>NC_056731.1:1498720524-1499055524 GCF_019279795.1 Protopterus annectens | reverse complement strand
CTCCAGGCAATAACTTAAATACACTGGAAAATATTCTTAGCTGGGTCTCCTGTAGCTTTCCTCAGGAAACCATAATCTTAGGAGACTTTAATATTGATTGGAACTCCTGCATCTCTCCCAAACCTACCATTCACCTTAATCTCTTCAACTTTCAACAAACCATAAACTCCCCTACTAGAATACACAAATCAACCCATAAACAAGCCATCATGGATTGGATACTGATCAACAACAACCCCCTCTCTTATAAAACTGGAATACTCCCTGACAATATCAGCGACCATCTCCTCACCTACATCACTAAACAAAAATACAACAATCCCAAACAGGCTACCTATCGTACTGTACACAACAAAACAAATTTTAACCTATCTTCTTTCCGTAATGAACTCAAAGAATATAACTGGTCAACTCTAAAACACCTCCCACTTGATGAAGCAGTTACCCATTTCAATAATACCTTCCTACAAATTCTCCAGCATCATGCCCCGTCTCGATTAATTAGAATAGGCTCCAAAGCAGCCCCATGACTTTCCAAAAAAACCAAACAAACAATGCTAGCTAGAAATAAATTATGGATAAAATGGAGATCCACTAAAAACCCAACTGACCATCAAAATTTCAAACACCTGAGAAATACAACAAAGAAACTTACCTATCTGGATAAAAAGAATTATTACCTTCAGTATCAACAAAACCAAAACCAAAACCCCAAACAATTCTGGTCAGGAATCAATAAACTGCTCCATCCAGGGAACACCAAAACACCTACACCAGCTAGCCTAGCTCAGACCCAACCTAATATAATAGCCAATACTTTCAACAACTTCTTCTCTGAAACAGTCGCCTCTCTAGCAAACACCATGACTCCCCCCACTTCCCTTCAAATAACCTCTCCTCATAACAGCACCCCCACACTAAAATTTAATACAGTCTCCACAACCTATATACGTAAGTTACTCTCTAAACTTAAACCTTGCACCCTTTCTGCCGACAATCTACCAGCTAAATATCTTCAACTAGCAGCAACTGAACTAGCTTACCCAGTCTCCATCTTAATTAACAGAACTATAACCGAATCCAGTATCCCATCCTGCTGAAAAATCTCCCATGTCATTAAAGGAGGTAACTCCAACGAACTTTCTAATTTCCAGCCTATAGCCCTTCTATCTCCACTATCTAAAATTATGGAACGTTGCATACACCATCAACTCTTACATCATCTCTTGCAAAATAAAGTACAGTTTTGTACCTACCATAAATGTAGATGTTCGAAGATCCACATTGCTGCAGTCCTTACACTTGGGTAGTCCGCTGTCCTCGGTCGGCCCGAATATCAAAGTATAAGGCTGACGTCGGTCAAGGCGCATTTGACTGACATCAGGACGTCAGGGTACAAATGCGCATGACCGACGTCATATCCTCAGTCTTTTCTTGCCCCAGATGTCAGAAGACCCTAAAAATAAAGGTCAAAACCAAAATACAGCAAACAAACATCCAAGCACCCTTGCCCTAAATATATGTACAAAATATACACTATATACACAATAGGTACCACTCAACCCACACAACCACCTCTAACTACAGAGGGGAAGGAGGGAGGGTAAATTGGACTGCAGCAATGTGGATCTTCGATAAATCTACATTTATGGTAGGTACAAAACTGTACTATGTTCTTCATCTCACATTGCTGCAGTCCTTACACTTGGGTAGAATCCCAAAGCAGAGGTATGGGAGGATGGCCAAACTATAAGGAAGCAGGAGCTGCCAAAATGCCCTGCAAAACAGCAGTGGCAAAACCAGCCCTGGATTTAGAGTAAAGTGGCAGGTGATAATGCCTAGAGAAAGTATGCACTGAACTCCAAGTAGCTGCCTCCAAAATATCCTTGGTTGCCACCCCCCTCAAAAAAGCTGTCTAAGTGGCAGTAGCTCTAGTGGAATGAGGCCTAATCCCGGCTGGAATCTCCTTGCCATGATGGGAATAACAGAAAGCAATGCAAAACCCAATCCACTTAGAAATAGTTTGTTTTGACACAGGCTTGCCCTGAAAACTCAAAGCAAAAGAAACAAATAACTGCTGAGACTGCCTGAACCCTTTAGTTCTGTCCAAATAATATCGCAACTGCCTGTGTACATCTAAAGTGTGCAAAATCTTTTCCCCTTTATTTTGGGGATTTGCATAAAAGTAGGCAAATGAATAGTTTGGTTTAAAGCCACACTAGAAACCACTTTAGGCATAAAGGAAGGATTAGTACGTAAAGATACCCTATCCTTATGGAAAATTAAGAAAGGCTCAACCGCCATAAGGGCCTGCAATTCAGAAACCCTTCTTGCAGAGGTAATTGCCAACAAAAAAGCAGTCTTCCATGATAAATATTTCAACTCAGAAGTAGCTGCAGGCTCAAAGGTTGTAGAGTGAGTTTCTCCAACATAAAATTGAGATCCCAAGCAGGAGTAGGAGCTCTTCGTGGGGGTCTTATATTCTTTGCCCCTCTAAGAAATTGCTTGAACAAAGGATGAGAAAACAATGGTGGGTCACAATCATAGTGAGCGAAATTGCTGCAGCATGAACCTTAATAGAAGAGAAAGACAAACCTTTGTCCAGTAACTCAGTAAGATATTGAAGAGCCACACTCAAATTAGGCTCAGAAACATCAAATTCTTTTGCTGCACTCCAAAATAAAAATCTCTTCCATTTATCTGTGTACACTTTCCTTGTACTAGGCCTTCTAGCTTCCAAAATCACATTCAAAACTTGTTGTGGAAGTTGAGACCCTCTATGGTTCAAAACAGAATATGCCAGGCTGTTAGGTGAAGAGAGTGAAGTTTGACATTCAGCAAATGGCTGTCCTCCTGTGACAACAGGTGTGGAATCGAAGGCAAAGGCCATGGAGGCTTCCGTACCAGACTTCTCAGTAATGGGTACCAGTGCTGTCGAGGCCAATCTGGAGCTATTAAAATCATCCTTGGCTTGTCCTGTCTGACCTTTAGAAGTACCTTTGGGAGGAGAGGCAGAGGTGGAAAGGCATACACATGAAGATTGCTCCAATTGAAAGAAAGAGCATCCACTTTCCAAGCTGTGGGATGAAACCTTTTGTGCAAAACTTTGGCAGCTGATGGTTTAGTGGAGAAGCGAACAGATCTATGTCTGGAGTTCCCCATGACACTGTCAATTTCTGAAATACATGAGGATCCAATTTCCACTCGTGGGGATCCATAATTGCCTGCTCAACACATCTGCTAAGGAGTTCTGTGCTCCTGGCAGAAACCTTGCCTGAAGATTGAGCTGTAAACTGAGAGCAGTCTCCCACAAAATCATTGCTTGCCTGCATAGAGGATAAGAATGCGTTCCCCTTGCTTGTTGATGTACCACATGACAGTTGTGTTGTCTGTTAGAATCAACACCTGCCCTGGAAGAAGTAAATCCTTGAAAGCTATTAATGCAAATTGGACTGCTAACATCTCCTTCAGGTTGATATGTAGATGTTGTAGTCTGGCAGGCCACTTGTCTTGTATCCACTTTCCATTTAGATGAGCTCCCCAAGCTTTGTCTGAGGCATCTGTCATTAAAATCTGACTCGCCTCTGGCCGGGTCACAGAGAGTCCCTTGTTTAGGTGACATTCCTGAGCCCACCACAAAAATTCCTTTTGAATGCAAGGTATTATTTTAATGACAGTGTCTAGATCCTGGCAGTGCTGTGTCCATACATTTTTGAGATACCATTGCAGCTTCCTCATATGCAGTTTGGCATTGGGAAGCACCAGAATACAAGATGCCATGAACCCTAAGGCTTGAAGGACTGTCCTTGCAGTCAGCCGGACTGATGAGATAGCTGATGGAAGTAAAGGGATAGACTCTTTTGTTTGTCCGGGGTTAAAAGGCCATCTGGGATGCTGTATTCAGTCTCACACCCAGAAAGCACATGTCCTGAGAGGGTACTAGACTGGACTTTATTTCGTTCACAGAATACCCCAGGCATCTTAGCACTGCTATCACATATTCCAAATGATGAAGAAGCTCTTCCCTTCCTTGAGCTAGAATCAGGCAGTCGTCCAAATAAGGATAGATCTGTATTCCTTTTAGCCTGAAGAAAGCTATCACTGGAGCCAGAACTTTCGTGAACACTCTGGGCGCAGTAGATAAGCCAAAGGGCAATGCAGAGAACTGATAGTGAGAAGCCCCAGCTCAAAAACGCAGATACTTCCTGCAACTTAGTCTGATAGGAACATGAAAGTAAGCCTCCTTGAGATCCAAAGTTACCATCCAATGATCTTTGCCCAGCAGAGGTAAAAGCTGCTGTAATGTCAACATTTTGAACTTGGGAATGTCCAGATAAGTGTTGAGGGTAGATAAATCCAAAATTGGTCTCCACGTGTTCCCCTTCTTTGGTACTAGGAACAGGCGAGAATAAAATCCTAGGCCCACTTCTGGCATAGGGACCGGCTGTATGGCCCCTATTTGGAGTAACAGAGAAACTTGCTTGTGAGCCTCTATTCTTTGTTGAGGAGGAACGTCTGGCATGCCTTTGAAAGGAGGCAAGGTATGGAAATAAAACCTGTAACCGTGGTGTATGATATCCAATACCCATCTGTCTTGGGTAATTAAACTCCAATTTTCTTTGAAAAGTGCCAACCTTCCTCCCAAAGGTGCTGCCAGGCGAGAAGGCTCTGGCAGCTGAAAAGGTAGGTCATTGGGTCTGTTTACGAAAGGACTGACCCCTGCCCTCACCCGAAGACTGTGCAGGAGAACTCCCTGTTCTAGGCCTGAAAGAGCCCTGAGCTCTACCCTACCACGTCTAGATCTACCCCTAGACTGGGAATCATAAGAAGGATACGTCCACCCCTTAGTAGGCCAATTTCTACTAAACATTGGAGGCTGGACCTGCAAAAAATCTTTAACAGTCTGCATAGACTTAGCCTTGTCTTCCATTTTCTTTAAAACTGCCTCAACAGGAGGACCAAACAACACGTCAGATTGTAAAGGAGCATCTAAAATCCTTGTTTTAACATGTTCAGCTAAATTTTGATTCCTCAGCCAGGCGTGCCTGCGAAGAACTGACCCAGTGGCAGCCACCCTAGACGAGGCCTGTACAGCATCAAAACCACATTGCAAAGAATGCTTACCCACCTGTTCAGAAACATGTACTAAATCTTGCAACTCTTTACAATCAATACCTTCTGCCAGAGCATCAACCTTAGACTTCAATTGTGAAAGGAGATAGTTTTGGTATTTCAACATGTGAAACTGGCAATTCAAAGCCCTCATAGCAAGAGTGGAAGAAGTATAAACTTTCTTTCCCCATCTATCCAAGGCCCTGGCCTCTTTGTCTGCAGGAACCGGATTCTTTACAACAGAAGCCTTAACACCTTTAGGCCCCTGGCTAACAGTTTCTGGGTCTGCCCTAGGACTTCTAAAAAGATACTTATGAGCTTCAGGCACCCTGTAATACCTATCCGGTTTAACAGGAGCAGGAGGCAAAGAATCAGGATTAAGAGAAGCCTCTGTAAAAACATCTTCCACTACATCCAAAACAGGAGGTATAGCCAAAGGCCTATGCTGGGGTAAAAACAAAAATTCCCTAAGCCTTTTCCTGGAATCAGAGAAGTCCTGACCTTCCCACTTAAAATGCTCCCTCATGGAATGAAGAGTTTCTGAAAAGAAAAATCCCAGGAGGAGAAGCAGAAGGAGTAGAATCATCCACATCAGAATCAGAATAAGGAGAGTACTCCTGCAAGTCTTCAGCCGAAGACTCTGAAATATCTGAAGCCTGCTCAAAACTCCCTAGCTCAGGCTCCACCCTAGGTCTCTTATCAGGAGGGGGCATAGAACCCCTAATCAAAGTAATCAAATCTTCTGCCATTTTAAGCATATGCTTCTTGGGCACAGTTCCTGAAGAGCTAGGGGTAACACCAACTGAAGCTAAACCTGGCCTGCCCCTGGGAGAAGCCTTGGAAACAGAAGGAGAGGGCCTAACCACCCTAGGCAGGGAGGGGAGTATAGTAACCTGAGAAGCCCCATCAGCCTGGCCTGCCTCCTGAGAGGCCACATCCTGCAATAACAGAGTCTCTACCTGGGATCCCAAAGAAACCTCCGGTGGAACCACCGGCTCCACCGACACCTCTAAAGAACCGGCGTCCGGTACTGACGGTTCCTCTAGCCTAGGTTTAACTGCTTTGTCCTTGCGCTTCTTTGAAGAACCGGGCGTCGGAGCATCCGACGGCATTTTATAATTGCACCGCTTCCCGAAGACTAACCTGGCACAATCTAATCTTCTCTTAATAGTGCGCTTATTGAATCTAGCACAAGAGCGACACCCAACAACGTCGTGCTCAGGCCCTAAACAAGGAATACACAAAGTATGGTAGTCTCTATGCGGTATCTGTTTCCCACAAGAAATACAATTATTCACTTTTTCTGACATCCGGTAAACCACTGAGGCAAGAAAAAACCAAAATATTCCCCAACGGGGTACTTAGCCAACTTTGACTCGGCCTGAAACTCCGAAATCGAACAATTTCAGAACGCCAACCGGCACTTGCAACGCTGCTTCTGCATCGGACCATGCGGCAAAAAAGACTGAGGATATGACGTCGGTCATGCGCATTTGTACCCTGACGTCCTGATGTCAGTCAAATGCGCCTTGACCGACGTCAGCCTTATACTTTGATATTCGGGCCGACCGAGGACAGCGGACAACCCAAGTGTAAGGACTGCAGCAATGTGAGATGAAGAACATCTTACTCGTAGACTCACAACATGGTTTTAGGCCCCACCACAGTACTTCCACTGCCCTCCTCTCCTTCACAGACGTGATCAACAAAAATCGCAATAACAACCTTTTCTCCTCTGCACTATTCCTGGACCTCTCAAAAGCCTTCGATATGGTCAACCATCAACTTCTCCTAGATACTTTAAAATCCCTCTCACTTGATTAGCTAGCACTACAGTGGTTTGACTCTTACTTGAAAGATAGAAAACAAGCAGTCCTCTGGGACAGCCATCTATCCTCTCAGCTCCCTGTCACTATCGGCGTCCCACAAGGATCCATCTTAGGTCCCCTCCTTTTCTCCATATTCATAAATAACCTGCCTACTTCACTCCCTACATCCACTTGTATACAGTATGCTGATGATTCAACTCTCATCTGCTCTGCTCTATCTCCAGAAGAACTCCACTCCTCCACCCAAAAAGTCTTTACAGCAGCAGAAAAATGGTTCCAACATATCTGTCTCCTCCTTAATCCCAAAAAAAACAAATTACTACTTTTCACCCCAACCCTTAAATTGCCCCAATCTCATTTTCCATTGTGTCCTGTAATGGCACTATCATTAAACCTGACTATTCCACCAAACTACTAGGCGTTACTATAGACAATCAGCTAAGCTTTGACTGCTACATTGATCTAACCATCAAGACTGTTAATAAAAAAATAGGTGCCCTCTACAGACTTAAGCCCTTTCTTACTGCTACCACCCGAGTGTCTCTTGCCCAAACTCACCTCATCTCCACACTATTGTATGCCTCCCCATCATTTATCAACATTTCTAAAGCTAACCTTCATAAACTTAACACAGCCTACCATAGTATTGCCAGGTTTGCCACAGGTTCCCCATTCCGTACTCACCATTGTCTCAATCTAAAAAAACTTAACTGGCTAGAATTTCAGAACCTAATACTGCTACATCAATTAGTCATCACTTATAAAATTCTACACTACCCCTCCAATACACCCATACTTAATAACCTCATCACCCCATATAAAAATCTTACTTCCCTTCGCTCAGCCAGCAAGCTTCTAGTAACTACTCTCAAATCTCACAATAAAGCAGGTGACTCCATATTTGCAAATACTGTTGAATCATATTGGAATAAACTTCCCGTAGAACTGACCACCCTAAGCTCATCTCACCTTTTCAAAAAACAAATAAGAAACCATTTCCAAACCCATTGGCTATGCCCATGCTCTAATCCTGATTGAGCTCAGCATAACTTTCCCCTCTTTCCAGTCCCCTCCTTTCACTTCTACTGGTTATTCTCTACTTTTGATTATCCCTCTACTGACCCACTTGCATAATTTCTTCTTTCTTTTCTTTTACACTTCCTAGTTCCTCCATTTACATGCTATATCACTACATCTTGTCATCTCTTCTTTTCTAACTTATATACAGATCACTTCTAAGCTAATCTCTTTCCTAATACTAGTGCCCTGGCACAACTTGTTCTATTCTAATTTGTAAATAGTGTAATTTTTATTGACTCTTCATATGTCACTTTTTTTCAATCTTCTTCATTTCTTAGCAGTCTTACTCTAGCAATTATTACAGAATAATGTTGCCTCTCCACTGTTATTTCTTGCTTAACTGCTTCTGCATTTTACTAAACTACATAATAACTGTTCCTTTATCTGCTTTCATGTTTATATATTTTGTTTTAATTTGTTTTGCTTTTTTGCTTTTGAGTTTGGTTTGATTGATTGTTTTTATTGTAAGTTACTAGGATGTTTAATGGAGCTTTTCTCCTCGGGCCTCTGCTGAAAATGGACATGTATCCAGCTAGACTAGCCCGGTTAACAAATGTAAAATAAAATAAAATAAAAGAATGGAGAACTAGACTGTTGGATTGAGCAGTCATCACTGTGGTATGTGGCTGGATTTTATATAGCTATGCATTTGCTCCAGGAAGCATAAACATTACTATATGACTCATATAGGTATACAAACTTGTTAAATGATGGAAAGGCATACAGTTTGCTGACAGACTGTGTTGCCGAATGAAAAATTATGTATTGCTGCTAAATAAATATTTTACAATGTTTTGCTAGAACTGCTCAACTAGTAGAGGGCTGCTGCTTAGGTGAGAATCAAGGGGATTCCAGTGGATTTCTGATTGAGTTGTTTAAATGCAAGTATGTTTTTCTAAATAATTATGGCAGGAATAACAAAGTGTTCACAGTATAGACAATATTGAAAAATATTTGACAAGATAACAGTGTCAGCCATGCCAGATGAGAGGATAGCAATAACAGCCTATTGCAAGGGTTCTTATGCTACCATACTGATGTGCATACCAGAGTCTGTGGAACCCTGGTTGGCTCCTTACAAACTCATGACTAACAGAGGACTGCTAAACATAGAGAATCGGCTGGCATGGCTAGATAATGTATACTGTTGGGGTTGGTGTACTGTGTTAACAGAATTTTTCTGCTTTGCTTGTAATATTGACAATTGTGGTTAATGCTAAGGTAATGTGACAACAATGTAGAAGCTAATCTTGCCACTGTTAATAGAAGGCTTTTGGAGGACCTAACTTGGGAATATGCATTATGTACATATATAGTCTAACAAATTATGCTCTTTAATAAAAAATGAAAAATTGTATTGTTCTTTTTTCTAGTATTATATACCCAAAATGCTAAATATAAATACACATTAAGAAAAGTGCATGTAACTGGCAAAACAAAATCTGAAACATATCACTCAGATATAATACATACATCTGCTGCATTTTTTGGGCATTCTAATATGTAATTTTTGAAATACATAGCTTGCCTTTTCATGTCTTTTAGAAGGCAGCAGCAAATTGTTACAGTTACAAACAGAGGGAAGTGAGTATGGAATAATCTGTATTATACCATGATCCCCCCAAAACGTGCACGCTGATTGGCCAGCGTGCCCGTTGTAAATCGAGTTATACTAATGGAAAAAGGTCCGGTCGCCCGGACTTTTTTCCATTAGTATAACTCGTTTTTTTAAAACACTGTCTCGCTATGTTAAATGGGTTTAACATAGCGAGACAGCTTTAAAATAAGCACGGAGATCTCCGTTGCTTATTTTAAAGCTGTCTCGCCATGTTAAACCCATTTAACATAGCAAGACAGTGTTTAAAGAGTTATACTAACGGAAAAAAGTCCGGGCGACCGGACCTTTTTCCATTAGTATAACTCGATTTACAACGGGCACGCTGTAAGTGTTTTAAAAAAAAGCAACGGAGAAAGCAAGATCTCCGTTGCTTTTTTTTAGTGTTTCACTATGTTAAATGAGTTTAACATAGCGAGACAGTTTTAAAATAAGCAACGGAGATGTCCGTTGCTTATTTTAAAACTGTCTCGCTATGTTAAACTCATTTAACATAGCGAAACACTAAAAAAAAAAAGCAATGGAGATCTGGCTTTCTCCGTTGCTTTTGCCCACAGCTCTGAAGGGCAGTAAACAGGCATTATACTATGCCATTATTTAAGAAAAGTAATAGTTTCTTTTCTTAAATAATGTCATGGTATAATAGCAATAACCCACTTCTGGGTGTGGGTAATGCTAAATTTACCCACGGTTGGCTTTGTTTGGTCCGGAGGGCGAACCAACCGTGGGTAAATTTAGCATTACCCACACCCAGGCGTGGGTTATTGCTATAGCATTTGTTGCACTAGAAAAGCACTACTGCATGAATTTCTCATTTTTCAAACATCTGTATAACAGGAGCATGTTGTATCGACAAAGGTAGTTTTGGCAAACTTATAAAGAAAGAATACTGTTTGACAAAGCTACTTTCGCCAAAAGGAGTTTGACATTTTCTCCACTGTTGTGCAACCTCAGGGTTGGTAATATATACAAGTCCAGAGGGTGTCACGGAATTTTGCCCCCTACCAAAAAATTTGTTTTAAAGTTAACCAAAGGTAGTTTTGCAAAACAGGTTTCAATTTGTTTGCGCTCAGTGAAACTGCCTTTGGCGACTCAACATTTATCCCTGTGAAACTGCTACAACGTAACTTACATAATGGTGCTTGAGTTACAAGGAATGTGCAACAAAACTGAAAAGGTCACTGAATCAGGAACTCAACTTAATGGTTTGTCATACTTCCTGACTTTTTTTTTTTATATAGGGAACATTGACAAAATATACAAGCAGAAGTGGTAAGGGAGGAAGAAAAATATGCAGTTCACCAATATCCCATTACACTATTGCACCTTTCCTGCTTTTGTGTTGAGCACTTAATGTTTGGATTCACCAGTACTTCTTCCTAGGTGGCCAAGTCATTATATCTGATGTATAAAATCTGAAACAAAACAGCTTACGTACAAGTAAGAACAGAGTGCAGAAAATTATCAAACATGACTGATGTGTTAGAAAAGTGCTCCAAATGATACAATAAATATTTTTTAAAATGCTAAATTAATCCAAACAAGAAAAGAAAATTTGCAAAAATAAAATGCTTATACAGGCGGTTCTATAGGTAACACTGAGCAGACCTCTTTTCTTTTTGATCTGAATCAAATTCAGATTTTCTGATACAATACAAAATCCATACACTTTTGATTTTTTTTCCTGGGGGAGGGACGGGCAAAAAAATTATATATATTTTTTTTACATAATGCTAAATTGTTCCTTTTCACTAATTTACTTATGTATCCTTGACAAATGCTTATTTAGTTGGAACAAGGAACTATGGTTTTGCAGCTTGCTAGGAACAGCAGCCAGTCAAGCAGGTCATAATTAAAAGCAGTAAAACACCAGTGCCACCTACTGTGTTTGGTTTTGGGTGTTAGTCCTGCAGTTTCAGCTAAGCATGTGGCTTAGGGGGGAAAGTCCGTTGACCAGGAAGTGCTCTCAGGTGACTCTAGACACATTTGTGCCAACAGGCATACTCAGTTAATGTAATATTAGTACTTATCTATGAACCTATATCACTTCAATTGCACTGCTAGATAGGGGCACAGGGAACTAATGTCTAGTAAGCCAGATGACTGGTAACACTATTGGGCTAAGCTTGCAATGACTCCAAGGCCGTTAGCCTAGTACTAACCTATGACCCTAAACCGAACAGGAATAAACAAAGTTTGAAACATACTTACAAAAGGATTGCAAAAATGCAGCAATGAGTGTAAAACATGTTGATCACTATCAGGAATACAAACTGAGAGGCTGACATCCACAGGTGCAACACCCACACATTTCCTAGCTTCTTTGGATTAAATGGAAGCTATTATTCTGAAATGGACAGCAGCAGGACAAGAGTCAAATGAAGAAGTAAAAGAAGCTAATAATATTACAGGCCCTAAAATCCCTATCAGCATTAGGAAGGGAAGCAGCCAATGGTAAAAACTTGGTCTCAATTTAGGAAAAAAAATAAAATTAAAACATACAGTTGCTTCTGCTTATTGCCAGTTTTCAGCAATCAGCTTGTGAGCAGGTAGACAGGGTACAGAATTGTGATTGTCAGCTTGCAAACTTGGATGTCAGGGTAGCATGGTGATATATCATTTAAACTGGAATGCTCTAGCCCAACTGTGGCACTTGACAGTTTTATACAAACCTACTTAAAAAAAATACTGAGTTAAGCCCCTTAAATTCAGGGTTTGCTTTGAGCCTAAAATTGCAGATACATAGTTTGTGAAAAATCTAACCACCACTGGAAAATCTTCTTTGTGCAGAAGTTCATAGCAGAACCATGTTCCTTTACAGAAAGTGAAACTACTTGCTTTGCCATTAGTTGCTGAACATCAGCACATTTTGTTGCGTTTCAAAACTAACCCTCTTTATTTGAGCTTTATAAAACTAAGATACTTTACTTGAACTGAAGTACTATATCCAAACTGCGTCTAGATAAGTACCAGGTAGTCACATATGGAGTAAATGCTGGTGACCATCTTAAAATACTCCCTGGTCTAGTGAACTGCATATAACTGTTAATCAAATGCTACTCCCTGGCCTACTGATCTATTATGCAAATACTAATCAGTATCACTAAAACAGTGTTAGTATGGCCCTGACCAAGTGTCCATGCTCCACAGCAAACTAGCTATATTTTCTAACACAGTATATATGACAGTATGCAAACCCCAGCTTGGCTGGGACAGTGAGAGCCTAGCCACGATTTCCAATTGCCCAGTTCACAGCTTTAATCCTCTATGCTAACTGCCACACTAAAAGGAAATGTTAAAGAGCAACAAAAAGCCATCCAGAACTTGCAAGAGGAATTCTGGGCCTTTGCCAGAGATTAAGGACACAATCAGGAAAGGCCCCAGCCCAGGATGACTAATTCCAAAAAACGGATCCCTCTGATAATGTTGACGCTGAGGCGTATTTACTAGCTTTCAAAATGACAGCCAAGAGGGATGGTCGGTCAGCCACTTGCTGTTTGTCTTTCGGATTTTTCCCGGTTAAGGGTCACCACAGTGGAACTCCGGTCCGCTAATGATTGGCAGTAGATTTTTACAAACACCGAGGTGCCAGCTTGACGTTCAACCTTCAACGAAGGAATGCCCATTTACTCATGTCTTTCGAACGCCCACCCAACTGCGGGGAGGACATGCAGACTCCACACAGAAGGCACTCCCCGCAATCCAGCCGAGAATTGAACAGAAGAACCTCTTGCTGTGAGGCAACAACACCACGTGGGCTAAATTAATATTCCCATTTTTGAGTGGGGAGTCCCAAAAATTGATCAGTATGGAGCCAACACAAATGAGCAATTACAAGAAATTAAAGGAAGAGATTCTCATTTGGGAGTCACACTGGCAGGTACACCTTGGATAAACCACGCCGTTCTCAAAAGAGTGAGACTTGCACCTACTGTGATGATATGGCCAAGACCTGAAAATAATTCAGCACCCCAGGGTGTGGAGATCACTATAGCCAATCATTTCCTGAAATGTCTTTTTTCACCCATCCATCAATGGTTAAGTCAAGGGAGTCCCGAATCTGCAGACCAACTAGTATACATGGTAACACATCAGTTACACAAAATACCAGGGGCCATTCAAACCAAAGAAACTCCCACATAAATGTAACTGGCAAGACTGTTCTGAGGGGTAAGAATGAACAGAAAGGATGTTTACCTACTTAGAGACACACAGGTAATTTTAGGCAACCCTGAAGTGAGGAAGGGACTGAAAACAAGTTAGAGAAAACAAAATGTAAATGTTCTGAAGTGGTGCACACAGCTAAAAACTATTCATTAAAAAGATAAGACTACGCAGTGTGATGCATGTACTTGTTCAGGACAAACACTATTTTCAAAGATGGTACAAAATCAGCTATAGCAGTACTCCAGTATAAGTTCAAAAAATGTGTTATATGAGAAGATAGAAAAAATATGCAGAAGTGCTGCATGGTTCTGGCCATATGGTAACTTTTGCACCTGACAATAAGATAGACAGGCATAGAAGGGATTATCCCACAAAAGAAGCTGTGTTGTGCACTGCTCCTAGAATGCTCCTAGATGTAGTAGGCTGGGTTTGTACCCTGTCTTATGCATGAATACAGTTTCCCCAGTTCTTTGATTTATGGGTACACAAGAATGCTGGGAAGAATAATAGAACTTCCCTTTTTCAGACAAACCCAGAGGAAAACAGAATAATAGTGAAGTGGAAACCACCACACCTATAAAAGAGCCAGGATGTCTCCTGAGGCAACAATAGAAATGAAGACCAACTAGATTTGAACATTAAGTATAGAAGTCAGCTAGTAAGGATCTGAGTGCCCCACCTTAGGAGAGGCCAGAAAGAGCATGCAGGTTTTAAGTGGGGTTGCTGCACTCTCAAACTCCTTTTGAATTGGACCATGAACTCATTTACAGAGTATATAAAAAGGGTAAGACACATTTAAGCAGCTACTGTCTCAAGTCTTATGAAACACAAGGTCTAAGCTGGCACATTGCCATATACTGGAGGGCTACCTACAGGAAGAAAGATGAGGGCACAAGTCCTTCAGAGGTTGTGGTGGCCTGAATTTATTCGGTCATCAATAGGTTTTCTACTACTTGAATCAAATGTCAGAAAACTGCCCTTTGTAAAAGCTTCTGTTGCCCCGTAATAGTACTAGCTATAAATCATATTTCCTTTGACACACCTGCCCTAGACTTGGTAGTGCTACAAGTCAAGACTTCTAGAGGGCAAAAATATATTTGGTGGTCTTGTACTACACTATGAAGTTGCTCCGTCTAGAGATATAGCAGATCAAAACCAATCTCATTTGAGATGAATGGAACAAAAATGTTTATACTATGAATAAGAAGCAAGCAAGCATATTTTGTCTTATTTGGCAGTAATTTTTTTTTTAAAACTGACAGTTTATTTTTTTTTTGCTGATTAAGTTTTTATCAAAAATAAACTGCCAATTTAATTTTGCAGATTAATTTTTTATCAACAGGTTATACGTGTTTCCTGTATTTCTCATACAAGAACTAAAATACTGCATTTTATATTAAACAAGTCATTTTGTTAGATCCAGTATAGTTTTGGTAGACTTATGCTAAACAGATTTGACCAATTACAGGTGTACCTAACCTTGTAAAAAAGTGCAATGTATATAATTATACATAGAAAACATCTGACTATATAAAGAACATTAAATATGAGGAGAATTAATTTTATACTTACCATTATGAATTGTGTATACATAAACATGGATAGGCTGGTTAAGAAGGTTTATACTTCAGCTACCCTAGCTTTTAAGGCTATTAATTATCAGCTCCATATATCTAGGTATGTGTTCACTCTTCTTTCTTAGGCTTGTCAGCTTTTTTCTGATCTTCCAGACTCAGAGTAAATCCTTCTTGCTTTTTCCTTGCTAGGGACTTCCTCTCAAGTAGTTTGTCATTCTATCAAATGTAGTTATGATGCAGTGGATGCCTCTTCTAGGGCTGCTGCTTTTGGTTCACTACTGAGGAGGTATTATTGGCTTAGGCTTCAACCTTTAACCAATGATATTAAGGCTAAGTTGATGGATGCTCCTCTGGATAATAAATTTTTGTTTGGGGAAGCGGCTGCTGTTTGTTTAAGTCTCTTCAGGACAAGGGAAGGCCTTACATAAGCTTAAACGTGTTTGTTTCTCCTGTGCCTAAATTTCAGAGAAACTACTCTTCTAAGCCAGCCTTTGTTCATAGACAATTTCACCCTTCTGCTAAAGGTAAAAAGGGTGGTAAATGGGCTCCTCCTGCTAAGGCCACTTAGACTGCAGGGATTCAAAAGCCTTCCTTTCCTGACAAACCAGGTGCTGTGTGACTATCCATCTGTTCCCAGCCACATTTCTCTTTCTCTTTGCCTTTCTCTTTCTCTTCCTATTTAGCTTTGAATCACCCAGGATTCTGGGGTTCTGTCAATCATTCGTCAGGGGTACTTCATGGTGTGGATTTCCCGTCCTTCTTTTATGGGCATTCCTCAGCCTTCTCAGGAACACCTTCCTTTTTTCCTAGGGTTTCTTCGAGATCTCTTGCCTCAGGGTACTATTCATGATGTACCAGTGTCCCAAAGGGCAAAGGGGTTTCATTCAAAAATGTTACTAGTACCCAGAAAAGGGGGGTACTTGGAGACTGATTCTAGACATTTCTCATCTAAATACTTTTCTGAAGGTGCCTTCCTTTTGGATGTTGTCCCTTCAGGCCCTGTTTCCTCTCTTGGTCCCTCAGGCCTTTCTAGTCTCTCTGGATCTCAGGATGCTTATTTCCATATTCCAATCCATCCTCTTTTCAGGAAGTTTTTGCGTTTCTCTGTTGTTTCCTGGCATTTTCATTCTGTGCTTTGCCCTTTGGCAAGGGTGTTTACCAAATGTCTCACTCCTGTAATTGCTATTTGCAGGCTTCAAGGGATCCAAATATTTTCTTACTTGGATGACTTACTGACTCAGGCATCCTCTCCAGAGGTCCTTTTGTAAAATCTTCGTTTTACCACTTCTCTTCTTCAGAGCCTGGGGTTCACAATAAACTTCAAAAAGCCTTCCCTAACTCCTTCTCAGAATCATGTCTTTCTGGGTTGCAGGATTCAGATGGTGCCAATGCTGGTATCCCTGCCTCCTCCAAAGGCCTTAACTCTCATTTCTTTCTTTCAGACTTCTTCCCCTGGCCTCCTTTACAGCCAGGGAGTTTCTGAGAGCTCTTGGTTTCATGTCTTCCACCACTCTTGATACTCCCTCTGATCAAACTCCCCATGAGGAAGTTCCAGTGGTTTCTGAAGTCGGTGTGGCTTCAACATGCACATCCTCTAGACTTTACAGTTTTTCTTCTCCCTTGTATCAAGACGGAACATCTACTGTGGATTCAGCAGCCGTCTCTGAATCCATGGCTCCCTTTTCATCCTCCTGTTCCCTCTCAGGATCTGTTCAAAGATGCTTCAGATGTGGGTTGGGGAGGAACGTTTGGCTCCCTGAAGGTTTAGGGAGTGTGGTCGTCTCGTCAACAGAAGGAGCACATCAATGTCAAAGAGATGAGTTCTTAGGCTGGTTCTTCAGGCCTTTCATCCTATTTTCTCTCTGGGGCTTCTCAAGTTATTCACAGAAAATACCACAGTTGAATGGTATGTCAACAAACAGGGGGGAACAAGATGTCACCTTCTTCGCCGACTAGCACTTCTGGTATGGGACCTGGCTGTCAAGTATCAAGTGACTCTTCAGGCAGTTTATATTCCTTCAGATCAGAACATTGTGGCAGGCACTCTGAGCAGGTCCGTCACTCAATCCCACGAATGTATACTTCACATAGATGTGTTTCTGGACATTGTTCACCAGTGGGGTACTCCAGAAGTAGATCTCTTTGCTTTCCTCTGTTTTGTGGCAGAGTCCCAGGTCCTCTAGTGTGGAACGTGGATGCGTTCTCATTTTCTTGAAAGTGGATGTTTCTTTATGCATTCCCTCCTCTTCCTCTCATTCTGAGAGTCCTGTTCAAGATTCAACAAGATGCTCCCAAAATCTTGCCGGTGACTCCCTTAGTAACAGCACTGGTTCCCTCTACTTCTGCATCTAGTCAAGGGCAATCATCGCAAGTTACCTCACAGGGTGGATCTACTCACACAGGACAAGGGGTCTCTCATCCATCCTCACTTCATCTGACATAGTGGGTAATAGGGTTTTGATTCCTCATAGACACCCTTTTTCTGAGGACATGCTGCAGGTCCTGCAGGAGGCCAGGAAACCTACTACTAGGAAATCTTACTTATCTAAATGGAAGAGGTTTTCTATTTGGTGTCTGTCTCGTAACCTGTGTGATGACTGGGGAGAGATGGGCAAACGCTGCCAGCCTAGTCAAATAGAATTTGATACATAATTCTATCAACTGTATAAATAAATGTAAAATACAGGCTTGTGTTTTTAAATGTAAGAAAACACTGTAAAATGTGAACTTCAAGATTGTTGCAACATTGCCATCTGCTTTAAGGAAAACCAAGCCAGGTATTTCAAATGTGTCTTTTTAAGTTGACAAGATCCTATTAATATTTTACAAGTTTGTTCCAGGGCGGCTGGATGAAGATTTCATGCCCATTGTTTTAAGGCTAATGTTTATGACCAGAATTTAGATGTGGAATGTGCTTTACTGCTCTGGTCTCTTTTAGAATATACATGTGAAATGTCTTCTATTGTTGTAAGTTTCTGTGCAGGTGTTAGATTGCTAAATAATACTAAATAATGCAGTTTGTGGCCCGAGAACTCAGACCAGGTGTTAAGATGATGCAATATGAATACTGGGAAAACCTAAGTGTCAAAAATGATGTAATTTGGGATGGCCTTAGAGACCTGTTTGTGAGTAATGTTTAAATACTTCTCACAAGAGACTGAAAAGCATTTTGACTTTGGACATCTAACTTATCAGAACTCTGCCTTGTGCTCACATGTAAGTCTTAGCACTGTGATTTCTTGTAGGAATAGTTAAAGCTAGTAAAGATTAATTAGGTATTTTTCTTTTAAATCAGACCTGTCCTACTGTATTATTTTAAGTTTCTGTGTGATCTCTGAACTCTTAGATATCTCTGTGGTGTAGTAGTTTTTCTTGTGTTTTAATTATTTATTATTAAATATTTTTAAAACCTTCTACCTGTGGCTGCTTTGTGTAGAGATAAGCTCTAGAGTACATTGCATGTTTATAGAGGTTACTGTAATAGGCCACTCTAAAGTAAGCTTTGACTGTTAGTCATACCACCATTGGATAATAATATTGCACAGTAATAATTGGACACCCTTTTAAGGGACTTTTAGTAGCTGATATTATTAACGGGGTGGTGGCAGTAATTACTACTGTATGGTCTGGGTAAAGGAGCACAGTTGGAGAATCTAAGTCAGCCTTTCCCAGGAGTGTCTGTGAAGTTGTATAGATACTTATCTCAAAGTGTCTGTGTTGTGTCAGCTACTTGGCAGGGACACGAAGCACTGGCTGGACAGAGAGGGTACTAAAGGTTTTAGCTTGCCCAGTTAGGCTGAGACCTGGATCCTATATCTGTGCCAGTGGGGAGTCTTATTGGGGACCTGGTGAGCAAAGGAGCAACCAGCCCCAGACTGACTGTGATCTGTGTGTGCACTTAAGGGAAATTGTACTTTACTGTGTGTATTAGTTATCCTTTCCTCTTCTAGGAGATGACCTCCCTGGTGTTAGTGGTGAGGATTGAGGCTCCTTGATTGCTGGGCCTACTCTTCTATTAAGGCCCACTTATCAGCTCTTTCTGCTTGTCTGCCTTTAACTCCTCTGTTAGCTTCTAGATTTGAGGCTAAGCAGTTTCTTAAAGGCAGCCTTGATATTAGACCTCCCAAGTAAGCATATTCCTCCTCCCTGGGATCTTAATTTCTTTTTGGAGAAATTGCTTCATGCTCTTTTTGAGCTTGTTGTTTCATCTTCTTTGCAGCATTGTTCTTGGAAGACAGTTCCTTTGTTATCTCTTACTTCTCCCAGACAGGTGTCCAAGTTGCAAGCCTTTACGGCTTGTCTGCCTTTTTTGATATTCCATGAGGACAGGGTGGCCTTGCATACTAATCCTTCTTTTATGTCGAAGGTGGTTAATGAGTTGAGCAGTCTATTAATTTGCCTACTTTTTTTCCCCTTTCCACGATCTGACAATGAGAGGGTGCTGCATACCTTAGACATCTATAGAGAGCTCATTTTTTATTTAGATAAGACTAAAGCTATCAGAAAATCTGATCAGTTGTTTGTTTCCTTTCATTCTAGCTCTTTATGATTGGCTGTTTCCAAGCAAACTGTTTATACTTGCATTTCAAAGGCTATTTTTTTGTTACACTTTTCATAGCAAGAGCCTTCAATTCTTCTGTAAAGGCTCATTCTACTAGAGCTTTGGCTTCTTCTGGTGTTTTTTTAAGGCCTCTGACACTAATTCTATTCTTGAAGTAGCTACCTGGACTTCTGTCCATACTTTTACCAAACACTACAAGTTGGATGGTATCTCCAGAGCTGGAGCTGGTTTTGCTAATGTCATTCTTCATGGCTTCTTAGAGGGCTCTACTGCTGCTTCCTCCTCCCAAGTTTCTTCTTGAGCTTTGGCACTCTCCCATAAGTTATGAATACTGCAGAGGTGAATGTAAGGACACAGTACAGTTGTGTAAAATCTTACCATAACGGTAGATATCCTTGCCTTCACCGCTGCAGTATTCACTCCCTCCCTCCATCCCCCTAGTCTTTTTTCCTTCCTGGATGTGCAGGTTCTCTTTGGTTTTCCTTGGACTCCTGTTCCTACTGGGGCAATAAGTTATGAGGATGGTACACCTGAATGTCATCTTTATGCCTTACACTATGCAAGGAGTGTGTAGGTGATATTCAGTGTACCTTAAAGCAATGGTAGGCTTTGGTAGACTGGCCAGATGACAGGCTTCACAGCAGGGAAACCCATAAGTTATGAACACTGCAGCGGCGAAGGCAAGGGCATCTACCAGAATGGTAAGATTTTACACAACCGTACTTTCTTGTTAAGGTTAAAACACATCAAGGTGGTAAAGTCTTTTGAAACATTTGACTAAAGAAAGCATTTTTATGCTGAATTTCAAAATTATAAAGCCAAAAGGTGTATATACTGAATTAAATTTGAAGCATTTACTTTAATTACCTGTAATGCCTTTCTTGTGTAATGGTCTGTTCTTAATCGCTGTTTCGGTTCTTTGGCCCCTTGCATTCAGTTTTCTCCTTAAAGCCAAAGCACTAGAGAGATTATACATTTTCCATTTAAGAAACCTTCTGTTGTATATATTTTTTTATTTTATAAGTAGACAGTAATGTCCTATACATTTTATTAGGTTAGAAAGATGAGGGAAAGAGTCTGATAAAGATTCTATTAGCCTGGGATTTTTCTACCACTGGCAGATTTTCTGTTGTTTGTCCCAAGTGCCAGAAAACTGCACTTTGTAAATATTTTCAATGCCCCTTAGTACCAATACTCATAAATAATGCTCCCTTTGATAAAACCACCACGGACTTGGTATGCTCCTTAGCAAAAACTCCCACTGGCCATAAGTAGAACACTGTAGTCTTGGAATATGGCATCCAATATCCCTAGCCTGTGCTATTTTGTACAGCCTATACCAAACCTATTGCAAGACAGTTGATGGTCATGTTTATAAACACAGTGATCTCAAATGAAATTTTAACATATCAAAGAACCCTGCTCTTGTCTAATGCTATAAAGGAACCTTACTAGGTGCTACAAATTAAACAGCTCATAGGTTAATGCTAGGCTAATGGCCCAAGAGCCTTTACAAGCCTAGCACATAGAAGTGTCCTGGCACCATGATGCCCAACGTTAGTTCCCAGTGCCTCTATCAAGTAGAGCCACTGGAGTGATCCCTGGGTTGAACTTTCTATTTCCCATCCACTCATCAAGATTTCTCTTAAAGAGGGCCAATGAAGTTCTCTGCTTGACATGTATGGGAAGTCTATTCCAGAGCATGGGCAGTCTCTGGGTTATGAACCTGTCCCTCCAGCATGTTCTGTTGATTGTGGTAATGAGGTTGAGGTCTTTGGAGCGTGTGGTGTGGAGGGATTGGGATTTCTTTAGATGTAGCATTTCTAACAGAGCTGGGTCAGACATGGCTTTGTAAGTCAAGCAGAGATCGCCTCGTAGTAGACAATATGAGACAGAGAACAGCTGGAGTTTTTTGAGCCTGTCCATGTAGGAAATGTGTTTAAGGCCCAGGATCCTCTTCGTGAGGTATTTTTCTGGCCTTTCCAGCTGTTGCATGTGTCTAGTGAGGTACATACCAAATGGGGCATTATACTCGATGATTGGCCTAATGAGGGAAGAGTAGAGAGAGATGATGACCTCTTTCTTCCTGGATGCAAAATCCTTGGTAATGAGATGTGCCACATAGAATGACTTTCTGACCACAGTGCCAATGTGGTGGTTGAAGGAGAGGTTGATGTCAACAGGTGTTCCCAAATCTCTTATAACACCTTCAGTGTTCAGTGGGCTCCCATCGATGTGGTAATTAGTGGGAACTGAGTTTTTCCCAAAGGAGATGACGACGTATTTTTTAGCATTAAGCTTAAGGTCATGGTTTTGACAGCAGTAATTGGTCTCAGTGAGGTCTTTCTGTAGGATGTGTACATCACTTGGGGAGTTAATAATGGCTACCAGCTTGCATCATCTGCGAACTTGGTCAGCCAAAGTCCCTCCGTGTTGGCCTGGACTTCTGAGAAGTAGATGCCAAACAGGAGAGGACCTAGGACTGATCCCTGTGGGACTCCACTTGTGACTGGTCGGCAGTCTGACTTGGAGTCCGCTACTTTCGCACTGTGGGTTCTATCTGTGAGACAATTTGCAACCCACTTAGTGCTATAGGGGTTGATGCCTAGTTTGGTGAGTTTATCAATAATTCCTGAGGGGGGGAATGTTATCAAAGGGCTTGGCCAGAACGAGGTAGACTGTTATGGACTGCCTTGCCCTCATCCACAGCTCTGGTGACTGACTCAAAGAAGTCAACCATGTTGAGCAGACATGATCTACCTCTCACAAAACCAAATTGCGCAAGATCTAGAGTATGGGGATTCCCTGTAAACTTGTTAATTAGGTCCATGATGATGCGCTCCATAGCCTTACATATCAGACTCGTCAGGCTAATGGGGCAATAATTCCCAGGGTCTGTAGTCGCCCCCCCCCCCCCTTTTATGGAGAGGATGACTGTAGCAGTGCACCATTCGGTAGGGACAAAGCCTGATGTGAGGCTGTGATTGAACAGGGCACACAGATGCGGTGCCAGTTCACTTTGTAGTTCATGTAGAACACATCCAGGGTTACTGTCGGGTCCCATGGAAGCTGTATTCTTGGCCTTGGACAATGCAGCTTTAACCTGTGCTGCAGTAATGCTGGGTGCCTGCAATCCTCCGGTACTGTGATTGGTCCTTTGGGGGGAGAGTGGAGTAAAGTTGGCACTTAATCTGTCAGCCAGTATGTAGGCAATACCTGTTGGCTCAGTTTAGGAGGTACCATTGTGCAGTAACTTAGAGCAAACCTGGGTATTGCCGTGGAGATTCTTGATATAACTATAGAAGGCTTTGTGGTTGTTTTTAGTGTCTGCCGCAGTTCTGCCTTCATAGCTGGTTTTAGAGGTTTTGATGAGGGATCTCAACTTTTTGTTGAGGCTAATAAGGGAGTTTTTCCATTCTTGGGATTTCACCTTTTTCTGCAACAGTTTCTTCCTTCTGCTGTAGAGTTTACTAATGGCAGAGGACAACCAGATTGGCTTCCTTTTTTTGGAGTAGAGCGTCTTGGTTCTGTTGGGTATGGCTAGTTCCAAGCAATTATGTATGTATTTGTACAGTGTATCGGTGTACGATTCAGCAGTCATGCATCTATTTTCCATTGACATGGGTGCCGTGAAGTTAGCCACCTCTGTTTTTAGGAGCCCAAAGTCAGCTTTGGAGAAGTGTTTCATGGTGGTTACTTTTGCAGGGAGTGTGGGAGAGATATGAATTTCCATGGTGATTAGTTTGTGGTTGGCTCTAACTAGGGAGGAAGTGACTATTGGTGTAGAGCAATGGTTGCCCATGTTAGTAATAACCAGGTCAAGGATGTTGCTTCCTCTAGTGAGGATAAGAATGAGCTGGTCCAGGGTATTGGAATTGATAAATTCCAGGAAGCGTTGGGCCAGTGTAATGGTTTACAGGTTCATTGGTGGGTACTAAGCTATCGAACCAAGGGCCTGAGTAAGCCTAGCCAACAAGGCTCCCTGGCTTCGGCCACCCAAGAAAGCTAATTTCCTGTGCCCCTGTCAAGCAGAGCCAAAGAAGTGATCCCTGGGGTGTATTTCCTATTTCCCATCCACTCATCACGATTTTTCTTGAAGAGTGCTAATGAGGAACTTTGCTTGACATAGAGGGTTAGCTTATTCCAGAGTACAGGAAGTCTCTGGGACAGGAATCTATCCCTTCAGCATGTCCTATTTATTGTAGTGACAAGGTTTAGGTCCTTAGAGCTTGTAACTCGGTGGGATTGGGATTTCTTTAGGTGTAGCATGTCCAACAGCTCAGGGTTTAACATAGCTTTATATGTTAGACAGAGATCTACTCAGAGTAGGTGATATGCTACAGAGTAAAGCTGGAGTTTTTTGAGATGGTCAGCGTAGGGCATCTTTTTGAGGCCAGTAATCCCCTTTGTGAGGTACTTCTGTGGCCTTTCCAGCTGCTGCTGATGTCTTGTGAGGTACATTACAAAAGGGGCGTTGTATTCTATAATTGGTCTAATGAGTGCCGAGTAGAGGGGAACAATGACCTCTTTTTTCCTGGATGAGAACCCTTTTGTGATGAGGTGTACCACATAGACTGGGAATCCTGGGACATGGTAGGGGATTTCCTGACTACTGTGGCGATGTGATTGTCAAAGGAGAGACTACTGCCCACCTGGGTCCCAAGGTCTCATCACACATTGCGCGTTAAGTAGACTGCCATTTATGTGGTAGTTCATGGGTACAGAGTTTTTACCAAAGGGACGACAATACACGTTTTGGCACTGAGCTTGAGGCCATGCCTCTGACACCAGGCATCTGTCTCCGTGAGGCCCTTCTGTAGGATGTCCACATCATTTGGGGACTAAACTATGGCTCCTAGCTTGCAGTCATCTGCAAACTTCGTTAGCCAGATGCCTTCTGTGTTAGCCTGTACTTCAGAGAAGTAGATACCAAACAGGAGAGGTCCCAGGACTGAACCCTGTTGTACTCCACTTGTCACTGGCTTGAAGTCAGATTTGGAGTCTACAACTTTTACAGTGTGGGTTCTGTCAGTGAGCCAGTTGGCAACCCATCTTGTGATGTAGGGATTTATACCTAGTTTAGTGAGTTTAGCTATAATTCCAGAATGGGGGATGGTGTTGAAAGCCTTGGCGAAGTCAAGATAGGCTGTGTGAACCCACCTTACCCTCATCTATGGCTTTGGTGAAGGCTGCAAAGACGTTGATCAGGTTCAGAAGGCATGATCTGCCTTTCGCAAACTCAAACTGGGTGGGGTCCAGAGTTTGGAGATTACCAATGTTTTTGTTTGTGTGTTCCATGGCCTTGCAGACCAGGCTCGTCAAGCTAATAGGGCGATAGTTCCCAGGATTAGTGGTGGCTCCCCCTTTGTGAAGTGGGATAACTGTTGCTGTGCACCATTCAGTGGGCACAAAGCCTGACGTGAGACTATGATTGAACATGGTGTTTAGGTGGGGAGCCAGTTTGTTCTGAAGTTCGTGTAAAATGCAGCCTGGGATGTTGTCCGGTCCCATGGATGCTGTGTTTTTTGGTTTTAGAGAGTGCAGCTTTTACCTGCATAGATGTGATTACAGGGACTCTGCATTCTTCTTGTATAAATATGGGCCCTTTAGTGGGGGGTAAAGTTAGCACTGAATGTATCTGCCAGGATGTTGGCAATATCAGTTGGTTCTGTAATTTTCGTGCCATTGTGCTGTAACTAAGAGCAGATCTGGGTGTTGCCATTGAGATTCTTGACATAGCTATAGAATGCTTTGTGGTTGCCCTTAGAATCAGTGGTGATTTTGTTTTCGTAGCTAGCTTTGGAGGATCTTATAAGGGATCTCTGCTTATTACTGAGGCTGATCAGGGAGCTCCTCCACTCATGGAATTTTACTCTCTCATGCAACAGTTTCTTCCTTCTGTTGTAGAGTTTTGTTTATGGCAGGGGACCACTAGATTGGCTTCTTTTTTTTTTCGGAGGATAGCGTCTTGGTTCTGTTTGGGATAGCACGATCCATGCACTCGTGTAAGTGCTTATAGGAGTGCATTTGTGTAGGATTCAGCAGTCGTAACTGTATTGCCCATCTGCATGGGTGTCATGAAGTTTGCCACTTCTGTCTTAAGAAGCATGAAGTTGGCTTTGGAAACATTTTTTACCATGGTTTCCTTAATGGTGGGTGGGGGCGGGATGCGGATATCTAGGATGATTAGCTTATGGTCGGATCTGACCAACGAGGAGTTGACTTCAGCTGTGGAACACCGGTCACTCATGTTGGTAATGACTAGGCCTTGGATATTGTTGCCCCTGGTGGGGATGTGGATAAGTTGATCCAGGGCATTGGAATTTATGTATGCCAGAAAGCGTTGAGTGAAGGAGTTGGTACATGAGTAGTTTTCCCAGTTAATGGTGGGGTAGTTGAAATCACCCATTATTAGGGTGTTTGGTTGAACCCTAATATTTTCCAGTATATCAAGAAAAGAGGAGTGGGAATCCTGGAGCATGGTGGGGGATCTGTAGCAAGCTACAATTTGGATTGCAGTTTTGCTCAGAGTTAGCTGCACTTGGATAACCTCGGATGCATTATGCTGTGCAACTAGCCTTGAGGTGTGGATATCCTTAATGAATATGGACACACCTTCGCCTTTGGTGTTCTGGTCCAGGTTAGATGGCCGAAAAGTGTAGTATGAGTTATAGCCTGGTAAAGCAGGGGTGCTCTCTAAAGTCTTGAACCAGGTCTCAGTCACTGCACAGATATCGATGTTCTCCATTTTAAGGAGTGCCTCGAGTGAGTGCATTTTGAGATTTAGACTTCTAGCATGTGAGTAGTTTTCCCCAGTTGATGGAGGGATAGTTGAAGTCACCTAGTATGAGAGTGTTGGGTTGGACCCTAATAGTTTCCAGGGTGCTTAGGAACATGGAGTGAGAGTCTTGGGACATGGATGGGGACTTATACCAGGCTACGACCTGAACCCAATGTTATTTGTACCTGAAGTATCTCAGATGCGTTATGCTGGGCTACTAGTCTGGAGGTGTGCATGTCCTTTATGAATATGGAGACATGACTGCCTTTGGAGCTTCGGTCCATATTCTGGGGCTGAAAGCTGTGGAATGAGTTATAGCCTGGCAGCGCAGGGGTGCTTTCTGCTGTTTTAAACCAGGTCTACGTTACAGCACAAATGTCGATGTTCTCCATTTTGAGGAATGCTTCGAGCAAGTGCATCGTGAGATTTAGACTTCTAGCACTGAGCAGCATGACCCTCAGACTGCATTTATTTATAGCTGTTGCTGTGGTAATTTGGTCTTTGGAACATTGCCTAAAAAAGGCACTATAAGGGTGGTGAGGGCCCTAGCCAATATCCGGAAACCCAGGGGTGACAGATGCAGGCCATCTCAGGCAATGCATCGAGGTCTGTCAATCATGTCATCACAAGCAGACAGATACTGGATCCCCTTAGAATGACACCGGAAACTTAGCCAATTGTTGAAGTCAATCATTTTCCGCTTGTACTGCGGTATCATTCTGGGAGAAAGTGTCATACCTGCCTGGGCCACATAATCCGAGAGCTCGTCCATGTCTCTTTTTATGTAGATAGGGAGGTAAGTCTCAGGTTATTCACACCCACATGGACAGTGACATCATACTTGTACTTGTTGTGGAGTGACCTGAGTGCGTGTGTTGTGTGTCGATTCTGGCACCTGATAGACAGCTGACTGTTACCTTCTCCTTATTCAACCCAGTGAGTGGGATATCAGTGTGCCTCACTATCAAGTCACTTATGATTAGTGTATTGGGCAAGCTGTTTTGATTTAGGGGCTTAGGTTGAGGGGCACACTGTGTAGGTGAGCTGTGTGTCTTGTGGTTTGTGCTGTGTTGTGGTGGTTGAGTGCGTTTTGGCCTTGGGAGGTCTCTGCTGTTTGGCTAAATTTCTATTGAGAGCCTCCATGATGGTGGGTGTGTGGTTTGTGATTTATGTGAGAGATGTGATGGTGGGTTCTGGAGGGCTATGTGGTTTGGTGCAGGTGTTGATCTTCTCCTCTTGACCAGCTATTCCAGTCTTGGCTTGAGAGTGCATGGCTTCCAATTTGGATATACAGGTGCATCACTCACAAGTCTGAGTGTTGAGAGGTAAGAGGAGAAGGCTGTGTACATGAGGCAGCTGCTACACTGCCTCAGAATGCCCAAGTTCACCAGGTTAATAGGAGAAAGCACAGGGAACTGACCTTTAGACATGCCAGGAGAGATGGTCATCATTACTAATTACAGGAAAAATGTCACTCAAGGTGTCTGAGTCTGTACAGAGCACTGCCAAACACTTGAGTGGAAACTAATACATAGACCCTGAAAATTTAAGGATGAAGTATTTAGGCAGATATTCTGAAGTTAGAAAGAAATCAAGTAGTACTTACTGAAAAATAAAGAATTAGCTTGTCAAGAATGATGGAAAGAGGGGAGTCGCATGAATGGTTACTACCTGGCTACTACTAATGTTGGTCTCAGCACAGCTTCACTCTGTTGGGATACAATACTCCTTTGCTTCTTCTCTCACCAGAAGCAAAATGTTAGCACCAATCCCAAGAAGAGAAGCAGGCCATGGCCTGTTTGGTGATTCACAGTCTTGTTCCAGATGATGCAAGGGTCTGCAGGCTTGTAACCTTCTTTTGGTAGATGCCTTGAACAGCAACCAGACCAATCAGGTACGTTAAGCACAGAAACTCACTCTCCAACCAGAAAGAGTCAGGAATCAATACACTCTGCTCCTACTTTCACCAGGATCAGAATATAAGCACAGATTCCAAGTTGTCACCTATAAAGCAGTTATTAAGCTTTCTGGTGATCACCAGTCTCCAGGAAATAATGTAACTGCACTCCTTCTCTCACCAGGAGAAAACAGAAGCACTAATCCCAAGATGACTACTGAAAGGCAGAATGTAGGCTCTCCAATAACTGGTGGTCTTGCAATAGATGCTTAAAGGTAAGATGAAAAATCGTTTATCCTAAACACTGCAGTGTGCACTAGAGGAGTTAGATGTGAAAGTAGGTAACTTAAGTTTTACCCGTCTAAAAAGTTAAGTTTTAGTGGAGAGTCACTATTTTTAAAACAACAAGATAGAGTGAAAGGGAGTGGTCACTTTTGTATTCTGGTACTATGGAATACAGTAGGATGCCCAATAAATTTAAATAGTTGAAGGGGAGTGATTTCACAAAATGGTAATTTTGCGCTTACTAACACCAGCCAGTAAAAGCAGAGAGGAAATGAGATATATGGTCAAATTAACATAAGGGGCAGGCAACTAGAAAGACAGTGGTGTTTAAGAACATAACAGTAACCGGGTGTGAGGATAGGAAAAATTTCTGTCCGACTCACAAGAGACAGAGCTATGGTCTCTTTTCAAGTTTTAATATGCACTTAAAAGCAGAATACAAGTAAAACATGATGTAAAGAAAACAAATCAGAGTATACAAAATAGAAAAAGGCAATAAAATAACATAAAATACAACAAATAAAAAGCAAACTAACCTTTCCCTCACAGCAAACTGTAGCAGAGTATGGGAGAGCCTTTCCAGTAAAGCTCTGAAATGTTTTATTTTACCCCTTAAATAGAAGGGTTAGTTCCTAGCTCCACCCCCTCAGTTCATAGATGATTAACCTTACCTGAACTTTGATACATCGACCTAAAATGGATGGTTTGCTGGAATGCTTTATTAAAACCCTAAAGAACACACTGAAGGAAGCACTTGACAACGAAGGAGAAAAAAAAAATCAGAACAGCACACTGTCCTCCATGATGTCATAGGTTCATAGGTGTTTACTAGGTTAACAACCACAAGGGCCATTTTAAGCCTAGCCATGCATTCCAAATCTCTGACAAGCTTTGATACCCTTGATAAGTGTAAACATGGGCCCAGTAGATGAACCATTTACAGGCTACCTGTGTCCATTAGAGACATAGGTGCCAAACCTGGGATGAATTTCCGGTTTCCCATCCAATTGTTCAAGTTGTACTTGAATTGGGTTAGGGAGGAACTCTGCTTCACATGGATGGGGAGCCTGTTCCATAGACAGGGTAGTCTCTGGGATACATACCCATCTCTCCAGCAGGTCCTATTTAATCAAAGGAAAGGTTTAAGTCTTTAGAATGGGTAATTCTGGCACTGTTTGTTTTGTGGATATGCAAGAGGTCCATCAGAGTTGGGTCTGACAATGCCATGTATGCCAGGCATAGATATCCCATTTGCCTATAGGAGACAGAATACCGGGATAGGGCCTTGAGGCAGTCTGCATAGGACATTTTACTTACTTCCTGTATTCTTTTAGTGAGGAACCTCTGTGGACGTTCCAGTTGCTGGATATGACTGTTTAGGTACATACCAAAGGGGGCATTGTACTCAATGATCGTGCCAAATACAGTGGAACAATAACTTACACAGTAGCACTATGTTCATCATATTGTTCACTGCTGCAGTAGACCTAGATATATCAGTAGATTATCCTAGCTTATTACTCTTTGCAGCTGGAATGGGAAGGGTCCAGGAGTCCCCGAAGAACGGTCCTAGCAAAGTCTGATCTAGCCCTAGAGAAGGAATCAAGCTTGTAATGCTGTGCAAACGTATGTACAGAGGACCAAGTTGCTACTTCTAGAACATGTGTAGAATACAACCCTTTGCAAAAAGCCATTGATGAAGCCAAGGCCTTGGTAGAGTGGGCCTTGATCTTGCCTGGAATAGTTTTGTTGTGGTGAGTACAACAAAAGGTAATAGCTTTAGACAACCATTTGGAAATACTCTGTTTGGCCACACGTTGTCCCTTCTTCATATATTCACAAGAAATGAACAAATTATCTGAAGATCAAAAAGATTTAGTTCTGTCAGGATAGTAACCAAGATGTCTGTGGACATCCAAGTATGGAGTATCCATTCTCCCCCATTTTAGGTTCAAGAAAGAAAATGGGGAGATGGATAATTTGGCTTAAAGTAAACTTGGATACCACTTTGGGAACTAATCCTTCTTTTATGCCTAAGGAAACACCGTCTCTGAGGAAAATTAAATAAGGTTGACTACCATATGAACCAGATACTCTTCTTGCAGAGGTCAGCACAATCAGTAAAACAGTCTTCCATGTTAAGAATCTCAAGTCAGCCAGATTAGCAGCTTAGATTTCTCTAATAAAAAAATAAGACCCAAGGAGGGGCTACAGGTTTTCTTGGAGGCCTCTTATGCAAACCATTTTCAAAAACATTTTAACATGGGAATGATTGAAAGAGAAGGATCCATGGCTGATAAATGAACCTTGAAGGAGAAGTAAGAAAGAACACAGGATAATAACTCACACGAATATTAAAACTAGAGAAACACTAGCCCTGGATATGTGTTGGTTATGCTGCTACCAACTATAAACACTTTCCACTGGCTAGTATACAATTTTTAGTAGATTACTTTCTTGTCTCCATTACTACCAGCTACATGTCTTCAGTAAACAGGTGCCTAAAGGGGGTTAAGACCCTATCTTTCAGGCAGTCAGTTGAATTGAACTGGAAGCAGGGTGTATCAAACAAACCTGACCATGTTTGAGTAGATCCATTCTGCGAAGAAGCTTATGGTAATTGCCCCTGGTCATTTCCAAAAGAAGGGCAAACCATTGTTGCCTAGACAAGAAGGGATTAGTCACCACAATGACCATGGGGGAGGGGGGTTCATTGTGAACCTTCATAAGTAACTGAATATCAGTGGAAAGGGCAGAAAAGCATACAGGAGCACTCCTGTCCAATGAAAGGAAAAGGCAGCCATCTTCCAGGTCTTCTTACAAGAAGTTATAGTCACAAAAACTAAGGTTTCAAGCAAGGCTCACAGGAATAATAAATAATCCTTAGGAAAACTGAGAAATCCTTTATTCTGTTGAACAGGTAAGCACTTTCGTGGTTCAAATCTGCTTCATCAGACCATATAGTTTTTGTGACTATATTTTCATTTTTTGCTTTGTGGTTTCTTCATCAACAACGAGGTATATATATTCTTTCTTCTTACAAGGAGTACTTGAGCAGAATCTTGTCAGCTGATTGTTCAGACAGAAGGCAAATAGGTCTACTGGAGGATTTCTACAGATGGATCAAATCTTGAAGGACTCCCTGATCCAGTTCCCACTCATGACAGCCTGCACCAGTCCTGCTTGTCTGCTACACAATTTTGCTCTGACTGAATGGTGAATGTAGTCCAAGCTATAAACTAATTTGTTCTTCCTGTACTAACTTACAGTTTTGGAGTGACTGACTAGCCTGAAAAGGTATTGTATCAGTTGGACAGGAAAAGAAAAATGTTTCATGCTTATCAAATGATATGTAAAAATCAGTGTATACCACATCTGTATATTCCTTGTTCTGAAGGAGGTGTGGGCCTCCTCAAAATTGATTAGATGTACAGATCTGCAGTCTTGAGACTGTACACATATTTGCTGACTTCACCAAAGCCAAGCATGAAGAGAGTTTTAAAACATGAGGAGAAGTCATCTAGGATGACTTCTCTGCTTACTTTAGTAGAAACATTTCGGTATCAAGAGGGAATGGAAATCAAACCAGAAGTAGACAAAAATAAGACAGCAAGTGAATGTGCCAAAAAAAAAATGTAAGGAGAAGGATAAAATGAGATGGAAAGAAATGTGGAAAAGGCATAAACATTGCAGCATATACACAGATCTCCTTGAACAGCCTCATGTCAATCAGGATCTGATGCATGAATGGTTAAGGAGAGGTGAAATGAAATGAAAAAATGAAAGGTTAATAATGGCAGCCCAGGATAGTGGACTATGTACATAGGTTCATACATTCTTAGAAGGTTACTAGGCCAACGGCCCTACAACACTTACAATCTTAGCCATATTTATCTCGAGTTGCCCCAATTGTCAGTGGTTAGGTAAGTGAAGTTCACAGAGGTAAGCATCTAGGGTAGTTGATACTGACGTCCTCTGTCCAAGAGGGACATGGGTACCACACCAAGAGTGAATTTGCGGTCATCCATCCATTGATCTAGGTTGCATTTGTAGAGGATCAGGGAGGGGCTCTCTTTCACGTTAACTGGACCCAACATTTTGGTTTACAAAGTTAACTGAACATGTGGTAGAAACAGATAAACGCAGGTTCTGTAAAACAGAACTGGAAACAGTTGCACATCTTCTTGCTGGGTGGGATGCACTCAAGGTAGAGGGCATGTATACTGAAAGGCACGCTAATGTGGCAAGACTGATGCACTGGGGATTGTGCAAACACTGCAGTACTGAAGTAGTTCAGAAGCACTGGAAACATGAACAACAAACCACTGCAGAGAATGATGAAGTTTATATCACATGGGACCACGCTTTACCAACAGTTCAAGAAACAGATGCGAGAAAACTAGATATAGCAGTCCATCAGAAAAAGTCAATAGTAGCATTTATCATTGAAATTGCAACATTAATGATTACAGTCTCTTATGTACAGAGACTCAAAGTCATAAAATACTAGGACTTGCAGGCAGAAACGAAACAATGTGGAAGAAAGATACCCACATAGTTCCAATAATAGTAGGAGCACAACAGGTCTAATAAAGAATTTACACCTGTATTAACATATCCTACCAATACATGTAATTCTGTATGAATGACAGGAAGAGTCAATCCTGTGCACATTGTGACTGCTGCAAAGAGCACTTTTGGATAACATCAAAGATTTTCATGAACTTTAATCATACCCATACTTCCCATCATGGTATTAGAAACACACAAGGCTTGGAAAAATTAAACAGAGTGACATATCAAGGAAGAAGGGCCAGCTGAATAAGTTGCAAATGGAGAACTGGACATACGCCCATGGTATGCCAAATCTTGGGTGCACACAGGCATGTGCTGGGGTTATACTGCCTATCAACAAAAAGCACCATAGTCCCAATGAACAAATTGGATGAAAATCTTTTATACTTGGGAAACAAATAGTCTGTGTGTGTGTGTGTGTGTGTGTGTGTGTGTGTGTGTGTGTGTGTGTGTGTGTGTGTGTATGTGTGTATGTGTAAAGGGCCTCAGAATCTATTTTCAGACAAACTTACTGCAGAGGCGAATACAAATTATGGGCCATGCATCTCGATTTAAACCTCTCATCTGGCTAAAGTAATTCTAAAACTTATTCATGAGAATCACTACATTCTGTAAACAGTTATATGACAGCAAAAATGTGCTATGAATGCTAATTTAGAAAATTCAGACAGCAGATGTACTGGAGCATGAGCTGTTTGCTCAAGCTTATTTCACAGCACTACAGTTACCTCTTTGTAAGTAGTGCATCCTGTTACTCTATTAATGAATGCCAACTATGTTTCTGCACATAATATTTTATTTTATTCCTATACTTGGATCTTTTCTCTCCAGGCCTACACTGATGATAAGCCTGAGCTGGTTGAGTAACCAGGCATAGATAAAATGAACCTTAAAATATATTGGTTTAAATGATAAAAATGCCTCTAACAGGCTGTAATGGCAATTTTTATGGGCTGGTATGTTGAAAATGGGCTTCCCAGAGTTTACAACAAACTTTAGAATAGACTACTGTAAACTGACTGGGGCTTTGAAAGACAGATGGTTAACACAGTGTCTAATCAAATGTGACTGCCTTCACCATACTTCTACTATATTCATAACCTCTAGTAAATAAAATCCGGGGGTCTTCTTACCTGAAATGAAATACACAGTTTTACGTATAAGATATTCTGCTGTCAGATTTGAAGGAAACCCTATTCCTATCGTGAAAGCTATTAAAACAATGTATAGATTTTCTGCTTATACCTCAAGTGTTTGGAAAATATATTTTATGAGCATAACAATGTCCCTTCTAGAAAGGATAAAACACTTATGCTTAGATGGCACAGTTTCAATTTCCAAGAGCTTAATAACTTTGGATGATAGTCAGTCTCATAAATGTACCCAGTCTGGAGCCATTTACTCAGAATATGAAAAAAAAAACTTTGATAACCTTTGCTTTCTTGATTTAGGACACAGCTAAATTCTGAAGCAGAAGTCACTGTAGGGGCTGTGATACACCCTACATGGCTTCTTGATTTAAGAAATTTCTAAGTTTTAGTTTAAGATGTGAAAAGTAGAGTTGACTAAATAAACTTAACATTAGAAAGTATAAGAATGATCACTGTTGCAGTAGTATAAGCTAAATGGGCTACATCCTGCCTAGGATATAATAGCCGACCAGCTTCCAAAGCTTAGGGGGCACCTTCTACATGTCCACACCAATGGAAGCTCAAGCAGAGCAAGCAGAACACCAGTGGTCTCATTCCCCAACTTCTGCAGGCCTGCACATAATAGCCATGGTGTAAATATGTGTTTACCAATCAAATTATCAAGATTACCCTTAAAGGCAACCAATAAAATAACAGAGGAGAGAGAAAGGATCCTCAGAAACAAAGAACAAAACAGAGCCAAGACCCCCCCCGCCCAAGTCCAACGCAGGACACCAAATCCAAAATTTGGGTCCACAAAGCACCGACTCAAAATAAAAACAAATATTTTATTTGCAACTAGTTAAGCTCTTTCACCCCTTAAAGAACCGGGACTTCATAAAAACTGATAATAAAATACAAACCAATCAAATTTATAAAATCATTAGTAAGATCATGTGATAAAAAATCAAATGAAATATATGTTCATATATTAAAAATATATGCTAACATTGAATATAATAAATCTTGTACAGAAAATTATTAAAACTGGAAATATTTTAAAACTTGATTTAAATAGCTAATAAATTCACTTTCATCCAACTTAAATAATCATGTAAAGCTTAGCTGCAAACAATTTTAGCTCGCTGCTTAAAGACACCATATCATTAAGTCCAGGATGTGCATTAGCATCTAATCTGCCACAGAAGTTCCTGGTGCTCCAGCCTATGTTCCCATAGACTCCATCTAGGGTTAAGTAATACTTGTCTAATGTAAGAAAATAAAACTTTGTATTATTAGTGCAAGTTAACCTATGTTTATAAAGTGTATTATTAGTGTTATAATTATCTAGATCATAATAGTGCTCATATATCTGTTTTTTAAAGCTTGTTCAGTCTTACATACATAACACCCATCACAGTAGTCACAAAATGATGATGTGCACCACACCTGTGGAATTATTGTCACAAGCATAATTCAACTTAAATTCATAATCATGACACTTAAGTTTCAGACTCTGTCCTTCAAAAATATATATGCATTTTTGGCAAGAACCACACTTCATCATACCTTTACCTACTTTATTTACCCTAATGGCATCCTGCTTGGTGTTATCCCTTTCAAACCTCTCCTTAAGATTTAAATGTTCTTTACATGCAAACTGCAGGCAACTACTCAGAAATTTATCAGTAGTATTATCATTGTTAATTAACTTTCAATTGTTTCTAATTATGTGTTTAATACAAGTGCTCTCATTACCTTATTTAATAATCATGGTTTGTTCAAAATGTTTTGATAACTGATCACTGACTAACCTTGTTCCACTTTGTATCCCCTTACCCAACAATGGAAAGAAACATCCTGTTCTTTTCCTACGTACTTCTTCCTTAACCTCTTTTAACATTTTAGTGGAGTAACCTCTATTAACATACAGTTTATCAATTTCAACTATAAACTGGTCATCTTCAGACAATATTCTTGATATACACACAATTTGGCCATTCACTAAACCTTTCTTTTGAGAGAAAGGGTGGCTACAGGAAAAATGCAGAACATTATTGGAAAATCTAGGTTTCTTATATAGTACTAGAATTAAAATATTGCTGATGAAAATCTTTTTTAAAGTGATATATCCAAAAAGTTAATAACCTCTTTAGAAAAGCAAAATGTAAACCACAAAATCTCAGTTATGGAATTCAAAAACGTTATAAAATTATTGAGTTGTGATAGACTACCCTCCGGATGTTAAATATATCATCTAGAAAGCACAAAAAGTAACCACATAACACACACTGTCCAAAATTAAACACATAATTCTGTTCCAGTACCACAAAATGATGTTGGCATATAAAGGAACACATGGTGCTCCCATAGCAATACCTGTTGGATCTATATTAAAAGACTGAATGGCCACAACACTGAATCCCAGTTCACAGAGACCAGAGCATTGAAGAATACAATCATCGAAAGCTGACTTGTTTGAGTCTCACTCCATCAAATCTGCCCATAAATCAGAATGAATACATATATTTACTACCATCATGTTACACTTACCAAAAGTAACATGCAAGGTGTTAACATCTCAGCTGTTGGCCAACTATTGCAATTCAATGTGGTGAGATTTGAACAAGTTGGCTTTCAACAATTTTATTCTTTGATGCTCTGGTCTCAATGAACTGGGATTCAATGTTGTGGCCTTTCATTTTTTTAATACAGATCCCACCTCAACTGTTTGAAATATTCTCCTATAAAGTAGATGTGATTATTGTGAAGCACCATATCAATGAGATCAACTAAAATATTAATCACTCTAATTAGGGACTTGCATCTATCACTTGCTTCCCTAAACCAATTCAGTCCTATGGGGTATACATGAAAGTAGGTCCACTACATCAATTATAACCAACAGCCACTTTTCATCAAAAAATTCCCACTTAATGTTGCCCAAAAAATCCCACGAGTCTTTCAAAATATGAGGGTATCTACTAACAAAATGCTTTAAAGTTCCACATATGTGTGTATTCTGATAAATATATATATATATATATATATATATATATATATATATATATATATATATATATAGTTAATGGGCACGTTTTTGAACCAGCAGCAGCCACAATTGGATGCGTGGGGATCATTAACATTCCTGTGCATTTTAAGAATGCCAAATATTGTAGGAACTATGAGATAATCAACTTTTAAGAACTTATACAATTTTATATTCAATATCACTTTGGTCTAGAAAATCGTTCAAGATCATCTATCTTCTAATAAGAAACACTGACTTCATTTTTGGATACCCTACAATACTGGAGCTCATTACGGAGTATACTATACATTATAGCTGAATAATCAATAGCACTTGTTAATACCACACCTCCTCCTTTGTCAGGGTTCATAATCCTAATCTCACGATTTTTAGTCAATTCATTCATTTAACGAAAGTCATCCTTTAGTTATATTAAAATCTGACTTGTATTGTTGCTGCTGGAACAATTTCTTCAAATCTTTTTCACACAACTTCTCAAACAGTTGTAGGGTTGGATGCAAAGAAGAGTTAAAAGTGCTACTTCTGACAAATCTATTAGCTGAAATACCCAAATTATTGGCGTCATGGAACAGTATCTTAAAATTCAGCTTTCTTACATACATCTTAAGGTCCAACAAAACTTCATCTACATCCATTCTTTTATTTGGAACAAAAGTATTCTCCTACTAAAGAATTTAAAATATCTATCATCCACTTCAAAATGGCTGTAATTAAAAAAATTAAAATCCTTATAGTCATTAACACCTGGGGTTACATTGTTTTTTTTAACAAATGTGTTTCAAAATTGAAAGTACAGTTAGAACCAATAATGTTTAGAAGGGTAGAGGCATCAAACATACAATCTGACATATCCATGCTGTCTAGTATCAGCCTCCCCTCTTTATGTAATTTATGTTCTTGTGGGTCCTGTTGGAAACAACAGGAACCGGTCTGTAATACATTTCTGGGTGCTGAAATACAACATTATGATTCCTCTTAGCTATTCTCTTCAAATGCTGCAGGACAGGGAACTGAGTGGGATCTAAAAAATCACCACTGTTGTCACACACATTTGAGTCATCACCACAAGTGTCATGAACCACAGAATCACTACTAGTATTAGAACCAGCAACATTTACCCTCCTACTATCAGGATACAATTGTTGTATAGCAGACTTAGCCTTAGGTAATGAGTATGTTACCCCACTAGAATACTTAGCATCATCCTTAGTTAACTTGTATCTTTTTTTTCAATCGTGACTTTATGAATTCACACTTTTAAATGCGCTGTAATAATCAACAAACTTATTATCACACAATAAGCCACTTTTTAGTGAAACATCTGACAATTATTGTTTAATAATCTAGCCATCATCTTTTCATTAAAACAAATTATGACTCTCATAATACTGATACTACAGTCATCAAATACAGTGAAATGTTATTTATATAGTTCAACATCCTCATGAATCCTATTCAGGAACTTCCAAACCCTTAAACACCTTGGGATCCTCTCTCATGAAATACACTCCTTCAAATAAGTGTTGTCAAGTTGCAGCAATTTATATTTCTTTTCAAACAGCTTTAACTGATGGTCAAAAGCTCCACTTACAACGGACAAAGAGTTAGGTGCCTGGAAATCATCATCAGCCCCATTTTTTTCCCTTTTTCTATATGAGGTCGGGGTATCATGTTAACTGTCTCCCTCTCTCTCAATTCAATGCCACACTCCTACCGTCAACACTCATGCCTGACTGTTGCAGATCTTCCCTCACACAATCCAGCCACATCTTCGCTGGACACTCTTGTTTTACCTTACCTTCTTTCTGTCTGCACCAAGTCTTCTTCACCAGATTGTCATGTGAATTTGACACCGGAAAGAGACCAGTTGGCATAATGGTTATGGTAAAGAGATCTGTTGGCATAATGATTGAGGTCTTTGCCTCTAATGCATAAGGTTCGATTCTGACCTCCGTCCAATGCCTGTTTGGAGTTTGCATGTACTCCCTGCGTCTCTGTGGGTTCCTCTCCCCTCGGAAAAACATGCTGAATGCTTCCAGCTCAATAACATCAATGAATGGAGGTGTGGGCAGCAGCACAGACTCTGCATGGTGCCCTACTGGGGGCGAGTTGCATAGACCAACCGCTTTGGGCATCTACTGTGGTACAAAGTATCCTTAACATAGGACAACACAGATTGCAGATTGTGTACTATGGCAGGGCTAGCCACTTGATGATGTAAAATATGGCTCTAGGTGATTTTGTCATGTTAAGTGCCTGGAAACCAAATGACAAATTATTAAGCCATTTCCCCACATCAAAAGCAGCATTCATTTCATGTTGTAAACCAGCATTAGAATTAGCTATGTTACGGTCTTGTTCGCTTCCTACACACAACTCACTTGGATGTCAGATCAACTGCTTCACCACAGGAGGATAAAGCTTTCAACTCCAAAACCTGTCCTGCAGAAGTGACAGCCACCACAAACATGGCTTTCCAAGACAGAAACTTTAACAAAACTGTGGCTGAAGGGAGGACTGGCCAGATTTTCCAGTACAAAATTCAAATGCTATGGAGGGACAGGATCCCAAACTGGAGGTCATAACAAAAAGTGACCCCTCAAAATGACTTAGAAATCTTAACAGCAGCCATCTGCTGACATGAAAATTAGAAATAGCAGCCAACTGGACATTAATGGTAGAACAGCTCAAACCAGATTGAAAAAGATCCACCAAGAAATCCAACTGTCGAATGCAAAGCCCTGAGAGGAAGGGACAACTCTAACACACAGAACGTTGTCCCCGTAATCATGGCCCTGAACTCTCCGCTCTGAGGTGCACCCAGCTCAAACTACCAGAGTCAAGAAAGCTAAGGCAGAAGCTGGTGCCACAAGGAGCCATGCAATCAGAGTTGGCCCTGATGATGGCATATCAACTGGATACAGAAACTCTGGAGCCAAAGAGTATGGGGGACTAAAAATGAAAATGGAGCTGAACCGATAGGCAATGGAGCGGAAGGCAGGATGAAGCCGTAAACAAATCTGGGCCTGTAAGAAGGAGCACATCAGATAAATCTGATTATCTTCAACTTCCCACCGAGTGGGATGACCGAGTTGATGAGGTCACCGAAGACAGATTGGAAGGCTGTCTCCTGTTGATCAGATTTAACCTTCAGACCAGAGCTGGAGAGGTCCAGATCTGGGGTAGAGACAGTCATGGGGTAGGAGAAAATGCCCTAGGAGTTACAGGGGAGAAGGGGGAAGGAAACCTGCCCTTATTAGCCCCTTTGACTACGAAAGGGCTAGGAATAATGACAGCTGGGGACAGATTTCTCAATGATGGTACCAAAGGGAATTACAGCAGGAACGAAAGGCCCCCTCTGTCAGCACTGAAGCTGCAAGATTTGCTGAGGATTGATGGAACTTTGGATCTTGCTAGTCTGAAGCTGAGAAAGCCATTAATTTGTTTTTCCACCCAGTCTTTATCATAAGCCTTCGGGTCTTTGTCCCTGCTCTGACCGCTGTCACCCTTCTCCGGCTTGGCCTTCACAGATAAATGAAGGAGGAAGAAGATACTAAGGGAAGCAAACAGTTTAAAACAAGATTGGCTTGGTGCCTGTTCGGAGGTCAAGTCCCCAAGCCAACACAGATGTCACACAATACTTGTGAGCATCTTGAGAAGGTAGCTTGGGGCCACAAGATACACATTTCTTGAAGCCCTTCTCCTTGTCTTTCTCCATGCCAAATACCTAAAAGTAAAAAAGGGTCACAACAAAACAATCACACACACAAAATTCCCCAGAACAAAACAATAACTCCCCTAACACTGTCGCTCGTCTGATCAGGATAAAACAGACAAACCTTTGTTGGTTCTGTTCAATCAGCTTTATTACACACAAACACATCAGAAATGAGGCTTTGTAACTTAAACTTAAATAAACTTATAAACAGACTGACTACTGCACTCATACATGTTAACACACTCTGGCTGTTCTCTCAAAATGGCACTGCTGCCTGCACATGCTTGGTATTTATATGCATCTGCTACATCTGGAAATGCTTCTTAAAGATACATACACACGCTCTGATCTACATTCTCCCTCTTTGAGAAATAGTCCATATACGAAATGACAGTATTCAATGACCTGCAATTTACAGAAATGATCTTCTGACATGCAGTTATACAGAACTAATTATTTGACATGCAATCATACAAAATCAGACACATATAAAACAATTATGTCAAAGTTACTGTGTATTTTACACTAGGTCCTGAAATACGGCCTGACCGTGTAGCATAAAAGTCAGAATTGGATCTAGCAAGTGGGACCGTCTCTGGGGCATCATCAGGAATGGGAATGGATACTGCAACACGTTCTTCGGTATGAACATTGTCTGGGTTGCTCTGACATCTAGAATCTGTATCCCAGGTATGATGCAGTGATGTTGTTTCTGATACAGGAAGAAGATGTTGGTAGTTCCTTCTGTACTCTATACCCTCAAATTCCACTAAGTAGGATCTTGGCTCAGTACATATACCTCTCACTTGACCAATTAGATCAAAGCCTTTCGCAGTTTGCATCCTCATTGTCTCTTCTTCTTTTAATGGACAAAGAAATCTGCTCATTTTACCACAGCTGGACTTTTCAGAAGAATGTGTCTTAAAAAGTTGGGCTTTGATTGCTCTGTTGTTTTTAGCATTAGGCACCAGTAAACTAGAACTGCTAGGCAAGGTTGTTCTGGTTTGCCAAGAGAGAAGTCTCTGAGCAGGCAAGCCAAGTATAATAACTTTATGTGGACTATCATGGACTTCATCTTAGTAATAACAGCACTGGACATTAGGTTAGGTAGCAAATCAACCTCAAATCAGTTCGAATAAGAGTCTACCAACACTAAGTAATGTTGACTGTTCCACTCAAATATGTCAGTTGCTACTGTTGACTAAGGTAGTTCAGGAATTTGGCTTAGATGAAGAGGCTCTTTTTGCAAATGCGGCTAAGTACTGTTGCACACTGAACAAGAAGAAAGCACTTTATCAATGTCTTTTGCTAGAGAAGGCCAACATACTAGTCCTCTCGCCCTTCTTTTGGTAGAATCAAAACCTGGGTGGTCACAATGCAAAATCTGAATGTATTCATGCTGTAAAGAAGTAGAAACAATAACTCTGGGACCTTTGAAAATGATACCATCTTCCATCTGCCTCTCATCTCTGTATGAAAAATAAGGCTGTACTTCTGGCAGTACACTAGATTCCTGTATTGATGAAGTGGTTGAGCTTTTGCAAAATTGGATCAGTCTTTGTATGATCTTGTAGCTTATCAAGTCTCGTGATAGAAAAATTATGTACTACCATGACATCAAAGTCAAAACTCTCTGCATCAAGCTGCTCCATAGTATTTCTGGGCGATCTGGATAAGGTATCAGCCAGGTAAAGAAGTTTATCTTTTGGATACGCCATTTTGAAATTGTACTTTTCCAATTTGAATATTTATTTATTTATTTAACATTTGTTGACCGGGAAAGTCCGACTAGGTTCCACAGATCCTGTTTTCAGCGGAGGCCCGGGGAGAAATGCTCCAGAAGAATATCATTCTTTGTATTCTTGCTGGAGTGGAATGCATAGGCTTCTTTAAAATAGTGACTAGTGGTTGATGGTCAGTTTCTATCTGGATTGCTCAGCCATAAATATAATCATGGAACTTCGAACATGCGAACACAACTGCCAAAAGTTTCCTCTCAGTTTGAGCATACTGCATTTAAGTTTGGGTAAGAGCTCTAGATGCATAGGCAACAGGTCTGCCCTCTTAAAGAATAACTGTACCAAGACCGAACTTTGACGCATCACAGGAAAAAAACTACTGGTTGGTGGACATCATAGTATCTTAATGTATGCTGTTTGAGGTTATCAAATGCTCTCTGGCGTTGTTCTAACCATGACCATGAAACATTTTTGCACGTTAGCTCCATTAAAGGTGCTGATAACTCACTAAAGACAGTGATAAATTTGCCCAAATAGTTAACCACACCAAGAAAACATTGTAAGGCTTGGACACTGTCTGGAGCTGGCATCTCAAGAATGGCTGCTTGCTTGGAAGGATCTGGTCGTAAGCCTGTACTGGTAAATAAATGACTTACATAAGTAACTTCTGGTAGTCTGAATTTGCACTTTAGAGGACTGAGCTTTAAATTCACTTCACACGCTCTGTCCAGACCTTTCCTGAGGATTTTGTCATGCTCTGCTTCACCATTACCTCCAACTAGTAAATCATTAACTATTATTGCACATGGGTGGCCTGAAAAAGTTTGTTCCATTGCACACTGAAAAACTTCACTGGCAGAACTTATTCCAAAAGGCATCCAGAGGAATCTGTATCTACCAAATGGGGTACTGAATGTAGTCAGTAGTGAAGATGTGCGATCAAGCATTACTTGCCAAAATGAACTCTTTGCATCTAATACAGAAAAAACAGTGGCATTTAGCATGAGGGTGGAAATCTCCTCAACTGTACGCATAGGATGATGAGGTGTTTTTAATGCTGTGTTTAAGTCTCTTGGGTCAATGCATATTCTGATTTCATCTGAATTTTTCTTATGAGCATCCACCATGGATGACACCCACTCACTTGGTTCTGTGACTGGATAAATCACACCTTGTTGCATCATTTTGTCTAACTGGACTTTGACTTGGTCCTGCATAGCTACTGGAACTCTTTTTGCTGGTCTGACCACTGGACTGACCTCTGGGTTTAACTTCATGGAATATACAACTGGAAGTTGGCCTAGCTTGTTGTCGAAAACATCAGCATACTATGAGAAAATAGCATTAGTAAAGCTGGAACTGGGACATGTGCTTACATGATGTACTTATTTGGTAAAAGAAAGCAGTTTCATTCTCAAACTGTCTCTGAAACCTAATAATGACTGCAAAGGTTGTCGGACTACATAAAATTGCAAGCTGCAACTTTTCCTATCAGCATGAAAGAACTACTGAGCCTTCGGTTTGAATCTCTTCACCTCCATAAGCAACAAGCTTCGCAAAACTGACCAAATTAAGTTGCTCACCAGCTCTCACTTTAGCAAATGTTTCTGCTGGCATTACATTACACTTTGAATCAGTGTCTACTTTGAGCTCTGTAGGCTTACCATTGATCAGGACAGTACAAAATACTTCATTGTTTGCCAACAAATCTACTGCATTAACCTTTTCACTGACCACTGATACACCATGTATATAGAAAGTAAGGCTGCAGCTTTCTATATGATCAACCTGCTTTTTTAAGTGACCTTTCTTAATAACTGAATGATGCTTGCTTGATTTACAAAACTTTTGAAAAAGGTTCCATTTTTTTACACTTGTGGCACTGCTGACCAAATGCTAAGCACTTCTCTGTTTTAGACTCTTGGTTGGCTACACAATTACAACAGTTAACAATAAGACAACTTGGGTTTTGCTGACTCACTTTTATACTGTACTGAGCATGTTTTTACTGAGCTAGTCTTGGAACTTGCTAGAAAGCTACGGGGTCTTACAGGGGAACCCGCAGGGGTTGCTAGTGCCATATTCTTAGGCCTGTTTCTGCTTGCCATGTTTTGCACTTTGTCTACATTTGCTCTAGACAGTGATGAAATCATGCTCTTATCACTTGTAAGTATACTTGTGTGCCTTTCTGTGAGCTCATAGATGTGACAAATCTCTACGGCTTTGCTTAATGTTAAATCACTGTCACGAAGCAAATTCTTTCTCACTGCAGCACTATTAACACCACACACAAACCTGTCCTTTAACAACTCATCTTTCAAGTCACCAAATCTGCACATTTTAGCTTGATTTCTCAAGTCAGTGATACAAGCTGCAAAAGTTTCACCTGGCTTTTGGTCTCTTGTATAAAATAAGTGCCTCTCTAATGTAAAATTTGTCTGGGGGGTTGCACATTTCTCTAAATTAACATTTTAAGCATTCAGGGTCTTCCCTTGATTTAACCAGTACCACAATATGATGGTTTTCCCTTTCTCCTGCATATACATCTGGTGTATACACAAATTAATGCTCTCGTTCAATAGCTTCTGACCCAGCTAAGTTAAGCAAAATGAATGCCCTTGTACATGCATCTTGGTCAGAAAAAGCTAAGTGTATGAAAATATCATATTCCTGCTTGAATACTCTCCAATTCTCTTCTATATTATGATCAAACACAAATGGACTTGGTCTGCGAAATGCCTCTGCCATTATCAATATACAGTAGTGAAGGTGCTTGAAATTATGTACGAACACACACAAATATATATGCCAGTACTTGTAATTATGCCTAATAGCACAACAACCTCTTTGAAATAATTGCACTTTGCCAAACAAGTCTCCATAGCATAAGAATACTCTGAAATCACTGCACTTTGTGAAACCACTCCTTAGTGTAAGAAATACTTCAAAATTACTGTGCTTTGCGAATAACTTTGCACAATGGAAAAAGCTCAGAGTAAGGAACACTTCAAGATGAATGCACTTTGCAAATAAACTGTACACAGCACAAGAATCTTTCAAAATGGCTGTACTTTGCAAAATAACTCTGCACAGTTTAAGAAATACTTTGAAACGGCAGGTTTCTGAAAATAAATGCACACAGCACAAGAAAGTTTTCGAAATGGCTGTGCTTTGTCTGCACTTTACAATGTAACTGTACTTTGCACACAGCAAACTTGCTGAAATAATTGCACCATAATAAAGCACACACTGCAAACACTTTGCACACTCTGAGATACTTTGAACAACTTTAGTTATGCTTTTGAATGGCTTCAGTCAATGAGAAATAGTAGTTTGTGCCCACAGTCTTTTACTGTAAAACATGCAGTCGCCTTAACTTTTAAACTTAATTGGCCCATTTATTATGCTAGTTATGCCTTTTTAACCTCTTATACTCAATATACATTTCCTGTGTCCGTTTTACTTAAAACATGCTCGTTATGCAAACCAAAGGTAATTCTGAGCCACTTATGAATAGTTTTGCTAGTTTTATCAAATATCATGGCTTCGAGCATTTCATTTAATTAATAATATGGTTTGTGCCTTTCGCTTGATTCATAATACATTTTGTGCTACTCATTTGATTAATAATGTGTTTTGTGCCTTACAAATGCACCGTTTCATTTTCTTTGCCAAATAAATCATTAGTGCAGTTTTCTTTAACTTTAGCTAGTTTTTGGCCCTTTTCATTCGACTGTGCTCCGTTTCACTCAACTTGCTTGGTTTGCCTTCATCTTCAACTCTGCACCTCATGGCTCTTTTAATCCAGGTTCGGACACCGTGTCGCTCGTCGACTCAGGATAAAACAGACAAACATTCATGGGTTCTGTTCAAGTAGCTTTATTACACACAAACACATGGCTGTTCTCTCAAAATGACACTGCTGCATGCACGTGTTCAGTATTTATATGCATGTGCTACATCTAGAAATGCTTCTTAAAGGTACATACACATGCTCTGATCTACAGACCCCTTCTACGAAGTTACTTAATGACCTACAAACCTAAGGAGAATCAATGCAATGATTTTTTTTTTTTTTTGTTAAAAGGGAAAGACAAAGGTGGGAAAGCTGCAAAAACCAATAGCAACACTTTACTCTAAATTGTAGGCAGGTTTGCCAAGAATACTACCACTAAGCTATACACTCTAACTAACTTATTTAGACACTATTCTAAACTACTGGGTAGAGTTGAAAACAGTCGATCAAAAATCCCAAAAAGGATATAAAAGATGGGGCTTGTTGACGTGATGTAGTCTCTTCAAGGCAGCAAATGTAATCGGAGATACAAGGGGGGAGCGAGGTATTATGGGTAGAAAAGGCAGAGCTTTAGAACTGAATTCGCTTGGAAAGGCCAACCTCAGATCTGAGTCTGATCTGATAACCCGCAGATTGAAGCCAAGCAGAAAAGACAACATTGGATCATGGGTTCACCTTAAGGGACACTTTGCATTTATAAAATAACACTTTTTGTTCCTTAAACATAAGGGCTTGAAGTTCCAGGAGTCTATGAACAGTTGTGATTGTCAAGAGAGAAAGATAGTTTCCAGGAAACGAACGTCAACAGTGATGGCCTACAGGCTCAAATTTCAGACAGGTAAGCCTATTCTTCAAAAGACGGGTGGGACCAATCACTCCTTTAAAGAACTGTTAATGAGTCAATGCAGGGCCACAAACCTACCCTTCACAAGGTTATGATGACTAGAGTCAGCAGACTCATGACACCTTACGAGTGGAATAACTGAGGCATTCAAGAGTCCAAAATAAGTCAAGATCCCTTGACACCTGATCAAACAAAACAGTAAAGAATACAAAATCTCACCTTATTAAAAGCATTTCCACCTGGAATCCTGTTGAGGGCTGCATAGCAGCCTGAATTATCTCAGAGACTCAAAACAGCATGTCTACTGGGCTCAGAGGCCCTAAATCAAGAGCAAGTTCCTAAGGTGAAGTCAGCTGTCACCCCAGCTATGGGGGACCTTGGCATGAACCTAAAGTGCTTTCTGTATTACTCAAGACCTCTGTACCTGAAGGATAGTTCAACTAATGAATGATATGAATGAGTTACAGTTTTCTTTCCCTGACCCTGCAATGAGACATGGGATCAGAGGAATGCTGGGAGCAAATACAGGAATCTCCTGTGCCATGGCAAAGACAATGTGTCCAGGGATACCTCTTCCCTGTACTGCTAAACTAAGCAGTCAACAGAGAGGACTGCGTGACAAACAAGTCAATCTCCAAAAAGTACTACTTCCAAGAGATCCTGTTACGGACAGCTTCTGACTTCACGGCTCCAGGAGGACCGAAAGAGTGTCATAAAGCACCCACCAACTTTGCCGATGATGTGAACTGCTGTCTCTATATATGGCACAATGACAGACAGGCATTGTCTCCCTGTCTGGGGTAAGATTATGAGTCTTCTTGTTTGTTTACACACAAAAAATATTTAACTAATGAGAAATACAGGTCCTCCATAGCATCTTTTCTCCAAGATCCCCAACAACAGGCTGTCAGAAAGTCTAAATAAGCTTCCTAGTCTACAAGAGAAACACCTCTCATCCAAATTTGTTATGAGGTTCCACCAGAAAAATGGAATACTCCCAGAAGATTGAAGATGATTGTTCACCACACCCCTTGCCTTTTGACAAAGGCCCAACAGCAGATGGCTTTCCAAGCCAATGCAAATTCAGATAATTGCTCCCACAACCAAGCAGCCCCAGATCTGAGTAATGAAGACTGTGAAAAAGCTAACTGAGCTGTCTTTTTGGATGTCTTAACCAGCACTGGGGAGCCAGAAGCAAGAAAGTAGGATACTCTTCCTCAGATACTAAGAAGGCCTCTTACTCTTATAGTTTTGGCTAGGCCTATAAGAGAAAGATGAAGATGCAGAAGTGGAAGATGGAGGATCATAAAGGTCTTCCAAAGAGGTGAAGATCTTATCCTCCAGAGGAAGATGTCAACCAAATTGTAGGCAGGTTGGCCAAGAATACGACCAAGAGATGAGCATCTAGTATCTTTATTGCTGGAATCCACCTTACAAGTGGAAACTGTTGATATTAGCCTGTGCAGAGACAGACACCAGAGCCTATGGCCCAACCAAAATATCTGCCCAGTCAGGGTTACAGTGGGGAAAGTACAGTTTTGTACCTACCATAAATCTAGATGTTCGATAGATATGCAACTGCAGTCATAACATATGGGTTGTCCTGCCTCAGGCAGCCCTCGGTCGGCCGGATTCCAAAGTCTGGGTCCAACGTCGGCTGATGTCGCATTTCTCTCGACGTCAAAGCGGCTGGAGTATATAAGCATCAGCCGATGCCATCTTCTTCAGTGTTTCTTGCCCCAGATGCCAGGTGCCCTCCAATGAAGGCTGTAATCAAATTGGAAGACAAAAATACGTTTCCAGACAATAAATAAGCAATAAACAGATACACCATAACAGATATCCCCAGCTAAGGATAATAGGGATAGGAGTGGACCCAAGGCATAGAGGGGAAGGAGGGAGGGAAAACCCGACTGCAGTTGCATATCTATCGGACATCTACATTTATGGTAGGTACAAAACTGTACTATGTCCTTCAAGAATGCAACTGCAGTCATAACATATGGGTTGAATACCATAGCTTAGCTGGGGGAGGTGGTATGCTCTAGGAAAAGGATGGTGTAGCTATCAATCCCTGCAGGACTGCCTAAGCAAACCCTGCTCTGGATCTGGAATATAAAGGGAGGTTGTAGTGTTTGGAAAATGTATGCACAGAGCTCCATGTGGCAGCTTCTAGAATGTCTTTTGTAGGCACCCCTCTTAAAAAAGCTGTAGAGGTGGCTGTAGCTCTGGTGGAGTGTGGTCTGACATTGGCTGGCACACTCTTTCCATGGAAGGAATAACAGAATCTGATGCAATGTCCAATCCATTTTGAAATTGTCTGTTTGGAAATTGCTTTTCCTTGTACTCCAGGGGCGTAAGCTACAAAAAGCTGATCAGACTTCCTACTGGTCTTGGTACTGTCTAGGTAGTAGCGAAGTTGTCTGTGTATGTCCAAGGTATGTAACAGTCTTTCCCCTTTGTTCTCAGGATTGGGAAAGAAAGTAAGCAGGTGAATTGCTTGATTTAAAGAAACCCTGGATACCACTTTTGGCAGAAAAGTAGGGTTGGTTCGTAGGGAGACCCTGTCTCTGTGAAAAGTTATGAACGGTGGTATTGCCATTAAGGCCTGTAATTCCAAAACCCTTCTTGCTGAGGTTATGGCCAGCAGGAAAGCTGTCTTCCAGGAAAGAAATTGTAACTCCACAGAAGCTGCTGGCTCAAAGGGAGGTAAAGTCAATTTTTCTAGGACAAAATTGAGGTCCCAAGCTGTTACTGGTGCCTTTCTTGGGGGCTTTATATTCTTGATTCCTCTAAGAAATTGCCTTAGCAAAGGATGTGAAAACACAGGTGGATCAGTGTTGTATCTAGCTGAGATAGCTGAAACATGTATTTTTATGGAAGAGTATGAGAGTCTGTTATGTAACATATCTGCCAAGTATTCCAGAATGAGAGGGATGCTCAAAAGTGATGCATCATGACCCTTGTTGGTATTCCAAATGCTGAATCTCTTCCATTTGGCTGAGTAAGCCTTTCTGGTGGATGGTCTGCGGGCTTCTGTTAGTATCCGCTGAACTTCCTTGGAGAGAGGTAAATTGAGGTTATTTATGGGATTTCCCAAGCTGTTAGCTGTAGAGTCTGGATGTTGGGATGAATAGTCCTGAAGTTGTGTTGAGTCAGAAATTGAGGCCATTGTGGAAGGGCCCACGTTTTTTGTGACATATGCTCCGTAGTAGTGGGTACCAGTGTTGTCTTGGCCAGTCTGGAGCTATTAGGATCTCCTTCGGTTGCTCTGCCTTGATCTTTAATAACACTGTGGTCATCAGTGGCAGGGGTGGAAATGCATAAATTATTAGGGAGCTCCAGTTGAATGAGAGGGCATCTACTTTCCATGCTTGTGGATGATATGTCCTTGAGCAGAACTTTTGTAAGTGATGATTGAGGTGGGAGGCAAATAGGTCCACGTCCGGCCTGCCCCATCTCAAGGTGAGTCGTATAAAGATGTCTGGATGTAGCCTCCATTCGTGGGGATCCAGGAAATTCCTGCTTAGACTGTCCGCCAGAACATTGTCTTTGCCTGGAACAAACTGGGATTGTAGCTGTATGTTTAGACCCAGTGATTTTTCCCAAAGATTCATTGTCAGTCTGCAAAGGGGGTAAGAATGAGTGCCCCCCCTGCTTATGTACCACATCACAGTGGTGTTGTCTGTCCGTATTAGTAGGTGGCCTTGTTGAAGTTGTTGCCCAAAGGCCTCGATGGCATGCATTACTGCTAGCATTTCTTTCTGGTTGATATGCAGATGTGTTTCCTTTGGGGACCATTGCCCTTGAATACATCTGCCCTCCATGTGCGCCCCCCCATCCAATGTCTGAGGCGTCTGTGGTCATTGTCTGTGTTATCTGAGGTTTTTTGAACGACATGCCTGTGTTTAACTGGCTTACTGTGGCCCACCATAGAAATTCCCTTTGTAGACATGGAATGAGTGGAATAATTGCTTCTAGGTTGTTGCTGTGTTGAGACCATAAGCTTTTTAAGTACCATTGAAGCTTTCTCATGTGTAGTCTTGCTAGTGGGACCAAGAGAATTCAGGATGCCATGTAACCCAGGGCCTGTAGGAAACTCCTTGCAGTCATCTGGGTGAGCTTTGCTAAACTTTTGAAGTAATGAGTTAACTTCTTTTGCTTGTCTTCTGTCAGGTAAGCCATTTGAGAGGCTGTGTCTAGTTTGGCTCCTAAGAAGGTTATTTGCTGGGATGGCTGAAGTCTTGACTTTTGAAAGTCGACTGTGTATCCCAGAGCCTGTAGCAAGTGTATGACATAATTCAAGTTTTTTGTCAAGGTTAGTTTGTTGTCTGCTTGTATGAGGCAGTCGTCCAGGTACGGGTAGATTTGAATCCCCTGGAGCCTGCAATGAGCAATTACTGATGCCAGGCATTTCGTGAATACTCTGGGCGCAGTAGATAAGCCAAATGGCAATGCTGAGAATTGATAATGCTCTGGCCCTGCAAGAAATCTGAGGTATCTTCTGCAGCTGTGTCTGATAGGGACATGCAGGTATGCCTCCTCGAGGTCCAGAGTAATCAGCCAAGACCCCTTGCCCAGCATGGGAAGGAGTTGCTGTAAAGTCATCATTTTGAACTTTGGTACTATGAGAAAAGTGTTTAGAGCAGACAAGTCCAGTATTGGTCTCCATTGAGTTTCTTTTCTTGGAACAAGGAACAGTCTTGAATAAAACCCCTGACCTTGTTCTTGTTGTGGAACTTTTTCTATTGCTTTGATCTGAGCAAGCAGAGAAATTTGCTTGATAGCCTCTGCCCTCTGATTTTGTGGAAGGTTTGGCATGCCTTGTTTTCTTGGCAAGGTATGAAAGTGGAACCTGTAACCGTGGTCTATAATGTCCAGTATCCATTTGTCTTTTGTCAGTTTGTGCCAATTTCTTGAAAACAGAGATAACTTTCCGCCCAAAGGGGCTTCTGTTTGCTCCTTGGTCAGCGGAAGTAGAGGAGAGTCACTGAGCTTGTCCCTGCGGGGCAGGAGAAACCCCTGTGTCACTTCTTTGGTTTGTTGGTTGCCATTGTCGTCCCCTGTAGGATCCTCTGTATTGCCCTCTTCCTCGGGCACGCCTGTTTTTACCCCTTTGAAATCTTTCAGGATTAGGAAAGGACCAGTTTTTAGAAGGCCAGTTCCTGCTGAATCTGGGCGGCTGAACCTGGAGGAAATCTTTGACTGTCTGTACTGACTTGGCTTTTTCCTCAATGGACTTTAATACATCTTTAGCATTAGCACCAAAAAGCTTGTTCTTTTCCAAGGGTGCATCAAGAAGTTTTGCCTTAACATGATCTGGTAAAGGTTGTTCTTTTAGCCATGCATGTCTACGAATGACCGCCCCTGTCATAGCTGCCCTACATGAAGCCTCCAATGCATCATATCCACACTGCAAAAAATGATTGCTAACTTGCTGAGAAATATGCACAGCCTCCTGCAAAGACTTCCTATCTAAAGGTTCAGGAGAGGCCAAACTTTTCTGTAAATCATCTAACAGGACATCCTGATATTGAAACATGTGAAAGAGACAATTGAGAGCTCTCATAGATAAAGTAGTGGAGGTGTAGACCTTCTTCCCCCATCTCTCTAAGGACCTTGCTTCCCGGTCGGAAGGCAAAGGATTTTTGGATGTGGTAGCTGAAACCCCTTTAGACCCCTGGGAAATTGTTTCTAAATCAACAGCATGGGCCCTAAATAAATGAGAATGGGTTTCTGGAACCCTATAGTATCTGTCAGGCTTGACAGGAGCAGGAGGAAGAGTATCAGGGGTAACACTGGACTCAGAGTATAAATCATCCAAAACATCAAGCACAGGAGGTATAGCTAAGGGTCTGTGTTGAGGCTTTTTAAGGAAGGTTCGAAGGTGCTTTCTGGAATCAGAAAATTCCTGGCCTTACCACTAAATGCTCCCTCATGGAATGCAGGACTTCCCCAAAAGAAATATCCTCATGAGGGGAGGCCGAGGGGATGGAGTCCTCTGCATCTGAATCCTCATAGGTCTGGAAGGGCTCTTCCTGGCTTTCAGAGGGAACAGAGTCCTCTGAATCTTCATCTGAGGGCAGAGGGTCAGGGGGTTCAACCCTGGGCCTCTTATCAGGAGGAGGCTGGGATCCTCTCTCAGGATGGGCCTGGGAGCCTCTGATCAGAGAAATTAAATCTGCAGCTATGGACATGATCTGAGTTTCAGGAGTAGTCTGAGGTATGATTTTAGCAGTAAGATGTTTGGACTTGCTGGCTGCCTTGGCACGTGTGTAGGCCTTGATAGACATGGACATGGGAGGCCTAGCCACTCCACGTGCAGGAGTTACCTTATCAACAGCAATGGTCTCGGGCATTTCCTCGGTTTCGGTATCCGGAGGAAAATCAATAACTGGCGTCAGAGTGGCCTCCGGTATCGGAGGTATTGGTAATGCGGTGTCTTCGGTTCGGAGCGGTGGAATAACCGCCTCAGAGGGAACCGGAGCACTCGCGGTTAGTTTTGGCGTGGTGTCGGTTGAAGACGCGGGCCGAGGATGTCGGTCCCGGTCTTTTCGTTTCTTAGGAGTCTGCATTGTCGGTTGTTCCGACGGCATTGTATAATCAAATTTTTCGCCGAAAAAGTCTTCAGCGAACTCCGCCCGGCGCCTGAGAGTGCGCTTGTTGAAGCGAGCACAGGCGGCACAGGCCGAGACGTCGTGGTCTGGGCCAAGGCAAGGGAGGCAGTAAGAGTGGAAATCCTTATGAGGTACTTGTTTACAACAAGACAAACAATTATTTACTTTTTCAGTAATTTCTGACATCGGCTGAGGCAAGAAAAGGTCCCCAACGGGGTACTTAGCTTTTTTGATGACTTCGGTTTCGAAGAATACAGGATCTGACCGACCGGCACTTGCGAACTGCTTCTGCTTCGGGCACCGCGCGGCAAGAAAGACTGAAGAAGATGGCGTCGGCTGATGCTTATATACTCCAGCCGCTCTGACGTCGGAGAGAAATGCGACATCAGCCGACGTCGGACCCAGACTTTGGAATCCGGCCGACCGAGGGCTGCCTGAGGCAGGACAACCCATATGTTATGACTGCAGTTGCATTCTTGAAGGACATCATGGTATCCAATGATAGTAGCCTTAAACAGAGTCTCTCTGAGGTCCTCCCTGAACCCAGCTCCAGGAATTCAAGGTTTTCCAAAGGATTCTTAACCAAATAAGTCTGGAGGTGGGACATGTGAACCGATCACCCTAAGTTTCCAGGTGAGAAGACTCATCTCTCTTGACACAGGTCTGACTCTGTGGCACAGGGGATGGATTCTTGACCACACTGCATGCAACTGGAGATTCACCTAGTAGTCCTGGCCCTAGAATAGCCAAGTAGGGAGGGAGAGGAGTGAAGGGTGTAGCCTGCTCACCTTTCCCAGGTGAAAATCTCTTTAGTGGTAGCCTCAATCTACTCACTCACTGGACACTCTTTTTAGTGTCTTCTTCAAATGTAGGCCTCTATATCTTTAAGTCCTACATCAAGTTTAAATGTTATTACAAAGTTCATAACTTGTTTTACTTTATTAATGTGCTAAATAAATAATACATTGTGTATGGAACTCATAGGAGAAAATGACATCCAGAAACATGCTGGGAAGACACAAAAGCTAACCAGAGCACTATCAACATGCTAGTACAAGACAAAGTGTTAGTAAGAGACAATGAAAAAAAAATTAAATTAATTAAAATTTTGTTAACTGAGCTACTGCAGATACTGTACAAAGTAATCAAAGTGATTTCTAACTAATAATCAGTATAAAAAATGTTGAGTAAAGGGAATTAACTGTATAACTCAAGAATTCATGCACAGATTTAAGAAAATTCTAAATGTCTTTCATCTTATCAAAATTAAAAATTTACTCTCTGCACTACAGCATCTTCCCACTCCTAAAGGAACCATTTCCAATGGTTAAGGGGCAGACAGCTTATAGGAAGTAACCCTGATATGGACTACAACTGTAAATGAATATCAGTCTGGTACGATGACGATGACTGAAAACTGCAGTTTTTAAGTGAATGCATGCAAACAGCAGTTTAGTGTGATGAAGACAATATGAAATACAGTAACACTGATTAAACTAGTATGAAAATAAATATCCTCAGGACACTAAAACAAGCTTATCTCGGATAACATGAAATGAGTAACACACTTCAAAAGGGAATAACCAAGTTCACTGGTATGCAATGAATGTAGACGGAGTGTAAATGTGCATATGAATACATGGCAGGGATGTATGACAGATTTTGAGGAACTATTTCTTTACCACGAGCATTAACAAGGCTTGGAACAATGTGATAGCAGAAGTGGTTTCAGTGCAATGATGACCTAAAGATGTGAACGGTGAAGGCATTCAGGCATCTCTGTGAAATCAGGGATTCAATAGTCAGACATCTAATAAGAGTATACTGACATAATTCTTATCGCTTCAAATGTGTTATGCTGTCCTCCTATTATCTCTTACTGTGTCATTGCAGCATTATTATAAGCTCAAATGTGTTACATCATTTATAACTATGGACGACACAAGTCTTGGATAAAACACAAAATTTCTCTATTTTCAAAAGTGGAGTAGACACATTTAAATGTGTAAAACATCTGATGCTGTCAAATAATAAGGGCATTACACATACTGCTGTTAACTTAGTACGTATATAGTACTGGAAAGGGACTGAGTTCTCTTTTTTTCTTGCTAGTATTCCTTCATCTCAGTAATCTCATTCTTTTAACAACTGTTTCCAGAGAAGCATGCTACGTGAGATGTAGGAACGGATGTTAATGCTAGGTTCTGCAACATTTCAGATACAGCACTCCTAATCATATTTTCCTAACCTTTTCCCAACAATAACACCTCTTCTCTTAGAACAGCATGCAAAATGAGTACAGCTGTAACTGAAAAGCTAATGAGAAAAAATTAATGCTTTAGTGCTGTTCTGCTTTCTAGTGGCAAGTTGAAATTAAACTGTGACCTTTAAAAAGGATAAAGGTGTTCATTAATTACAGTTTTCTTACTCAAAGATAATTACCAAATTAGCTGTGTGTGCACGATTACACAATTTCTATGCAAAACAGTAAGCTATCCAATACTTTCTTTCAAGTCTGCCTTTGCGGGCATTCAACAACAACAATGCTGAAGTAAGGTGCACGTGTGTGTGTGTGTGTGTGTGTGTGTGTGTGTGTGTGTGTGTGTGTGTGTGTGTGTGTGTTTTTATTCTCCTTATTTGTTGTCTGGTTTAACAAAGTTACCCTCATAGTAACATTTCATCTAAACCTAAAGAACCTAAGTCATAAAAAAGCACTGAAGAGTCTGCTGAAAATTATATTAGTAAAATAACATATTTTTTTACCGTCTCCATAAAGCAACACTTTTAAAGCCACAGGATGTGGAAGCTATAGGCAGTGAGAATGAGCACCAAAACGCAGCACATTAATAAGTGAAATATCAAAAAGTTAAAATTATTTTTCAAAGAAATTAGTAACAAGGGCAAGCAAGCAATTCAACAGTGCTTATTTATGAAGGCTTCCACCTCCAAAAGCCTCAGAACGTTTTCCACAAAATTTCTGATGGCTGTATTTGCAACCCACAAGTTAGATGTAGTAGGGAATAATCTTGTTTGCTTATGACATTTGCTTTCGTAGTCCACTACTCCAGGGTATGCTCTGCTGAAACAAAATACTCTACAATTCCCATTTCCAAAGCACTACTATATAAAGGGACAGGTTACAGGATTTTGTACTTCCTTGCTTGCTGATATAGAAATCAATGATTGTGTTTATCTGTTCTCACTATCCTTGCTTTAAACTACAGAAAATAATTTAACACTTGAAATGGGATCACTGTAAAATGTGAAAGGTGACTTTAAGCAAAGCAGAGCTTCTTACATCAAATAAATGGGTGAGGCTAACAAGAACTGAGTGGTGTTATGTGGGGCTGGGCTAACTCGGAGCAGGGTTACAGTTTTATATAACTGAGCATAACTATTGTACATGCATGCAAGCAGTAAACCCTTAAGGGCACATATTCCTCTCTGATGGACCTAGCACCACATTGCTTTGAACTGATGAAAATGAATATTTTACACATGGCAATGGTACAGTCCTGGAGGACATGCCTGACCCTCATGTCATGCATAGTTATGGTGCTTTCAGCACACCAGGGGACCTGAGGGCAAATGGTCCAATAGCCTGCCCATGACTACTGTGGAGTGACAAGCCATAGGCTGATGCGTATTTCTTGATTTACTTATATGCCTTTTAAGTGAACAAGGGGTAGATGTTGGGTGCAAGGCACCATAACGAAGTCCATGAATTCATTAACAAAAAAAAATTAGCCGGAGCTAAACCAATAATGGCTGCCCAGTCAACCCAATAAAAAATTACCAAATCCCATTATTCTCCCTCTAAATAGTAATCTGAAGCCTGTTTCTTCAGGAATACTATTCTGAACACAGCATTGAATAAAACAACTGTAGTTTCAGAAACAGTTCAAATTATAAAATACATGCCAAAAGCTCCCCAATGTTTTACAAAAAAAAAATTAAAAAAATCAGAAACAAATAATAAGAAACCGAATAAAACTGTTTTAAACAAAAATAAAGAATACACTTATGAAAAACTCTTATCAGAAATGTTTAACATGCAAAATGGCACACAAATAGCCATTTAAATGGAAAAAAAAATTAAAATGGTGTAAGCCTGCTCAATCACTTCAACTAATTCTAACCATAAAGAAAAAAAAAACAGCAAAATCAGCAAGGTTTCCACTTAAGACTCTCAAATGAAGCTTTTAATCAACAGAAACAACAGACACAACTTTTGAGTCTGAAGCAAGAGGAAATGAGACAAACTGTAGTAAAACAGTGAGTACAGAAACTCAAACATTCACAAATAGCCATAAAACACATTTGAAGGGATAAAAATCCCCAGAAAATAGTCACAGCAATAGAATACACCATTCAAACCCTGACAGAAAAAGCAAAGGGAGGAAATAAAACCCCAAAGGGTTTCTTATCTAAGCACAGTAGCTGAAGAGATCCACAACAAGGAGTAGTCTTCCAAGATATCCTCCTCTTACTGTGGCGCTAGAAAACTGAAATGTTCTTGTCTGTGGGTCTGTAAGGTAATTCCTGTACTGCCAGGTGATTGGTCCATCACACCCACAAACAGGCAAGGGAAAGGACTCTGAACTTTGGTAGACTGCCAGAGGAGGGTAACAGGCCACTACTACCCGAATGCCACTAAGGCAGTGCGTTTATTGAACATCATTCTTGCAATGGCAGATTATGTGCATCTAAGAACCAGTCATAAATGCATTCTTCTGGATCCACCTGTTGTTGTTTAACATGGAGCTTCCAATATCTCAGTATAGTGAAACAAAGTTATATGACATTCTCAAAACAATAAAGCTTCATACTGAATACAGACTCTAAACACCCAAGGGGCAAATTTAAAAACTGTTAAAGCACAGGTATAAAATATGCCATTGCTATTTAACAGATACTGCCCCGAATATATACTGATAATCATTCAGAAGTGATCCTGTAACAACTGCTTGTAATCATATATCACCGGTCTGCAAAAATGATATCTGATGTGTCACAAAAACATACCAACAGCAACATATGTCAACATGGTGCTGTTAAACACAAACAGTGACTCCCCAACAAACTATATAATTTTTCTAATGCATGAAGCACTGTAAATACGCTCCAGTATTGGAAAAAAGACAAGCTAGTTAAACTCTTCTCCAAAGTAAGACCCAATATTGACAGCACCTACAAAGGTGCTTAACAATAAGGCTGTTAACATTGGGTTTCTTAGAGAAGTGCTTAACTAGCTTGTCTTTTTACTGATGCTGGAGTGTAATCACAATAGTCCATGCACTACACTACACTATTCAAAGTGTCAACAGAAAAAAGGAAACATTCTTATCTTGCACAATTCTTAAAATGACAAAAGGGGGGTCACAGGCTCATCTAGAACTATCACTAGATTATGAATGGGTGAGAATCCAGTGCAATATCGGTGGATCAACAGGTAAATATGTCTAAGTACCAAAGGCAAGAAGCATAACAGACAAGAGATGCATATTGGGACAAGTTCTAGCAATATTAGTACTCAGTAAGAGTGATTAGTATGTAAGGAACTGTTGCTAGATAGAATGAGTGGAGTTAAGGAAGGCAGGCATTTCATGGATTTGATGAAAGAGGTAACAACAGATCCCCCATCGAGACACAGGAAAACTGAGGGGAAGCTTCTGTACATGTGCTTTGTTTTCCACTACAGTAAAACCTTATGGACATTGCAGTGTCATGGTAAGTGTTCCAGATGTGGCAGGAATATGCAGATCCTGACATTAAAGTGTAATCACTAAACAGTGACAGTTCTTGTTAAAGACTTTACAGGCCTTCAAAGCTAGTAAAGCCCTTAATTCTTTTTTTTTTTCAGTAATCATTAGTACATGGAGCACGACAAAGAATTATGACTAGATCTCAGATCATAACCCTTTATTATGTGTTTGTGACACGAAAGCAGATTCCTTTCTTGGAATCCATGTTTCAAACACATAATAATATGGTTACAATAAGAGACCCCCATCATAATCCTCTATATTAGGCAATGGTCATGTAACAACTGGTTTATTTCATGAGCACCATGATTCCTCACATACTACCCTCCAAAAATACATTCATATTTTGGGTACACTACTGATGTTTGATTGAAAGAAAAGTGAAAGAAACAATGACCACAGTAATGTATTTCAACATCTTGCTCTTGAACACATATTCACGCCCTATTTAAATTGACCATATCAATAATTGTTTTTCAAGAATCATGATACTGCCCTCTGATTTCCTCCACAGAGTGCCTTAAACTGGCAGTCACTTCTAGCAATCACCTCTCGTGTGACAGACAAAAGTGATGAAATAACAGCTAAAGAATGAACTTACATTTGCTGCTATACAACATCCCACCTCATACAAACTACCACAAAAATAAAATAAAAATACATATATATATATATATATATATATATATATATATATATATATATATATATATATATATATATATATATATATATATATATTGGAATAAGAATCATGGAAAAGGCCAACATGTATAAGGGAAGAAGGACCCAAATATTAAGGACAGAGTTTAACTCAATAACACCTCTGGACTGTAAAACAGGACACCTCTAACAGACTCATTATATCCTTATATGAAGAACATTTTCTGAAAAAAATAGGTTACAAGTATAAACCAAACAACTGTACTCATAGTTGGCCTTAGGCATAAGCCAACTCTGGGAGAGGCACTTTTCCAGTATTTACTTATTTTTTTTTGTAGTAAAGAAATTGTTTCTTTAAATATGTTGAATGAATACAAGAAAAAAATGAAGATTATGACAAATTCTGAGAAAAAGGAAGAAAAAAGTAATCTGGATGGTGTAGGTTGACCAGGATGGGGGCACCAGGTGATGGGATGGGGGTGGGGTGGGTTACTGTGGAGCACTTTTGCCTAGGGCACTAGTTGAGCAAAGGTTGGCTCTGACTGTACTTATCTTATTACCAATAAGTGCTACTAAAATGTACAGACAGCAATTTTATCAGCAAACAGTCTTCTTTAAAGTGACAACAGCGAGTGCAGTCACAGTCTTTACATCAATATTATAATATAATACACATAAACCCAGAATTATATTTTTCTCTAAAACTTTCATAAAGATTTTTCAGATTTTTGGAATCTGTTCAACCTAGACACACAGTGATGTCACATTTTTTTTTCAGTCAGACTTGAGCTTTCACATGACACCAAGATGTTTCTTTCCGAGTCCTTGTTTATGGAGATATTTACATAAATGTGAAACAAGTATGCTTATTTGTATAATAACAAATAATACTGTATCTCTTTCAAGAGACGTACATTTTAAAGTGCAAACATTACTAACAGCTTTCTTCAAAAACATCTAAGCGTTCATCTGATGCCATGCAACAGTTTGTAAACCACTTGGTTTTTGGAGCTATTATTGTACATATGGAAATGTTGTATATCTTATTAACTACTAGCAAACAATTAGCAATACCTCTAGTATAATTGACTACACAATGACAGTAACAATATTTTTTCTTCATCATGCTTTACAGCATGCTTCTAAATAACACAGAACCCTCTCATGAAGGAGACTATGAGAAGAGGAGTAAGTGACAAAAATCGATTAATATCTCCACTGGAGGACATACTAGTTCAACAATCTTATATGACATTTTGTTACTTACACCTTGCCCTTTCTTACTGAAACTATTACTAATTAATAATTGACTTAGTTAAAGTCACCCCCCCAAAAAAAAAGTCAGGGTGCCATAAATAAATATGGGTGCAAAATGGAAGTACATAGCAAAGGTACTATAGGAATGTATTAATTAAATATTTATTTTATATACTTAGAAAGTTGGGTGATTATGCCTCATATTATTTTGGTCTAGTCCTTGCACAGTTAGTGCTTCTGTGGTAAATCGTTGAGGGTCACAGGCCCTAAATAATGTTAGCTTTTTGAGTTTCAGATTTCACATTTTTTCACAATAAGCAGTAGTGAGGATATATCAAGGGTACTTAGATGGGAAAATATAATGAAAATAAGGTAGACCTCTAAGAAATATATGAGAGTATTTAGGATGGAAGATGTGAGCTTACTTGCAGGAACCCAGACAGAATTTATATATTATTTCCCGAGTTGCAGTAATTGGGTTAGACTGGTTAGAAATTATTATTTATATTTAACAGCAGCATGCTATTTACTTGAAAGATTTGAAACATATCCAATAACTATTTCAGATCACACACCAATAAAGGCTACAATAAAGATGTAGGGTAATCAAATGAAAATCAGGCACTGGTGTTTTTATTTGTTTGTCTTTTTGGCTTTTCCTGGTTAGGGGTCCCCACAGCGGAACTCCGGTCCACTAATGATTGGCAGTCGATTTTTATGGTGCTTTGTTGCCAGTCCAACGCCCAACCTTCAGCGAAGGCACACCCATTCACGCATGTCTTTCGGAGGCCACTCGACCACGAGGAGGACATGCAGACTCCGCACAGAAGGCACTCCAGCCGAGAATCGAACAGGAAAACCTCTTGCTGTGAGGCAACAATGCTACCGCTGTACCACCGCGGATAGGCACTGGTGTTTTTGTACTCCTTTGTAAACAAGAGATGTATTTATGGAATGGGTACTTCTTTGTAAACAAGAGATGTATTTATGGAATGGGTAGTGGAAAAGATTCAAGAATTACTGGGGAATACACACATTTCTTCACAAGACATGGCTAGAGAATGGGATAAAATGAAACTGGAATTTAAAAATATAATAAAAATAAATGATTTTAAACTCTTATAGATTAATTATATCTCTTAGATATCAAAATGAAATCCTATTTTCTGAACACTGGACCACTTTAAATCCGTCAATTTCAAAAAATTGCATACAACAGTCTATCCAATTAACCTCTAAAACACACCTTTTTAAAAAACGTAACTACACACAATTTATGATTGTCGATAATACTAATTGTACCCCTACCATTCAAAATAAAATTAACCCTTCATGTTCCCCTTTTTGTCCTCATTGTGAGTTACAAAGAGCAGATCTTCTTCATATTTTCTGGAGTTGTAAACATTCCTATAAACTTTGGCATTCCCTAAAAATTAGACTTCAAAAGATGGTTATGAAAAATTTATTCTTGCTTGGGAATTTACCATTCTTCACATACCTCCAGCGGGGTTGACTAAACTTCAAATCTGCATTCTAGTTACTCTTTTTCCCTAATTAAACTATATATTACATTAAATTGGACAGATAGATCATCACTTACATGGGGTGGGTTTACAAAGATGCAATTAAATACCTAACTGCTCATAAAGTTTTAAAATTTAGACAAAAAGCTCATTCACGTTTTATTGAATTTTGGGGCATACTATTAGATCATATTTTGACATGATTCCCTTGCTTCATTTATTACAAGTATAAAACTATTATAAGACTCTAGGGTCACCATTCTCACTAACTTTTCAATTCAGCTTTTTATTGTTAGGGTCTACTCTCATTTCTTTTACTTATCATTTCAAGGTTCAAATTCAGGATTGTAATGATTTTATTGTAGGTAAATAGCACTGGTGTAAATAGTACTTTATATATTTTATGGAGGTAATGATGTATAACTGCAATCTAAATAGATCTTTTACTTACACCTCAGTCTTTTAATACTGTTTTTAAGTTACATCACTGTGATTGTTTTACTTTTGTTTGGTGTGTTGACTAAGAAAAATCAATAAAGATTTTGGAAAAAAAAATATGATAGAAATAAGAGAGAAAGAGATGTGGAAGCAGAAACGGGAATGATTTGGTTGTGTTATCAAAAGGTAAAGCATTAAGAATGAAGAGAGATCTTACTGAAAAAGAAGAGGAGTCAAATGCAGCATGTTAAAGGGAAAAATAAGGAAGAATCTGGATAATATGCATGACATTAGAAAGGCTGCTGTTAAGCAAGTATTTCTGATAACTCTTGAGTAGAAACATTATTAACTTAGGCAATGGAGAACAGATAGGGGGTTTGCCAAACTTAAGAAAGTCTATGACAAGAAAAATAATCACAGACCCTATAGATGTATTAGAGATATTTTGTAACTTCTATGAAAATCTACATGCAACAGAGGACTAGGGAAACCAAAAAAAGACACAGATGGAAATATTTGTGGAAGAATTAACTATGCCAAGGTCAGGAGAAGATGAGCCTTAAGACTTAATAGCTAAGATAGGAGGGGATGAGATAAAAAAGGGTGATAGGTTTATAGGTTCATACTAGGCTATCTGCCCAAGGGCATTTATAAGCCTAGCCCATAGTTATGTGGCTTTCGCCACCCCTTTAGTTTGAATAAAACTATGCCTATTATTTTGCTGTGCCTCTGTCAAGCAGTGACACTGAAGTAATCCCTGGGGTTATCTGCGATCTCCCATCCATTGGTCAAGATTCCTCTTGAACAAGGCCAGCGAGGTGCTCTGCCTCACATGTACTGGGATTTTGTTCCACAGCATAGGAGTCTCTGGGTGATGAATCTGTCCCTCCAGCACGTTCTATTAATAACCGTGTCAAGGTTTAAGTCTCCGCCCTTGTGGTTCTGAGGGATCTAGATTTTTGAGGTGAAGCATATTCATCAAATCTGGGTTTGACATGGCCTTATATGTCAGGCACAGGTCACCTCTGAGCAAGCGGTATGAGACTGAATAGAGCTGGAGTTCTTTCAGTCGGGCAGCATAGGACATATTTTTGAGACCCTTTATCCTTTTGGTGAGGAACTTTTGGGGCCTTTCCAGCTGCTGCAGGTGTCGGGTCAGATACATTCCGAATGGGGCATTGTACTCAATCATAGGTCTAATGAGTGATGAGTACAGGGGGACGATGACCTCCCTTGATCTAGATGTGAATCCCTTCATGATCAGGTGGGCAATGTAGAAGGTTTTCCTGACAACTTTAGCAACATGAGTGTCAAACGAAAGGCTAGTGTCAACCTGGGTCCCCAGGTCCCTGATGACTTCTTCTGTGCTCAGTGGATTGCCACCTATATGGTAGCTAGGGGTAACCTTGTTTTTCCTGAAGGGTATGACTATGCATTTCTTGGCGTTTAACTTTAGGCCATGGCTCTGGCACCAGTTATCCGTTTCTGTGAGGCCCTTCTGAAGGATATATGTGTCAGAAGTGTTTTCGACTATGGCGCCCAGTTTGCAGTCATCTGCAAACTTTGTCAGCCATAACCCTCCTGTGTTTGCTTGTACTTCAGAAAAGTAGATGCCGAACAAGAGTGGACCCAGGACTGAGCCCTGTGGGACACCACTTGTGACAGGCTTTGAGTCTGACATGGCTCCAGCAACTCTGACCCTGTGGGTTCTGTCACTTAGCCAGTTTGCAACCCATCTTGTGATGTATGGGTTTATATTCAAGCTGATGAGTTTTTCGATGATACCTGAGTGGGGTATTGTGTCGAAGGCCTTTGCCAGGTCGAGGTAAGCTGTATGGACTGCCTTTCCCTCATCAATGGCCTTGGTGACTGTTTCGAAAAAGTCAACCAAGTTCAAAAGGCATGATCTGCCCTTGACAAAGCCAAACTGGGTTGGATCCAAAGTCTGCAAGTTCCCTATGTCTTTATTTATGAGTTCCATTATGATCCTCTCCATGGCTTTGCAGATAAGGCTTGTCAAGCTAACGGGACGGTAATTTCCAGGGTCGGTGGAGGCACCGCCCTTGTGAAGTGGTACCACAGTCGCCGTGCGCCACTCCTTGGGTATGTATCCTGAGGTGATGCTAAGATTAAACAGCTGTCCTAACTGCGGGTTTAATTCCTCATGGAGTTAAATGGAGCACACAGCCGGGACACCATCCGGTCCCATGGATGCTGTGTTTTTGCCTTGGAGAGAGTAGTTCTCACCTGGGCGTTGGAGATGTTTGGGGGCTACAATCCTCTGGTATAGATATCTCTCCTTTGGGGAGGGGAGAAGTTTGCACTGAACCTGTCAGCCAGTATGTTGGCAATGTGTGTAGGTTCAGTAATCTTCACATCATTTTGAACTAATTCTGAGCATATCTGGGAGTTTCCTCCTAGGTTTCTAACATAGCTAAAGAAGGCCTTATGATTGTCTTTTGTGTCCTTGGCGATTTTTCTCTCAAAATTTGCCTTGGATGATTTTATGAGAGCTCTTAGTTTTTTACTTATAATGATCAAAGGTGTCTTACCTTTCAAGGATTTTGCTCTATCTTGTAGTAGCTTCCTCCTTTTGTTGTAGAGCTTGTTTATGGCTGGGGTCCACCAGACTGGACGCTTGCCTTTGGTACAAAGAGTCTTAGTTTTGTTTGGGATTGCCTGATCCATGCAGTCCTGTAGGTGCTGGTAGAAGGCATTTGTAAGGGATTCAGTGGTTGGAGTAAGGTTTACCACTTGCTCAGGGGCCTTAAAGGAGACCACACTAGTTTTTAGGAGTGTGAAGTCAGCTTTTGAGAAGTTTTTCACTGTGGTCTTTTTTATTTCAGGTGGGGGCGGGATGAGGACCTCCAGCGAGATTAGTTTATGATCTGATCTCACCAGTGAGGGGTATACTTCCGGTGTTGAACATTGTGATCCCATGTTCGTGATGATGAGATCAAGTATGTTTTCTCCTCTTGTGGGGATGGTGACTAGTTGTTCCATTGCATTTGAGTTTATGAACTCCAGGAACCTTTGGGCAAGGGTGTTTTGGCTTGAGTAGTGTTCCCAGTCTATATTAGGGTAGTTGAAGTCACCTAGTATGATGGTGTTTGGAGATACATTTATCCCCTCCAGTGTTTTCAGGAAGGCCATGTGAGGTTCCTGAGTTTGAGAGGGTGGCCTGTAACATGCTACAAATTTCAGAGCAGTCTTGCCTATGGTTAATTGCACCTGGATGGTCTCCGATGCATCGTGCGTTGCCACCAACCTTGAGGTGTGGGTGTCCTTTATGAATATGGACACCCCCCCTCCTTTTTTGGTGTTGTCCGGATTTTGGGGCCGGAATGCATGATATGAGGTGAAACCTGATAGTGCTGGGGTGCTCTCAGGAGCCTTGAACCAGGTTTCTGTCACAGCACAGACATCGATGTTCTCCATACAGAGAAGGGCCTCGAGTGCGTGCATCTTGAGATTGAGACTTCTGGCATTGAGCAGCATTACCCTTAGTTTTTTTCCTTTTTGCTGTTCTAGGGTGGTAGGTGTAGAATTTGAGACTTGCCTAAATAAGGCACTATGGGGTGGCAAGAGCCTTTGCCAATATCCGGGGTGACAGGTGCAAGCCGTCCGTTGCGAAGCAGCGTGGCTTGTCCAGCATGTCATCCCAGGCAGACAGACATTGGATCCCCTTTGAATGACACCAGAATTTAAGCCAATTATTAAAGCTGATCATCTTATCACTGTATTGTGGCATCATTCTAGGTGAAGGTAGGATACTGCTCAAGGTCAGGGTCATACCTGCTTGGGCTACATAATCAGAGAGCTCCTCAATGTCTCTTTTCATGTAGTCCAAGGAGGTACGCCTCAGGTCGTTGACACCAAGCGTGGACAATGACTGAGTCATACTTGTACCTGCTGTTGAGAGACCTGAGTGCTTGCGTTATGTGGCGGATTCTAGCGCCCGACAGGCAGCTTACTGTGACCTTCTCCTTACTCAGTCTGGTGAGCGGGACGTCAGTGTGTCTGACTATGGAGTCACCAATGACGAGTGTGTCTGGCATTGTGTTTGGCCTTAAGGGCTGTGACTGTTTGACACTCTGACTGTGTGGTCTATGTGCTGCATGTGTTTGGTCCTGAGGTGGTAGTTGTTTGGGTGTCTGCTTTGGTGGCCTCTGCTGTTTTGGTAGATTTTTGATCAGAGCCTCCGAGTATATCTTTGTGTGATTATGTGTATGATTTGAAGTTGTGATGGTACTATGTGTGACTGGGTATGTAGTGTGTGTGGTTACCTCCTCCTCCTCCTGTCTGGTCTTGCCAGTCCTATGTTGAGAGAGCTCAGCCTCCAGTTTGGCCGTATAGTTGCATCTCTTGCATGTATTTGTGTTTTGTGGGAGAAGGAGAGGATTGCCTGTGTACATGAGGCAATTGTAACATTGCCTCAATATTCCCAGGTTCACCAGTTGAGCAGGAGATGACACTAGCAACTGATCCCTCGACATGCTAGAAGTAATAGATAAGAAAAAACTTACAAAAGACTCCGGGGGATGTGGGTTCTAGGCTGGTGGGGTACTATCTATAATAAAAGTGCTTTATCAAGGTGCAAGTACTGTAGGAGCAAGTGCTAGGCTTTACAGATAGAGAATAGTCTACTTGGGAATCAAGTAGAGATGAACTTTTTAGTTATAGGATACGCTGGTTAGATCAGCAGTACAGTTCGAGGAAGGTAGTTATAAGGGAAAATTTGAAGAGTGGAATTTAGGTAGCCTGAATAGTTGTCTAATCAATAAACAGAGAAGTCTTCAGGAACAGATGGCATTTATGTGGAAGTCTATAAGTTAGGAGGGAAGAAAGTGCTAAATATCTGGAATGTGAGCAATACTAAAAGAGGGATAGTACCACTTTCTTGGAAGAAAGTTGTAATAGTTGTATTACCCAATGAGGGTGAAAACCTTTAAATCCAACTTCATGTAGACCACTTTCAATTTTGAACCATAATTATAAAGTGCTTTTGTCTAGCTAAGAGAATGGCTAAGGTGTTTTCAAACGAACAGATATGGATCAATGAGTTTTTGTGGAGGGGAGCTAACCACTTGACAAGAGTAACAGAACGATGATCCAGAGGAAAGCAGAGTGCAAGAAAACAGCACTATTGTTGATGGATTTTGATAGATTGAAGGTATTCTATACAGTCAGCTGGGATTTTACACGTATGGCAATGGTAGAATTTTTATTTATTTTATTTCATGTATTTACCCTTTGTTGACCGGGTTTAGTCCTGCTAGGCTAGTAGCCTCTTTTCAGGGGAAACCTGATGTGGTACTTACAATACTACAGGAAATTTGGCCAGGGCATCGGGAAACTTTCCATACTCTTTTTGATAAGAGCCATAGATCTTTTACATCCACCTGAGCTACCACCAGCTCAAGCAGATGTGGCCCTGGTTTAACATCTCATCAGAAAGACAGCAAATTCAGGAGTGCAGCACCCCTTATGCTGCACTGCAGTGTCAGCAATCAACCTACCTGTTATGGGAAAAGACCCCACAGGCTTCTGCACCAAAGATGAGTGTGCAACCCATTGTGCCACTGACACAGTAGCATTCCCTCACAGAATCTGCATTCCCTGATAGAAAAATGGGGTTAATTTGGAAGAGATTCTGGTGCATTTCTCCCCGGGCCTCTGCTGAAAACAGGATCTGTGCAACCTAGTCGGACTTTCCCGGTCAACAAATGTTAAATAAAATAAAAATAAATATATGAAGGGTCAGAGGTAAAAATTAAGCTGGAAGGATTCCTTTCTGACACTGTGTTTGAACAGAGGAAATGGGTAGGGGAAACATGCTTCTTATTATTTAGTTGCTTTCTATATAGAGATGCTGGCAAAGAAAATAAGGGACTCACAAATTCAATTCTATAACTGGTATTGTAATCATGAAAATTTAGCCTTATTTGCGGATATTATTTTGCACTTGACAACATTAGTGTCAGTGGCTCAACAGGAAGCAAACTCGCTTTTGGTGCTGGCTCCCTACTGAAAAGCTGGCACTCAAAATGCTAACTGCTGACATGTGACAAAAAAAAATACCTAAACTGCAAGAGAAGAGGGAATCTGAAAAACTCCTCTTATCTTTTAAACTTTTTTTGTAGGGGGACAAGCCCCCTCTAAAGCCCCAGAAAGTACAGTTGTGTAAGTACTTTCCACAACAGTAGATGTCCTGCTGATCACTGTTGCAGGATTCTTTACCAGTGGGTTATCACAACTGATGTCTGGCCAGGTTACCAAAGGTTTACATTCCCAGAATCGTACGTTGAACATGTGACTAAAGCTCTCAAGCGTAGAGGTATATAAGTGATTGTACGAGCATGATTCCTCAGACTATCTCCAAGCGAGCAGCCTGAAGACCCCCTAAGAAAAAAGTAGACAGATAGGGAGTTAAGCATGAAATGGTAAGGAAGCTTCCTGTTCTAGGGTATTGTCCATAGGGTGGAAACAGATTATGCTGGGCAGAGTTAAAAGAAATAAGCATAGAAGGGAAGGAGGGTGGGAAGGAATACTACAACAGTGATCTGTAGGATATCTACTGTTATGTTAAGTTCTTAACAACTGTACCATGTTCAGACTGAAATCACTGTTGGAGTATTCTTAACAAGCTGTGGGGAACATAAGTGTGATTGGCAAGTAAGCAGCAGAACTATCTAAATGGCCGGAAAGGATTGACCTAATGAGGGCAGCTCCCAACTTTGAAAAGGCATTAATACTGTACTTTTCAGTGAAGGTGTGTACAAGAAGACAAGGTGGCAGCTTCCAGTATGGCTCTGGTATCCACCCCTTTGTAAAAGTCCCCAGAGGATGCCACTGCCCTGGTAGAATGAGATTGAGAGCATGAGAACAAGAATTTGCCATGCAGGAAATAAAAAGAGAAGGCCTTAGAGATCCAGCTTCAATGGTTTGCTTAGATACTGGATGATCTAGTTCTGAAACCATGAAAGTGACAAACAGATATTTAGACTTTTCTAATGGTTTGGTTTTGTCTAGACAGAATCTTAGTTGTGTGTGAATGTCTAGAGAATGTAGGAACCTTCTCCTCAATTCTGTGGGTTGGGAAGGAAAGTGGGCGGGTTTATGTACTGGTTGAAAGACAGCTCATTCACTACCTTGGACATGAATGAAGGGTTATTCCTCATTGTCAGCCTTGTCCTTGTGAAAGACAAGAAAGGGAGGAATGTCCATGAGTGCCTAAAGCTCTGAAAAGTACAGTTTTGTACCTACCATAAATGTAGATGTCCGATAGGTATGCATCTGCAGTCATAACATATGGGTTGTCCTGCCTCAGGCAGCCCTTCGGTCGGCCGGATTCCAAAGTCTGGGTCTGGCCTCGGCTGATGTCGCATTTTCCCTGACGTCAGAGCTTCTGGGGTATAAAGGCATCAGCCGACGCCATTTTCCTCAGTGTTTCTTGCCCCAGATGCCAGGTGCCCTCTAGGAAGGCTAAATTTGGATAAATGCTGAAAAGTTCCAAACAGTAGCAAATTATATACATATATATATATATATACAAACAAACAAATACACCATAATAGATTCCCCCAGCTAGCTGAAAGAGGGGTAAGCACCCTAGGAATACCACAGAGGGGAAGGAGGGTGGGTAATCCTGACTGCAGATGCATACCTATCAGACATCTACATTTATGGTAGGTACAAAACTGTACTATGTCCTTCAAGGATGCATCTGCAGTCATAACATATGGGTAGAATACCATAGCCAAACTGGGGAGGAAGTACTAAGAGAAGGATGGTGTAGTTAAGATCCCCTGCAGAACTGCAGTTGCAAACCCTGCTCGGGATCTGGAGTATAAAGGTAGATTGTAATGCTTGGCAAATGTATGCACGGAGCTCCAAGTAGCAGCTTCTAAAATGTCCTTGGTAGCCACCCCTCGTAGGAAAGCTGTAGTGGTGGCTGTGGCCCTTGTGGAATGAGGCCTGATATTTTCAGGAGCTGTCTTTCCATGAAAGGAGTAGCAAAAATGAATGCAATTTCCTATCCATTTTGAAATTGTCTGTTTGGAAATTGCTCTTCCTTGCACCCCAGTTGCATATGCTACAAAAAGTTGGTCAGTTTTTCTGTTGGTTTTAGTTCTGTCCAGATAGTAGCGTAGTTGTCTGTGTATATCCAAGGTGTGCAAAAGTTTTTCTCCTTTGTTCTGTGGGTTAGGGAAGAAAGTAGGCAAATGAATAGCTTGGTTCAAGGATACCCTGGATACCACCTTTGGCATGAAAGTAGGATTGGTTCTCAGTGACACTCTGTCTTGGTGGAAAATAAGAAAAGGCTGAGGGGGTCTCCTTGGAGGTTTAACATTTTTGATCCCTCTCAAAAATTGCCTAAGCAGAGGGTGAAAGAAGATAGGTGGATCCATATTGTACTCTAAGATGTGTGCTAGGTTTGCCACTGTGACATCTGTGCCCTTTGATGTGCTCCAAATGAGAAATCTCTTCCATTTAGCTGAGTATGTCTTCCTTGTGGAAGGTCTGCGAGCCTCCAGGATGATGCCCTTCACCCTCTGAGATAAAACAGTTTGGTTTGGTTTTAAGGAATTTTCCAGGCAGTTAGTTGCAAGTTTGGATGTAGGGTCTTGAAATTGTTCTGCGTTAGAAGAAGAGGCCATAGGGGAAGAGGGCATGAGTTCGCCTGAGACATGCTTCTCAGAAGCGGATACCAGTGTTGTCTTGGCCAGTCTGGAGCTAATAGTATCACCTTTGGCTGTTCCTCCCTGATCTTCAGTAGAATCTTGTACATCAATGGGAGAGGTGGAAAGGCATATACTGTTAGGGCATTCCAGCTGAAAGAGAGAGAGTCCACCCTCCAGGCTTGTGGGTGGTATATCCTTGAGCAGAATTTCTTCAGTTGGTGGTTGAGTGGGGAGGCGAACAGATCTATCTCTGGCATTCCCCATTTCTTTGTTATGAGTTTGAAGATGTCTGGATGCAGCATCCATTCGTGTGCATCGTGGTAGTTCTGCTTAAGCTGTCTGCTAGTGAATTTTCTTTTCCTGGTACGAATTTGGCCTGCAGCTGGATATTGAGATTCAGGCATAAGTTCCACAGATTCATTGCCATCCGGCATAGAGGGTAGGAATGTGTCCCTCCTTGTTTGTTTATGTACCACATGACCGTGGTGTTGTCTGTCCTTATTAACAGATGTCCTTGCTGATGGAATGGTTTGAATGCCTCGATTGCATGCCTCACTGCCAGCATTTCCTTTTGGTTTATGTGCATGCTTAGCTGCTTGAGGCCATAGGCCTTGGATGCATTTGTCCTCCATGTGTGCTCCCCATCCTTGGTCTGAGGCGTCCGTGGTGATGGTCTGCCTTGTTTTTGGTTTGTTGAAAGGCAACCCTTTGTTGGACTGGCAGGCCTGAGCCCACCACAGGAATTCCTTTTGAAGGCATGGAATGATTGGTATCATGGTTTCTAGACTGTGACTGTGTTGAGACCATACATTCCTTAGGCACCATTGAATTTTCTCATATGCAGCCAGGCATGTGGAATCAAGATTATGCAGGATGCCATGTAACCTAGGGCCTGCAGGACTTTCCTTGCAGTAAGCTGAGTTTGTCTTGTCAAAATCATGAAATAATCTGGAAGTTGTTTTGTTTTCTTCTGTGAGAAAAGTAAAGGGGGGGGGGGAGGGTACAATTATTTAGATTGTCTAATGAGGGGGAAATTTTGTTTCTTGTGTCCCATTTGGATTAAAAAGTAGTTTTCTTCTTGTGGGGTGGGCTGTTGTTCCTCTTGAGTTTTTAAAAGTTTTTGGGTTTTAAGGGGTTTTGGCTTTTGTTCAGTTTATGTAGGGTTTGAAATGTTGCGTTAGAAGAAGAGGCCATAGGGGAAGAGGCATGAGGGTTCCTGAGACATGCTTCTCAGAGCGGATACCAGTGTTGTCTTGGCCCTGAGCAGTATGCCTATTTGGGAATTGCACCTATGATCTTCCATGAATCTTGCCACCAAGGAGGTGGGATATACCCTTTTGGAATTCGGCAACTCTGTTCGGATTTTGGGGCGGAATGCATGATATGAGGTGAAACCTGATAGTGCTGGGGTGCTCTCAGGAGCCTTGAGCCAGGTTTCTGTCACAGCACAGACATCGATGTTCTCCATACTGAGAAGGGCCTCGGTCGTGCATCTTGAGATTGAGACTTCTGGCATTGAGCAGCATTACCCTTAGTTTTTTTTCCTTTTTTGTGTTTTAGGGTGGTAGGTTTAGAATTTGAGCCTTGCCTAAAAAAGGCACTATGGGGGTGGCAAGAGCCTTTGCCAATATCCGGGTGACAGGTGCAAGCCGTCCCTTCTTGGCAGCGTGGCTTGTCCAGCATGTCATCCCAGGCAGACAGACATTGGATCCCCTTTGAATGACACCAGAATTTAAGCCAATTATTAAAGCTGATCATCTTATCACTGTATTGTGGCATCATTCTAGGTGAAGGTAGGATACTGCTCAAGGTCAGGGTCATACCTGCTTGGGCTACATAATCAGAGAGCTCCTCAATGTCTCTTTCATGTAGTCCGTTGAGGTACGTCTCAGGTCGTTGACACCAGCGTGGACAATGACTGAGTCATACTTGTACCTGCTGTTGAGAGACCTGAGTGCTTGCGTTATGTGGCGGATTCTAGCGCCCGACAGGCAGCTTACTGTGACCTTCTCCTTACTCAGTCTGGTGAGCGGGACGTCAGTGTGTCTGACTATGGAGTCACCAATGACGAGTGTGTCTGGCATTGTGTTTGGCCTTAAGGGCTGTGACTGTTTGACACTCTGACTGTGTGGTCTATGTGCTGCATGTGTTTGGTCCTGAGGTGGTAGTTGTTTGGGTGTCTGCTTTGGTGGCCTCTGCTGTTTTGGTAGATTTTGATCAGAGCCTCCAGTATATCTTTGTGTGATTATGTGTATGATTTGAAGTTGTGATGGTACTATGTGTGACTGGGTATGTAGTGTGTGGTTACCTCCTCCTCCTGTCTGGTCTTGCCAGTCCTATGTTGAGAGAGCTCAGCCTCCAGTTTGGCCGTATAGCTGCATCTCTCGCATGTATTTGTGTTTTGTGGGAGAAGGAGAGGATTGTCTGTGTACATGAGGCAATTGTAACATTGCCTCAATATTCCCAGGTTCACCAGTTGAGCAGGAGAGGACACTAGCAACTGATCCCCGACATGCTAGAAGTAATAGATAAGAAAAAAACTTACAAAAAGACTCGGGGATGTGGGTTCTAGGCTGGTGGGGTACTATCTATAATAAAAGTGCTTTATCAAGGTGCAAGTACTGTAGGAGCAAGTGCTAGGCTTTACAGATAGAGAATAGTCTACTTGGGAATCAAGTAGAGATGAACTTTTTAGTTATAGGATACGCTGGTTAGATCAGCAGTACAGTTCGAGGAAGGTAGTTATAAGGGAAAATTTGAAGAGTGGAATTTAGGTAGCCTGAATAGTTGTCTAATCAATAAACAGAGAAGTCTTCAGGAACAGATGGCATTTATGTGGAAGTCTATAAGTTAGGAGGGAAGAAAGTGCTAAATATCTGGAATGTTAGCAATACTAAAAGAGGGATAGTACCACTTTCTTGGAAGAAAGTTGTAATAGTTGTATTACCCAAAGAGGGTGAAAACCTTTAAATCCAACTTCATGTAGACCACTTTCAATTTTGAACCATAATTATAAAGTGCTTTTGTCTAGCTAAGAGAACGGCTAAGGTGTTTTCAAACTAACAGATATGGATCAATGAGTTTTTGTGGAGGGGAGCGAACCACTTGACAAGAGTAACAGAACGATGATCCAGAGGAAAGCAGAGTGCAAGAAAACAGCACTACTGTTGATGGATTTTGATAGATTGAAGGTATTCTATACAGTCAGCTAGGATTTTACACGTATGGCAATGGTAGAATTTTTATTTATTTTATTTCATGTATTTACCCTTTGTTGACCGGGTTTAGTCCTGCTAGGCTAGTAGCCTCTTTTCAGGGGAAACCCGATGTGGTACTTACAATACTACAGGAAATTTGGCCAGGGCATCGGGAAACTTTCCATACTCTTTTTTGATAAGAGCCATGGATCTTTTACATCCACCTGAGCTACCACCAGCTCAAGCAGATGTGGCCCTGGTTTAACATCTCATCAGAAAGACAGCAAATTCAGGAGTGCAGCACCCCTTATGCTGCACTGCAGTGTCAGCAATCAACCTACCTGTTATGAGAAAAGACCCCACAGACTTCTGCACCAAAGATGAGTGTGCAACCCATTGTGCCACTGACACAGTAGCATTCCCTCACCGAATCTGCATTCCCTGATAGAAAAATGGGGTTAATTTGGAAGAGATTCCGGAGCATTTCTCCCCAGGCCTCCGCTGAAAACAGGATCTGTGGAACCTAGTCGGACTTTCCCGGTCAACAAATGTTAAATAAAATAAAATAAATATATGAAGGGTCAGAGGTAAAAATTAAGCTGGAAGGATTCTTTCTCACACTGTGTTTGAACAGAGGAAATGGGTAGGGGAAACATGCTTCTTATTATTTAGTTGCTTTCTATATAGAGATGCTGGCAAAGAAAATAAGGGACTCACAAATTCAATTCTATAACTGGTATTGTAATCATGAAAATTTAGCCTTATTTGCAGATATTATTTTGCACTTGACAAAATTAGTGTCAGTGGCTCAGCAGGAAGCAAACTCGCTTTTGGTGCTGGCTCCCTACTGAAAAGCTGGCACTCAAAATGCTAACTGCTGACATGTGACAAAAAAAAATACCTAAACTGCAAGAGAAGAGGGAATCTGAAAAACTCCTCTTATCTTTTAAACTTTTTTTGTAGGGGGACAAGCCCCCTCTAAAGCCCCAGAAAGTACAGTTGTGTAAGTACTTACCACAACAGTAGATGTCCTGCTGATCACTGTTGCAGGATTCTTTACCAGTGGGTTATCACCACTGATGTCTGGCCAGGTTACCAAAGGTTTACATTCCCAGGATCGTACGTTGAACATGTGACTAAAGCTCTCAAGCGTAGAGGTATATAAGTGATTGTACGAGCATGATTCCTCAGACTATCTCCAAGCGAGCAGCCTGAAGACCCCCTGAGAAAAAAAGTAGACATACAGGGGGTTAAGCATGAAATGGTAAGGAAGCTTCCTGTTCTAGGGTATTGTCCATAGGGTGGAAACAGATTATGCTGGGCAGAGTTAAAAGAAATAAGCAGAGAAGGGAAGGAGGGTGGGAAGGAATACTACAACAGTGATCTGTAGGATATCTACTGTTATGTTAAGTTCTTAACAACTGTACCACGTTCAGACTGAAATCACTGTTGGAGTATTCTTAACAAGCTGTGGGGAACATAAGTGTGATTGGCTAGTAAGCAGCAGAACTACCTAAATGGCCGGAAAGGACTGACCTAATGAGGGCAGCTCCCAACTTTGAAAAGGCATTAATACTGTAGTTTTCAGTGAAGGTGTGTACAAGAAGACAAGGTGGCAGCTTCCAGTATGGCTCTGGTATCCACCCCTTTGTAAAAGTCCCCAGAGGATGCCACTGCCCTGGTAGAATGAGACTGAGGGCATGAGAACAAGAATTTGCCATGCAGGAAATAAAAAGAGAAGGCCTTAGAGATCCAGCTTCAATGCTTTGCTTAGATACTGGATGATCTAGTTTTGAAACCATGAAAGTGACAAACAGATATTTAGACTTTTCTAATGGTTTGGTTTTATCTAGACAGAATCTTAGTTGTGTGTGAATGTCTAGAGAATGTAGGAACCTTCTCCTCAATTCTGTGGGTTGGGAAGGAAAGTGGGCGGGTTTATGTACTGGTTGAAAGATAGCTCATTCACTACCTTGGACATGAACGAAGGGTTATTCCTCATTGTCAGCCTTGTCCTTGTGAAAGACAAGAAAGGGAGGAATGGCCATGAGTGCCTAAAGCTCTGAAACTCTCCTAGCAGAAGTGAGAGTCACAAGAAGGATAGTTTTCTAGGTGCAGAATTTGAGATTTGCTGATGCTGTTGTCACAAAAGGAGGTAAGGTAAGCTTTTCCAGCACAACTCTGAGGTCCCTACAAGAGGTTATGGGCTTCCTTGGTCTAAAATGCAGAACCCCTTTAAGAAATAGCCAGACATCAGGTCTAGACATAGGTGGTAGATTGAGAAGTAACCAGGCCGAGATGGTTGACAGGTGGTCTTAAATGGAAGACCAGACCAGATCTGTATGCAAGAGTTCACACAGATATTTCAACATGGAAGATAACTCTGATCTGCTGGGGTCCTGTCTATTCTTACGGCAACAAAATGAAAATCCTTTCATTTGGCTAGGTAGAATTTTCGAATCGTGGGCCTCCTGGCTTCTTGGAGAATTTGAATTACATTCTCTGAGAAATGATGCCTGTAAGGAATTAGAACCCTATCATTCACAAGGTAAGGTTCAGGAATGACAGGTAGCAGGCACCCTTTCTGCTGTGCGATGAGATCTGCTTGAAGTGGTAGCTTGTAGTACATGCCTTGGGCTAGATGAAAGTGAAGAGGGATCCAATGCAGTCTTGGCCAAAAAGGGGGTCTCCAACAAAAGTTCTTCTTCTTTTTGTCCCTTTAGGAGAACTCTTCCAATAAGAGGTAGTGGAGGAAAGGCATAGAAGAATTGTTCTGTCCACAGAAAAGAGAAAGCATCTGTTCTCCAAGCTGAGGTGCAAGGGTCCCTGGTGTAGATGACGGGGAGTTGTTTGTTGTTTTCAGAGGCAAACAGGTCTATCTGAGGTGTGCCCCAGCACTGAAGGATATCCAGAAGTACCCATTTGTGAGGGTCCTCTAAGGTCCTGCTTAATGCATCTGCTAACACACCAACGTGTAATTGGATGTAAGTGGCTATTAGTGATATGCTCTTCTGATTGGCAAGGTCCCAGGCTTTCTGTACAAATCTACACAGTTGGTATGAGCTGGTTCCCCCTTGTTTTGTATATGTACCACATGATACTTGTGCTATCTGTGAACACTCATAGGGGATCTGGTTTCCAGGCATGAGTGAAAATTTGATGAGCTTGAATGAGGGCCGTCATCTCTCATCTCTTTCAAGTCGATGTGTTCCTTTAGAAGTTTTGGCTGCTACCTGTCCTGCACGTGATGGGTCCTTGTACAGGCTTCCCCATGCCTCATCCAAGGTTTCTATGTATAATGCCTGACATGGGACTGGAGGAGTGAAGGAAATTCCTAGACTGAATGTCACATGGTCCTTCCATCAAAAGAGTTCCCTTCTGAAACAAGCTAATAAAGGAATCATTGTACCTAAAGGGCAAGGGTGTTGAAACCACACAGTTTTTAGGTAACACAGGATATTCTGCATATGCAGTTTGGCTAAAAGAAGCATTGGAACACTAGCGGTCATGAATCCCAAAAGCCCTTAGGATCTCCCAGTTTGAGCATTCCCTGAGGGAGGCTAGGTTGTAAAAGTAGTCTGTAAGGCTCTGCACTTTTTCTAGAGGCAGGCAGGCCTGTATCTTTTTTGTATCCAGCCTGCATCCCACGAAAACTAGGTCCTGACTGAGTTGACTGAAGGGAGGATTTCTTGTAGTTGACTTGACTGTGAACCTCAACTGAGAGAGGTTGAGAGTGAACTGGAGGTGCTGCTGAAGAATCTGTAGTGAGGTAGCCTAGACTGACAGATCATCTAAGTAGGGAAAAATCTGGATTCCCTGGATTAGGAAGAAAGCAATCAATGGTGTTAGACATTTTCGGAAAACTCCTGTGGCTGTGGAAAGGCCATAAGGCAAAGCAGTACACGGAAAGTGAAGTGACCCAGAACAAAACCCAAGGAATCTCCTGCAAGGGGGAAAACTGGTATATAGCAATGGGCATATTTCAGATCTAGAGATACCAGAAAAGCCTGAGGCAGTATGAATGGCAGTAGTGTATGCAGTGAGAGCATTTTAAAAGTTGGCACTTTTAAGAAGATGTTTAGTATGGAAAATCCAGTATGGATCTCCACTGCCCTTCTTGTCTTAGCTCTAGGAGGAGTAAAACCCCTTCCCCTCAAATTCTTTAATCACTGGTTCTACTGTGTCTTGTGCTTGTAATTCTTAAAGAAGAGGGGGAAGCAGATTGTTCTGGTTGTGGGGAGGGTGAGGTATTTCATTTAGATGAGTAATCTCCATCCAAGACATGGCAAAGCCCTTTGTTATAACAAAAAGAACCCACTGGTCTCTGGTAATCTTTTCCCAGGTAGTGAAAGATTTGGTGAGCCTTTTTTAAGAGGGACAGGGCATGACTGAGGGGCAAGGGAGGAAGAGTTTGTATGCAGTCACAAGAGATTTTTCTACCCAAAGGAGGAATCCTTCTGTGCTTTTTTTGGGAATCTCATTCTGGGAGCCCTCAAGTGTTTCTGAGTATATCTAAGATCCCTTCTGACAAAGGATGTGGGTTTGGTAGGCCAACTCCTCTGATACCTATGTAAAGAGGTTAACCGAGGCTGTCTGCAGTCCTTCATGGTTTTCCCTGTTCCTGTAGGGTTTTAAAAAGGTTAGCTGCTTGTGGGTCAAACAAAAAGTTCTTGTTTCAAGCAGAATTCACAATTTCTGCTTTAAAGTCTTCGGGCAAGGGCTGGTTGTGCAGACATACATACCTACAGATGACAATGCTAGTGGCAGCTGCCCTGGACGAGGCCTCTAAAGCATCATAACTACACTTAATTCTGTGCCTGGCTAAGAGTAAAGACAGCATTTGCTGCTTAGGGTCAGTTCCCCATGGATCAACTACCACCTTGGTTAAGGAATAGACATGGATGTCAAATACTTGGTCATCTGGGTTTGGTAATTAATAGCCCTAAATGCAAAGGTACAGGAAGTATAAACTTTTTTCCTCCCACCTATCCATAGCCCTGCTACCTTTGTCAGAAGGGAGGGCACTGGCATTTGGAAAAAGCTTTGAAGGTTACAGTGTAGAGGGGTCTGCAACAGGGTTTTTCAAACAAGAACTTAAGATCATTAGGAACCTTATAAAATTTGTCTGGCCTTTTGGGGGAAGGAGACTGCAAGTGGATTGAAAAGCATCTAAGAAAGCCTCAAGAATTGGAGGAAATGGATAAGAGGCTGGAGTGCATATTTCCAAGAGGTTATAGTATCTTTTCTTGGACATCTGTGATCTGCATTGTTTCCCAATAAAAGTGCTTCACTCAGTTTAAAACTGTCTCCTCAAAAGAAGATTCTTCCACAGGACAGTCAGGTGAAATGGAGTCCTCATCATAAGAAGAGATGATCAACAGAGTGGATTTGTGAGGAGTAGGTCAGGGAATTTTGGAATCAGAAACCTCCTCATCTTCTGATGAAGATGAAACCACATCAGTCTTTTGAGGAGTGGGGGAGGGTCTTGGGGAAAAAAAATGAAAAAGGCTTCATGGCCAAAATGGTTTGAACAAACCCTGAGAAAAGTCTATCCATTCCTCCTCCCTAGAGGAAGGAGGAAAAGTTGTTACATGCTTAGTTTTTTGCAGTTTTTTTTGTGTGACATCCACCTGAATGGGGAAGGAGAATCTGCCATCTTGGACTGGGACAAGAATTTCAAACACTGGGTCTCTAAAAAAGTGTTGAGAGAGGACACATAGGACCACAAAGTCTTTGGTACAAGAGACTGGCAAATGGAACAGTTCTTGTAGTACCATTTTGCTCGTGGATATACAAGTCTTTGATGGGATTTGCCTACCGCACTTGCACTTACTCCTCCTAGCTGACATCTAATATCGAAAGAACAAGACAGTTTAAAAAGATAAACAAAGGTTCCCCAATGGGGCACTTATCTGATAAGTACCAATGACCAAGTGGCAATCAGTCCAATGGATACATGATCTGCTTTCAGGCTGGAAGTAAGACAATCTGAGGAATCACACTCCTATATCTGCCTATATATACACTTACTCTTGCGAGCTGAGGTCACATGTTAGACATATAATCCTGGGAAGGTAATGTGTTGATAGCAAGGCTGGACATTAACAGTGATAACCCACTGGTAAAGAATACTGCAACAGTGATTTCAGTCAGGATATCTTATATATACTAACTCTGAGCTTGCCATATGTCTGAGAAAAGGGAATATTCTGGGGAAATGGCAATTTTGAACTTAGTATACTTAAGTCCGTTTTTTTTTTTTTTTTTTGGCAAGAGGACGCTGAACTAAATAGGATGGACATGGTCAACAAAGAGTAAACAAACAAAATATTTAAAAAATCCAGAAAAGGGCATTTCAGTGTTGTGTAACATTATGAGACAGTTTCAAGCTTTTTCAGGATATAAAATGAATGACAATAAAACAAAGGCTATAGTGTAGAAGTGAACTATGTTCCAACACATTAATTGATTCAACACTATACATACTTATGGAGACACGGTAAGATGAAGTATTTAGGTTTATGGAGTAAGAAGGATTCTGTTAAGGCAGGGAGGGATACGTGGGAACAGACTAACAAAACGTATACAAAAAATGATAAAATGGAATCTCTTAACTATGGATATGGATAGAAAGGTACAAGCAGTGAAATCTGTTCTAGTCTCATTAGTACTACAAACAGGTCAGGCCTATTTTTATCAATCAAAAGAGAAGTTGTGGGCCATAATTAATAAAGAATTGAAGGAATTTTTTTAGGCAGGAAATAGGGCAAGAGTTACAGTGGATATACTCACCATAACGTTCCATCTGAGTAGGTAATTTAATTTGTCAGCAACCTGTGGGTATCGGATCCGTCCTGGATCCGAGTCGGCAGCTTTCCAAGCTAGAGATCCGAGCTCCAAGCTCCTCCCCCTTACCCATAATACCCTGTTACCTCCCTCCATTCCTCAGATCGAGTTTGCCCAATTATCAGACAACATCAAGACAAACAGTATCGGAACATCCTAACCTGATGCATACCAGAACTAAAAAGGTGAGTACATAACGTCTTTATCTGAAGTAGTTAACTTCATTTGATCAGCAACCTGTGGGACAGAGTCCCCAGCTACCAAAAAAACTTGGGAGGTCCTCAAGGAAGAATATTCCGGAGCACTGCAGAGCCAAAGGCTGCCCTCCCTCTGGCTATCGGATCTAGTTTAGAACACGAAATAAAGGTATGAGAAGAAGCCCAAGTAGCCGTAGAACAGATGTCATCCAAGGGAACTCTTGACCAAAATGCGGCAGAGGTAGCCATAGAATGGGTAGAGTGAGCATGAACCCCCAAGGGCTCCAGCCAACCAGAAATTTTGTACGTAAGCAAGATGCAGTGGGATATACTTCTAGCTAGAGTCACCTTTGTTACTGGTTTGCCCAAGGATGGCTTAGCAAACGAAACGAAGAGCTGCTCCAACTTGCGAGAGGTAGCCGTCCTGTGCAAGTAAAAGCGCAATTATCTATGCACATCTAATGAATGCAGTCTGTACTCCCCTTTGTTCTGATAGTTAGGGAAGAAAACAGGCAAATTAACGGATTGGTTGAGATTAGCCTCGGAAGCCATTTTAGGTAAGAAGGAAGCATTAGTCCTGAGAGATACTCTGTCCTTATGGAAGACCAGATACGGGGGTTTAGTACAAAGGGCCTGAAGTTCAGATACCTTCTAGCTGAGGTAATAGCAATTAAGAAGGCAGTTTTCCAAGACAAGAACTTTAAGTCAACAGAAGCTGCAGGCTCAAAAGGTGGACCAGTTAGAGCCTGAAGAACTAAGGTTAGGTCCCCATGCAGGAACCGCATTCTTGACAGGAGGTCTTAAAAGAAAGGTGCCCTTTAAGAAACTCTTACAGATCTCAGTGGAAGCCAAGGGCACAAGATTGTCCCCGATGTGGAAGTGGGAAATGGCCGCCATTTGAACCTTCACAGTAGAAGATCTGGCCCCTTGATGGAAAATGTGAGATAGAAATTTAAGTACTGCTGGAATGGGAGCCGTAAAAGGGTCCAAATCCCTATGTCGGGCCCAGATGGAAAAACGTTTCCATTTACTGTTGTAGACCTTCCTGATAGAAGGCTTATGCGCTGTCACCAGGATGGATTTAACAGCGGACAAGATACCGGGAGTCCTAGCCACTAACGGAACTGGATCAACCAAGCCGTGAGCTTGAGGTCGTCCAGATTCAGGGTTTTCAATCCCGAAGGATGAGAAATCAAATCCGGAATGGGATCCAAGATCCAAGGAGGAGTTATGAGGTGAGAGCGTAGGTACGGGAACCAGGTTTGACTAGGCCAGAATGGGGCTATGAGGATAAGCTTGCTCCCCAACCGACGAGCTTTCTGCAATAATTTTGTCATTAACGGGAGAGGAGGATAAGCATAAAGAAGACCGGATGGCCAAGCATGAACTAGAACATCCATGGGGCTCTCCCCCGGTGGGGGAATTAGAGCGAAAAACTCACTGCACTTTGCGTTCGAAGGCGATGCAAAGAGATTGCAGCAAGGCTGACCCCATCTGAGGAAGATCTGTTTCGCTACTAAAGGGTACAGAGACCACTCGTAAGGCGAGAGGATAGTTCGACTCAGTTGTCCGCTAAAATTTTGGACCAACCTGGAATGTGCGTTGCTAGCAGAAAATGGTTGGTGGATATCGCCCACTCCCAAACTCTCATGGCCTCTCAACAAAGAGGGTAAGACCTGGTCCCTCCCTGTTTGTTGATGTACCAGACCACCGACATGTTGTCCGTCTGAATTGCAATAGTCCCCAGAGGAAGAAGGGCATGGAGAGCCTGCAACGCTAGAAGCACCGCCCTCATCTCCAGAACACTGATATGCAGAATGGTCTCTATTGGAGTCCACGTGCCTTGGACAGTTCTGCCCATGCAATGCCCCTCCCCCCAGGTGAAAAGCGTCCGTGGTCACCGTGGCTTGGGGTTGAGGCATCAAAAACGGTCGCCCTTCCTGAAGCTCTCAGGAATGGAGCCGCCAAAGTAGGGAGTCCCTGCAAACTCTGCTGAGGGGAATCGGGGAGTCCAATGGATGTCGAAGGATGGACCACAGGACCTGTAAGGTCCACTGAAGAACCCTCATGTTCAAGCGGGCTAGGGGAGAAAGGTTGATAGCAGCTGCCATGGACCCTAGGGCTCTCAGGACTAATTCCGCTGGTGGGCCAGAGATTGTAGAAGTGCTAAGACATGGAGAGTTAAACTGCGGAGCCTGTCTGCTGTCAAAAAGGCCTTGGACTGAAGTGTGTATATTCTGGCCCCTATGAAGTACAGGACCTGAACAGGGTGAAGGGATGATTTTTTTTGTAATTTATGGTGATCCCCAACTGACGGGCCAAGAGTAGGAAGCAATCCCTGGCTAACCATAGCAGATGCCTGGTGGAAGTGGCGAGGAGCCAGTTGTCCAGGTACGGGAAGACCTGTACTCGCTGAAGTCTCAGGTGGGCCACTACAACTGCCATGACCTTGGTGATCACCCTGGGGGCTGTGGTGAGGCCAAAAGGGAGGACCCTGAACTGATAATGACTGGCCCCCAGTCGAAAGCGGAGAAACCTCCTGGATCGCCTGTCCACGAGAATGTGGTAGTATGCATCCTTGAGGTCTATGGAGCACAATCCAGTCGTTCTCCTGCAGAAGGGGGAGAACAGATTGAAGAGTGACCATCTGGAATTTCTCCTTGGTAATGAACAGGCTCAATGTAGATAGGTCGAGAATTGGTCTTAAGTCCCCCATCTTTTTTGGCACCAAAAAGAACCTGGAGTAACTGCCCAACCCGGACTGTCCTGGGGAGACGTGCTGGATGACCTTTTTTCTTAGCAGCTTCTTTATTTCTGAAGCCGCCGCCTCCCTCTGACTGGGTGGAACATCGGGGAGGCACCTCAACTGAGGGGGAAGATTTATGAAGGGGATAGAGTAACCGCTGGATATTATTTGGAGCACCCAGCGATCTGTAGTGATGGACTCCCAATGTGCTAGATGTTCCGAGAAACGCCCCCCGACTGCCTCCATTGAGGAGCAGTCGGGCAACCCCTCAGGGTTGCTGCGTGGGTCGGTCGGAGAAGGGTTCCCTCAACCCGAAATTCTTCGCCCCCCCCCTGCCTCTGGGCCGGCGTCCACCTTGTCCTCCCCTGCCTCTGAAGGACGAAGGGTCCGGAGCGGAACGGGACTGCTGAGACTTCCGGAACAACATCTTCTTTTGTCCTTTCTGGTTCCTGGAAAAGGACCTTTGACGAGCCGAGAAGCAGATTCTGACGGCAGACAGCATCTTCCCGTCTTTCTCGCTCTGGAGCAGCGTATCGCGGATGGTCTTGCCAAACAGCGTAGAACCGTCAAAGGGAGCATTCGTGAAGGACACCTTAAGGGTTCCACAAAGTCACAAAGTCAGAGCCAGGCATGACGCTATAAGGCGATAACTGCTCCGCTGGCTCTAGCCGCCCCCTCCGTGGCATGGGAGAGAAGCCGCAAAGAAGTGTTGGATATTGATTTTAGAGTGGCCATGCAAGCCGAGAAAGTTAGTTTGTCCTCGGCCACCATGGACTCCAGGGGAGACCCAGCGTACTCTTTTATAAGATCCCACTGAAGCCTAATCATGTGCCAAGTAATTCAGCGCCCTTATGGAAAATGTGGCTAAAGCAAACATCCGCTTTTTGATGCGATCCATTGTCCGAGACTCCTTGTCGGGAGGATGGACCGAGGAACTATCCTGTGCCAGTTCCTTCTTGGTGGCAGCCGCCTCCACCATGGCATCTACCGGGGAATCTTTACTCCACGCTGACTTGTCTGTTGGGGGGCTAAGGATCTTATCTGGTCTCCTAGAGATTGGCTCCACAGTGTCCTGCTCCTTCCATGCCCTGGTAGTAATTAGGTCTACCAGGGGGTCGGCTGGAGGGGACACCCAAGAGGTAGACGGGCCTGCGTCAAATGCCTCCAGAAACACCGACTCATCTGAGGAAGGCTTCTGGGCTGACCACCCCCCTCTAATGAGCAGCATCTCCATAATGTCTCCAAAGGAGACGTCCTCGAGGGGTGACCTGGAGGAACCTTCCCCTTCCTCCAAGTCAGTGTCTTCCATGAGGGACTCAGGGGAGTCCAAGTTCCTCCTTTTACACTTTTGTTTGTGAGGGACCTCCTCGGTGGGACTGCCCGAGGAGGGCTCACCAACGGGGTCATGCTCCTCTACAGGAACTAGCTGGGGCGTAGACGCAGGCTGTCCCTGGGGCCGGATGACGGAAGACAGGCCCATCTGCGAGGGAATAGCGGGTGGATCCATAGCATGAGCCGGAGACCTCGAACCCTTCGAGAGCACGCTCTCCACCACATCGAAAGCCGAAGGTGAACCACTCTCCTTGGGATCCGAGAGCAGCCCCCTCGGATCCGACATGTGGGTCAGCGCTGGAGCCGAAGCGATCAGACCTGAAAGGGAAGTGTGCTCCGACCGCATCGGAGCCGAAGACACACTTAACCCTGCAGATCCAAGGCTCGGCTCCCGGCCCAGAGAGCTTGGATCCGAAAAAGGACCCGATAAACTCAAGGGTAAGGCCAGCGTCGAAGTATCGATTACTATCGGCGCCGACTCCCTGGCTCCGAGGCTACTCGGATCCGACGGCTCCAAAATCCGATAATGGATCGGAGAAGGGGCAATGGGGGCAAACAAGGGGGCCGAGCTCCCCCCCCCCGGAGGGGGGGAGGCAAGAGCTCTCCCATCTGCATCTGGGCCTGAAGGAAGCGACACATCATCTAGTCCATGTCTGCGTCGGAAAGGCTCTTCGTAGACCTAGAAGAGGCTGCCGAGATTGGCCGGGAAGGCCGCCTGGATGACCTCGAAGGTGGCTGGGACTCCTCCTCCGGCTTCGGAGAGAAACGAGGGGAACGGAGCCGAGAGGGGAAGGACTTGGGGACCTTCAAGGGGGAACAAAGCTGCTTAGCCGGCGGGGCCAAAGGGGCTGAGTCGGCCCGCCACTTGTGGCTCCTATGCCTTTCACCGTCTCTGTCTCTTTTTCATTCTCTCTATGTCTCTTCTCTTTTTTAGCAGAGTCCCTCTCTCCCTGGGATACAGTGGGAGGTTGAGTCCCAGCCAGGGGAGGAGGAACTGATGTCTGAACAGCCTCGACTGGCGCCACTGAGGGAGAGGAAGAAGTAGAATCCAAGGGTAAGAGACCTGCTAGGATTAACTTGTTCCTTTGGTTTCTCAGAGCCCGGGGATTAAAGGCAGCACATATCTGGCAGCCTGATGTTAAATGAGCAACCCCCAGGCAAAGAATGCACTGAATGTGGCCATTGGCTGGGGACAGCTCATGACCACACTCAGAGCATTTGGAAAAAATGGCCTTAGGGCCTTTGGCCATGACGAACACAATCACACTCCCTAACACACAGATAAGGGGAAGGGGAATACACTAAAATTAAACTAAACTAAATTAAACTAGTCCAAGGGATCAAAAACGCACACACACACACTTTAACTGCAAAATAAGGTGAACCATTTTGAGCAATTTCCTACACTTTCTCTTACCTAACAGCCAGGAGCTCGTCACTCATGCTTATAGAAGCCACGGCAAATGAGATCTGAGGACTGGAGGGAGGTAGCAGGGTATTATAGGTAAGGGGGAGGAGCTTGGAGCTCGGATCTCTAGCTATGAAAGCTGCCAGCTCGGATCCAGGAGCATCCGATACCCACAGGTTGCTGATCAAATTAAGTTAACTACTTCAGATAAAAAGTTTACACACCCCTGTTAAAATGCCAGGTTTTTGTGATATAAAAAATGAGACCACAAAAAATAATTTCAAAACTTTTCCCACCTTTAATGTCACCTATAACCTGTACAATTCAATTGAAAAACAAACAAATCTGTTGGGGGAAAATATAAAAAATAAAAAACATACAATAAGCTGGTTGCATAAGTGTGCACACTCTTAAACTAATACTTTGTTGAAGCACCTTTTGATTTAATTACAGCATTCAGTCTTCTTGGGTACACAACTGCCATCAATTAAAGAAACTCTGGTTAACACCAAATAAAGTTTAGCTGTCCTAGTAGGATTTTCCTGACATTTACTCAGTTGCCTGCTACATCAAAAGCCATGGTTCGCAGAAAGCTTACAAAGCATCAAAGGGAATATCATTGTTGAAAGGTATCAGTCAGGAGAAGGGTACAAAAAATTTCCACAGTATTGGATATACCACGGAAAACAGTGAAGACAGTCATCAAAAAGTGGAGAAAATATGGGACAACAGTGATGTCGCAAAGAATTGGATGGCTCTCCAAAACTGATGAAAAGACAAGACAAATACTGGTCATGGAGGCTGCCAAGAGACCTACAACAACACTGAAGGAGCTGCAGGTATTTCTGGCAAGTACTGGTTGTGTACTACATGTGACAACAATCTCCTGTATTCTCCATATGTCTGGGTTATGAAGCAGGGTTGCAAGACGGAAGCCTTTTCTTACACAGAAAATCATCCAGGCCCGGCTAAAATTTGCAAAACAATACATCAAGTGGCACAAAAGCATGTGGGAAAATGTGTTAGGGTCTGATGAGACCAAGGTTGAACTTTTTGGCCACAATTCCAGAAGGTACATTTGGAGCAACAACACCACTTTGCATCACAAAAAGAACACCATCCCCCATGGTGGTGGCAGTATCATGCTTTGGGGTTGCTTTTCTTCAGCTGGAACTGGGGCTTTAGTCAAGGTGGAGGGAATTATGAACAGTTCCAAATACCAGTCACTTTTGGCCCAAAACCTTCAGGTGTCTGCTAGAAAGCTGAAGATGAAGAGGAATTTCACCTTTCAACACAACGACTCCAAGCATACATCCAAATCAACAAAAGAATGGTTTCACCAGAAGAAATTTAAGTTTTGGAATGGCCCAACCAGAGCCCAAACCTAAATCCAATAGAAAATCCGTGGGGTGACCTGAAGAGGGCTGTGCACAAGAGATGCCAGATTTAAAGAGCTTTTGCAAGGAAGAGTGGGCAAATACTGCCAAGTCAAGATGTGCCATGCTGATAGACACCAACCCAAGAAGACTGAATGCTGTAATTAAATCAAAAGGTGCTTCAAGAAAGTATTAGTTTAAGGATGTGCACACTTATGCAACCAACTTATTGTACGTTTTTTATTTTTTATAATTTTCCCCCTAACAGATTTGTTTTTCAATTGAATTGTACAGGTTATAGGTCACATTAAAGGTGGGAAAAGTTTTGAAATGATTTATTGTGGTCTCATTTTTTTATATCACCAAAACCTGGCCTTTCAACAGGGGTGTGTAAACGTTTTATATCCACTGTAAGTGGAATACGTGGTTTCTTCCCATAGAACAAGGAAGTTTAGAATTAAAAAACGTACAACAAGCCTTAGATACAATACCCCATTCTGGCATTATAGATAAGCTCACTAGCTTAAATATAAATCCCTATGTCACTACATGGATTGCAAACTGGCTCAAGGACAGAACCCACATGGTTAGAATTGCTGGAGCCATGTCAGACTCCAAACCAGTTACAAGTGGTGTCCCACAAGGCTCAGTCCTGGGACCTCTCTTGTTCGGTATATATTTCTCGGAGGTACAGGCCAACACGGAAGGACTGTGGCTGACCAAGTTCGCAGATGACTGCAAACTGGGCGCCATAATCAACTCTCCAGCCGACACAAGCATCCTCCAAAAGGGCCTCATAGAAACAGACAACTGGTGCCAGAGCCATGGCCTCAAGCTAAATGCCAAAAGTGTACAGTCATCCCTTTGTCAAAACAAAGTGCCCACAAATTACCACATAGGTGGTAATCCATTAAGTACAGAAGAAGTAATTAGGGACCTGGGGACCCAAGTTGATAGCAATCTCTCATTTGACAACCACATGGCCAAAGTGATTAGAAAAACATTTTATATAGCCCACCTAATCATGAAGGGATTCACATCTAGATCATGGGAGGTCATTGTGCCTCTTTACTCATCCCTCATCAGGCCCATAATTGAGTACAATGCCCCTTTTGGGATGTACCTTACCAGACACCTACAGCAACTGGAAAGACCCCAAAAGTACCTCACCAAGAGGATCAAAGGGCTCAAACAGATGCCATATGCTGCCCGGTTAAAGAAACTCCAGCTCTACTCAGTGGCATACCGCCTGTTCAGAGGCGATCTGTGCCTGATGTATAAAGCCATGTCCAACCCGGAATAAATGGACATGCTGCACCTCAGAAAATCCAAATCCCATCGAGCTACGTGTTCAAGAGACTTTAACGTCAGCACTGAAATAAATAGGACATGCTGGAGGGACAGATTCATAACCCAGAGGCTCCCTTCACTCTGCAATAAAATCCCAGTCCAGGTTAGGCATAGTCCCTCGTTGACTCTCTTCAAGAGGAATCTTGATGAGTGGATGGGAGATCGTAGGGGTTTACCCCGGTATCACTTCTGTGTCACTGTTAGACAGAGGCATACAGTATACTAACTCGAAAAAAGTATAGCAAAATAAAATAAAAAAAAATGGGTGGCTTACCAAACATTTTTTGGCTAGGCTTTTTATAAATGCCCTAGGTATGAGCTAGAAAACCTGAACCAGATTTTACTTTATTTGAAAAGCTTATGATTAGAGCTAAGAAATTTGCAAAAATCAATGTCGAAATGACAAAAACAAAAATGAAAAAAAGTGGAAGTTCACAAAATAAAGATAGAGCTGGATGCATGCCCTTAAGGAGAGCAACAACTAGACAGAATATTATATATTATATAAGTAAAAAAAAATAAAATAAGCCAACAACAAAAACAACAAGGAACAAAATAACAACAGAAAATATGAATTTATTGGGAATTTAGGGATGGAAAGTAAGGGATATGAAGAAAAAAATGATACAAAAAAAAAAGAACAAAAATAATAAGAAGCAAATAGAACAGAGGGCCAAGAGCAAAGACTTCCTTTGACTGTGGAGAGAGACTGCCTAGGGAAAGACAAATAAGAAAGGGACAATGATCAGCTCTGGTTGAGTTCTCAGTTGAGTCTAGAACAGAAGTTGCTATTGAAAAGGATAATTAGTAGGCATATAAAATAATGCATTACAAGAATAAGAATCAATCAGAAGACAATGAAAAAGACTAACAATGATAATGGAAAAGCAATATACACAGGAAAAATGGGCTTCCAAGTATGCAATATAGTCTAGAAGATTTACAAGTTTTGCATGGAAGTGTTTGCATAAGTATATTTATACCCCAAGCAGACATCAGAGAATTTTTCCTCAGGGAAGCAGCATATGCTAGAGGTGTGATGGGAAAGAGTGGTAACTTAGAAGTAAACATGTTTTTTTTTTTTTTGGAAATGTAACAACTTTGCAGATTTTAAAAATTCCCTAGATGATACTTTGTCAGAAATATTGAAGCAGCAAATTATTGTAACTAAAAAAATTATTCTTCTAAGTAGGAATACTGAATTGTCTTGACATATTAAGGCCTAAGTTTAATGCTAGTGGCTGTTAAAAAAGCAGGTACTATAAAATGGAACTCAAAATTTTGAGAAAAGGGAAGGAGAAACTACACAGAAATATTAGGAATTTGTAGGATACGTGTAAAATAATCTTAATGAAAACGTTAAATTTTAGGTAAATCAGGACTTGATGAATTCATGTACTGTTGAAGTGAACGATAATTGTTTAAAAAGAAAACATATGTATAAATACATGAAAATGAAGACGTATTATAACTGCTACTAAAGGATCTGTACTCATGTTGTTACTCGATATATGTGAATTTAATAAAGATGTTAAAAAGACATTCTTGCTATGTAAAGAAAAGTGACATACATGTTTTCACGATATCAGTAAGCTATGTGAGAATCCAACTTGATGTAGCATGCCTGGGTTCATCTTTTCCACAAATGAACATTTGACAGGAATATTAATGCTAGGGATCACACAAATATCTGCTCTACTGCTCATCACTGTATCTTGTGGTAGACAGAGAAGCATGCTCTCATCTTCTAGCCAAGAGTAAGGAGCACGTTTATGAAGATTTGATAAATATGTCATTAGCAAGTAATATACAAATATATACTTGCCCATTTTAATGCAACTCCAAGAGAGGAGGATAGATAGAGGAGATATACATGCACAACAGGCTGGAGGGATGACATACATGACCTATGTAGAGTCCCTCTCATAGACTGATTGATAAACTAAGAATCTAATTGCTATACCCCACTGACGAACTTCCTTAATGGGTCACTGATTGAGTAAAATCCTAAGCAGTAGCCACCAGGGTAGGGGGAGATGGAAGAGAACACAAAAGTGTTAAGTCTTGGGGGATCATCACATTAAAGGGCACTTGATTTCTAGATCTGCAGCCGAGGCAGTAATGGATGGTGAAGATATGCACCAAAGACTAAGCAGATGCACCACAACTATCTGCAATGCAAAAATTCTAGATGCAGAAAGTGATAGCACAACTCCAGCGGTGAAATGGACTGTGGTAGCAGCATCTGTTAGCAGCATTTGTCAGGAGGCAGTTAGCCTTCTGAAGGCAAAATGTAGCACATTTGGCACTTTATCTGAAGAGTACGTGTTAGAAAACTGCAAACTCTTCCATTCCATTAGTAAAACAGACAAGCAGCCTTTCCATCTCCCTAAATTTGTGCACCACTTTACAGTAATACCTAAGATGTCAGTGAACAGTCAAGGTGCAAAGAATTTTCTCTCTGATTTCAGCTCTAGCAAAGAAAATCAGGAGATGATTAGATTATTCAGGGGAAACTCAAAATTACATTCAGAAGAAAGGGCGGTTCTGTCATAAGGGACACAGATTCTTGTAAAAGATCAGAGAAAGTCCCCAACACATAGCAACCTAAAGATCTGGTATACAACAGGCAGAGACACTAACCACAAGGGAACTAATTCCAAGAAATGAAGTTTCCATATTGTCAGATTAGCAGGTGCAAATAGTGGATGAGTAAAACTGTCAGTCCTTAAATTAAGTCTCATGGAAGTGATGAGTTCTACAAACAAGGACAGACATACAGTCCTCCTTTAACTGCTTGATAAGTTAGCACCAGGTCACAGTCACATCCTCCACAGGGTCATGATGTGCAGAAATAGCTGACATATGCACTTTAACAATGGCAAAACTGAGGCCCAAATTACAAAACTACCTGCATTAGAAAATAATGTGGGTCACTACTCTGTCCAAAATGAGAACCCCATTTCTAGACACAGAAATGTGAGCCTGTGAAGTGGAAAGCTTTCTAACAGCTGCTGCAAATCTGAAGGAGTCAGGGGTCCACAGCTATAGCCAGGCTCTGTCTGGGAGCTGTGTGTCACTATAAAAATGGGGGACATCCTAGGCTAGAACTGGAAGAGTTCTCCTGCATCATCAAGATCGGTGTACATGAAATCAGTCCTTTTCATTAACCATGGAGTGTAGAAAAGGATTTTCTTCCGTAAGCTCTGTTATGAAATGTGGAATCAGTGGAAATGTCTACAGAGAAATGCCTAACTCACAGAACAGTTAACCAATCCACCAGTACTCCTTTATTTATTTATCAATCAGGAAAGTCTGACTGGGCACCAAGTAACCTCTCTTCAGCAGAGATCCGGAAGAAAAGTTCCAAAATGCAGTCTAAACATAGAATAATTTCAAAAGTTTTAAAAACACACAAATGTAATATTTACATACAATAGTTTTACAAATTTCAAAAACACAGTATATACAATTGGAGACATTTCAGAAATAAAGTACAATAGTCTGAAAGTTTCAAAAATACAGTATGAACAATGGTGGACTGTAGCAAACTGTAATAAAAGAGCAATGCTTAACTGAGCAGTGTATCCTTTATACACAGTGATGTGTAGTATATTACTATAAAGGAAATGTAGTACGCATTTGTTATAATGCCTTGGGAACAGTGATTGTACATTAGATAAGTGTCAGAAAGTGGGACATGACTGAAGATACTGTATAACTGTAGAACAGGAAATGACAGTTTGTAGACTATACAAAATAAACAGAGAAGAAAACACCAAGAAAAGGTTTGGGCAGACTAATGTAAGAGGATACCCAGCTGAGAGTACAGTAGGAGCAGAGCTAAGATTCTTTAGATGCTGTTTAAGCTGCAATTTGATGATGTTATGATTATGGATTTATATGAGAGGTAGAGGGAGGGAGCTCTAGATTCTAGAGTCATATGAGGATTATAAGGAGTCTTCAGTGGAATTTTATGATTTGGTTATTTGGTGGAGAGCTTGTCCTGTGAAACACAGTTGTCTATTTGGAGAGTAAAGTTGTAGTATGTTACTGAGGGTGGAGCACTGATCAGACCTCTAGAAAATAAGTGCAGTTCCTAGTTGGGAAAGAGTTACGAAGAGTGGCAATTCTAGCCAAGAGAGTTGTTTAAGGGCCAAGAAATGGTAAGACTTATTGTGCATATAAGCTACAAATATAGCTATGTTATTCATGTTACTGTAGCATTGTTATAAGAGATGAATTGCAGGACCTGTACACTGACCAATAATGGGGAAGTATGAAGAGTTGGAAATAGGAAGGTTCAGGGTAAATGTTTTAACGGATTCAAGCGTAAGATAAGGTTTGTTCCTGTACAGTGCTCCAAGTTTATGGTGAATTTTTGTACTACTTATCTTAATGTGGAGAACAAATTGCAGTTTTTTTTTTTTCATCAATAGTGACTCCTAGCAATTTTGTATGGGATACTAGCTCAATCAGAGTGTGGTTTAAGGAGGTTAATACACATAGAAGGCTTCAGTTCAGACTACTGCTTTGAGGTAAATATCAGTTTTGATTGTTTGAGGATTTAGTAACAGTTGAGATGTACAGAGTCATGATTCAATAAATACAAGGGATCCCTGAGTAGTTTGTAGTACTTTGTCAAGGTATTTGGTAGAGCACTGGACATCAGAGTGACTGGCATACTGCAGCACGGCAACATGCTTACTGGTTTTGTGGAGATGATGTATAAGCATGCTGACACACAGTAGCCAAAGGATGGATCCTTGATGGACTCCTACTGATACAGGGAGAAAGGAGGGGTAAGAGTTTACCCAATTTTTACAGCTTGAGATCTGCCCTGTTGAGGTAGCTTTCAAACAAAGAGAGGGGATGAGACATCTACTCCAAGGATGGAGAGTGCTTGAATGTGCAGAGAGTGACAGACAACATCAAATGCTTTTGACCAGTCAAGGAAAACTGCAGAGACTATATTGCCTTTATTTCTTATTTGATTTATGGTTGATATGAAGATGAGTAAGGCTGTAGTGTTGCTGTGTTGTGGCCAAAAGACATGCTGTGTTGAAGACAGAAGACTGTTATGTAGAATGAACTTAAGGAGCTGGGAATGTATGCATTTTTTCTAGTATTTCAGATAAACGGGAAAGGTCAATGACTGGTCTGTAGCTGGAGAGATTGGTTGTGTTGCCTCTTTTGCTTAGCTGTTATAAGATTTCTTCCACAGGACTAGGATAGTTTTATTTTCAGGAGCAATTTATCAGTATAGGAATTAGCAATGTTATTGCAACTGCTGCAAGTTTTATTTATTCAGAGGCAAGTTGTCAGGGGCAATAGTAGTGTGTTTTTAGCATAGTAATTCTTTAATAATGGAAGTGGGAACTGGGTTAAAACAGAAGAATCAAAGAGCGGTATTAATGGATTGAAGGTTTGTGGCTATTGTAGGAATGGAATTTCGTGAGAGAGAGGTTACTATCTCTATGTAATGACAGTTAAATTGAGAGATTATATTTTCTGTACTACTGTTTGCTAAAGGTGAAGGCTGACTGATGGCCAGGATGCAAACGATGATTAAAGCAAGACTAGAAAAGTTTAGTTTTTTTTTTTAAACTGGAATTTTGATTATTTCTGTAATAAGTTTTCTTATACATTTTACTTCTAAGTCATTTAATGTTTAGTAGCTTTGACTTAGAATTAAACTTCTTCCAGGATTTCCAAGCCTTCTCCTGTGCTTGGAAAACCAGGGAACTGGATTTGATTTGATTCTTTTTGTTCTAATGAGGGCATGTGTATTTAAAATCTTGAGGAAGGCAATACTGAATAGAATTACTACTTCATCTAGTGGTAGTGTATGGCAGTTTCCAGTTACAGAATTTTAAATTTGAGGTGACAGTATCTTTGTAGATGGTGGACAGATTTTGGACTTGGTTGCACTGATGCTATCTTTGAATGCTAGCACGGACACTGAGGGTGTTAGGGAAGGAGACGGTGGAGATAATTTGATAAGTTGGTCAGAATCCAGTCAACAGTAGATTGTCTGTTGCTGTTTTTGTTACATCCAATGGGGGGGGGGGTGAAAATGAGGGGGCTGAGACCATCCATACAGTTTTACTGTATTATTTGAGGAGCTGTAGTTGATTATTTGCCATTCAATACTGATGTCTTAGTTTGCAGTTTAGAAATGATGAACTAGAAGAAGAGGATGTTAAAAAATACATGCAGGGTTTGTGTAAAACTGTTGATAACACAGTGAAGGTTAGAGATGAGAGAAACATAAAATGAAGGATGAAGGTTGGAAGCTGTTCTGAAATGTGGAAAAAAATAAACACACGGTGAAGCACTTGCCAAGTGTTAATTTTGTGGCTGGTCATAGGAGGACATTAAGATACGCTGTCCAGCATAAATCATATTTCTTTTGTGGGGACTATTCTCATTTAATTAATGGTTGTGATGAGATATACTGTAACCAATGTGGGGAGAAAGGAAATACAGCAAGAAGGTGTGTGGCTGAATGCAGGTTATGTTAAAAAAAAAAAAAGGTCAGTTTTGGATAGACTGTCAACGGCAAACAGTAAATAATGAAGGGGAAATTGAAGAAAGCATACACAAGGAAGGACAACAGGTGGTTGGTGGTGAACTAGGCGAAGAAGAAACTGTAGAAGAAAAATGATATGGAGAGGGAAAAGGATAAGACAGATTGCATATAGGAAGACAGGTCAGGAGAAGGGAGTGACACAAATATTGTTTTACGTTCTATCCAGAGAAAATCTGATTCTGAGGATCATGATTATTTGCAAATAAATTCAAGAATAAATATTCATGAAGGAGAAGAGTAAAAATAAGAAAATGAAAATGTAAAAATATTACCCATAAATTTAAAGTAAAAGACACAATTTTAGAGTACTTTCAGTAAATGTGAACAGTTATTATTAATACTGTAGAGAGGATAGGGATACTGGAATGGTGTGCTAAATGTGATGTGGATGTTATTCTATTAGAGGATGTAAGATTACTGACAAGTGAAGAAAGAGTACAAACAAAAAATGTGAGGTGGAAATATCATATGGAACTTAGGAAATTAAAGTTGTTCTGTAGTGGCTGTGTTTTGTAAAAAAACAGTAAAAATACTACATGCAACTTTGGTAAGGATGTAAGGAAGGAAGGAAGGGTTAACTGTTGTGAATGTGAGGTGGAAAGTTCATGTTTATAAAATTATAACATTATATGAATACATATTGAGCTCAAGCCAGAATCTGTTTCATCAAATAATGGAATATGAGGTGATCAGCATGAAAATTATAATTGCAGGGGATTTTAATTGCAATTTAAGGGGGGACATGCAAAAAGAAAGGGAAAGATGCAAAGGAAAAATACAGGAAGCACTATAATGCTGCAAATTATCTGTGTGGAACAAAAGTCAATGGACTTAAATGGGGAGTATTTGGTTCTGAAATTGATGATGATGTATTAACGGAGGTTTTGAGGGTAGGAGATGGTGATACAGTTGGGACAGATATTTTCGACCACTTAGCAATACAGGTGGAGATGACAGAAGAAAGGGATTACATTAAAATATGAAAACGGAGAGTGGGAAGTATTGCTGTTATGGAAGAATCATATAAACATGAAGGACTTCTATAAAAACTGGTCTGAATAGTGGACTGAACTTAAAGTCCTTTTTTAGAGGCAGGATGATGTAAGAAAGGAAGAGAAAGTGAAGTATGGGGAAATGTATAGAAATGTATTAGAGAATTTAGAGAATATACAAGAGAGTGCTATGACATGGAAAAAAGAAATACACAAAAGAAATCTAGAAAACAACAAGGAAGTACTGTTTAGACACATATCATTTACAAGGGAGGATCTGCATATCTGGGTAAAATAGTAAAAGAGGCTATTAGTATAATGAGAAAAATGAAAAAATATAAAAGGGGAGGTAAAAAGAACACAAGAGCAAATAATGACCATTGTGGTATAGCGTGTGGAAATATGTATAAGATTATAAGGATGGAAAATAAGAGAGAAGGGAAAGTAAAGGGATTTCCAGAACAAGTTAATGAAGAGTTTGAAAAATAAATTACTATTAGTGAACTGGATGAAATGCTTAGGAAAGTAAATGTTGATTTAGTATCAGGCCAAGATGGTATAGATATGGAATATGCAATACATTAATGGACTGAATGAATGGTTGAAGGAAGGGTTTGTTTATGAAAAGTTAGGTAGTGAGATATTAAAATTTATATGGAGGAAAGATGAGAAGAAAGAAATAAAAAATACTGGAGACCTCTCATACTAAATAACACAGAGTGCAATTTTTATGGGAATAATACAGAAAAAATTGGAAGGAAAGCCATGGTTATGGAAGGAAGTATATATGGTATAAAAGAGAAGGGATATCAATAATTGTTATTGGCTATGAGAGAAATTGTGGATGATGTCATAAGAAAAAGGGAGGATGTGATACTTGCTGTAGGTGATATTAGCAAGGCATTTGATACAGAAGGACTTGGCACTTTTAAGATACTATGGAGAAATATGGAATAGGTAACAGAATTAGGAGAGAGTGTATATATCAGAACAAAAGAGTGAAAGTGATAGTGAATGGGTGGGTGGGTGGCTGACTAAAGGAATACGCATGAAGTATGGTATGCAACAAGGATGCGTAAGATACTGTTTGCAATGGTGACAAATGCAATAGTGACTGAAGTAGCTTATAAAAGGAAAGATGAAATGATAAAGATATGTGGCACAAAAGGAGGTGGTGATACTAGTAATTTTAACATACACAGAAGATACAGTTGTAGGTGCTAAGAAAAAACTATGAATGAGGAAACGTGCTGGTTTATCTGTCTGGATGTTTAAAAGAAAAGGGAATGATCTTGCATAAAGATAAAAGTAAGGATGTGGGTGATGTGAAAATTATTGGTGTACTTTTCAATAAATGAAGTGTCTTTGCTAGGAATAAAATATGGGAAAATTATATAGCTATGATAGAATAGGCTGGTTTGAGAAAATAAATGAAAAAAAAAATGTTATCTGTGGAGGACATATAGATTAGTATTCAGGAAAAAGATTTATCTGATGAATTCTGTATTAGTGGGAAAAACAGCATACATGTCAAATATTTATATGATCCTAACAGAATAAGGGAAGGAAACTGTGCAACTGGTCTTTTCATTCATATGGGGTTCAAGATTAAACCTGGTGAAAAGAGATGTGTTGTATATGATGGTGAGTGAAGATCTAGGGGAGGTATAGTTATGAAATGCAGTTGTTTTTTTATTCTTTAAATTTGTACAGTGTATTCAAATGGATAAAGGAAGAGAATGAGAATTTAATAGTGAGAATGTTAAAATGTAAGAAGTAAAAAGTCTGAAAGATGACAAGGAATATGTAAAATGAAATGAAAAATTATCAAAAAGTACTAACATGAAAAATAAAAACTGGTGATACAGAGAAAGAAAAGGATGTGGTATAATAATGTGATGAAACACTATTGCTATGTAAATCCTTGGGGAAATGTATCCGATGGAGTGACTAAAGCCATTAAAATAAGGGAAAAGTAGTGTACCAAGATAGTAGAGTGTCAGGATTTCCTACGGAGACTGGTAATAAATACAGAGAAGTATGCTATATAAAAAGAAAGTTGGAAGGGCATGTTTATTTTGAGGGGAGGAAGAGACAACAGAGCATGTTTTTTGAAATGTAAAAGCATGATGAAACTTTGGAAAAAAGTTGTGTGTAGAATTTTTCTTTTGAGAATATTAATGACATAAGCAATATAGATATGAATACGATTATGTATGGATGTTATAAGAATAAGAATAAAGAATATGTGAGAAGGGTAGATAACATATTTTATGTAATAAATGTTACTTGGAATGAAAGAATGAATGGGATTTTGTCAGAAATATAAAAAAAAAATCAGATTATGGTTGTGGAAGAAGAAGGAGAAGTTGGGGTTACATAATGAAGAATAACAATGAGGATGTTATAGAAAAATGATAAATAGTAAGAAATAAAAATGTCTATATATGTGCCTATAAAATGTACATTTTGTAAATCTGTACATAATGTTTTTTAGGTTGTGTTAAATAAAAGCCCCTTGTTTTTTTTGATAACTGTCATGGGATCTTTTATATCTACCTGAGCTACCACCAACTCAAGCAGATGGGGCTTTAAGCCTTGAAAAATTAACTATCTGGTGTGGGAAAAGAACCCATACTCTTACACAAGGGCACGTGTGCTACCACTGTGCTCAAAGTATTGTGCATATCACTAGAGAAACATGCATGCTATGAACACATTGCTCTAACTAGTATAGGTGCAAATGTACATCCAATCTGCAAAAGAGAGGGAGCATTTGTTCTTCCATTGAAAAAGATGCACATTTGCATTGTCACAATCTTTAAGGAAGACCTTGCTTCGTAAGCTCTATGATTAGGTTAATCTTCTCCATCAATTAGCATTTCACATTACCTTCCAGAAGTTCTTGCTCTAAAAGATGAAAGTGTACCTGACACAATGATGTATTGAGTGAACAAGCAGACTAATTTTTCCATGCTTGCCAGTTTACTCTACTGCCAACAACAAACGGTCATATAAATCAACAAGAAAGAAGATGATGCCCCTGTCTTAAAAAGTGATATAAAAGTAAATACCTGTTCCATCCACAGGGAAATTCAACAGCCAAAGTTAGCTGGAGAGACAAACCACCTGTATTCAGGACAGAGAAAGCATATTCCTGACCAATCTAGGATACGGCAAGACTGTATCTGTCACATCTAAGATTGAGGAAACTACCTGATGAGTTTTAGTGTTGGCCTGAATCTCAAGCATTAACAAGCAGGCAGGAAGAAACCAGAAAAATCACATCAGGACTAATATGATGGCTGAGTAGAAGTGAACATCTACTCAGATGATGTGACTGCATACACATGGACAGGAAAAGTTACCTGGGAATAAAAGCTACCCATCTTGACAAAAGAAGACCAGAAAGGCATGGAGGCAGCTACTCCTAAAAAGCAGAGAGCAAGCCCACAACCAGATCCAGCAGTGGACATGTCAAAAGAAGCAAAGAACCAAATGCCCTTTCTTTTAGAAGTGACAAAGGCAGCTGTAGAACTCCTTACTCCCAGAAAGCCAAAAGACAAACGACCAGTCAATACAACTCAAAACTGGCTATTTATGGAGAAGCCTTCTCCTAGAAGGCTGCAAAACTCTCGGGAAAGAGGTGTTCCAACGCTCATCTTAGTACCCATCCAACACAAAGAGCAAGCAGAAAATCTTATTTAGGAGCAAATACAACCGTCTCAAAAGATGTGGAAAAATCAAGAAAACTAAAGGAAAAGAAATGGAGTTTACTCATGAAGGACTTCTCAAACTGCCAAGTAGCAAAATAGACTTGTTAAATAAGTTCAACACCTACGCCGCATCAGTAGCATACAGGGATAAAGCCGTGACTATGACACAGGCAACCTGGGTTTGATTAGCATCTCATACATGACTGAAGGAATAGCAGGGAAGTAGGGTGGTATGAGGGCATCTCTTGATGACAATCACTGGTGAAAGCAGAGATGTCACCAGAGGAGGTGTGGTCAGGGGGTGTTAGTGGACCTAGCTGACCTGCTACAGAGGTAGAGCAATAAACCACAATCCCACACTGCATACTTACACAGGGACCATAACACACTGTCACAAATGGGGGGTGGGGGCAGAGTAAGCCAGGTATAACCCCCCCCCAGGACAGAAGCTCAGATGTGCCAAACCCACTACCTTGATCCATGACCAGCCACAGTAATTAGCAGAATAAGTCCAGGGGACATGGAGTTGCTTTGCTATTAGTCCCAATGTGGATGGGGAACAAAGTCCAGGCTGGTAAAAATGATTGAAAGGTGATACAAAAATGCAAAAAATGTTCACAACTCTATTGTGATGGGACAGAAAGCAGATCTCCAAAAGAGGGATGCTTTTCTAGCTACTGCTAGGCCTCAGTCCTGCTATAAACACAGTCTCAAACTCAAATGACCAATAGAGCTGTACGAGTAATACACTCAGCCAAGGGTCACAATCTCAAAACAAAATGATAGCGCAATTAGGAATGCAGTGTAGCAGCTACCCTCACTAAGAATTATGCTGGCCTGAGGTATGCTTGAGTCCTGAAGGCCAACAGTTTGACAATCCTTTAAGAACAGACCAAGGACAGGCACTGCCCTGGTCTCCAAAGCAGAAAAAGGTCCCAGCAAGAGGCATCCAGAGCTTCGTCAACACAGACATTATGACAACCACAGTGGTGCCAATTGACACCCAGTAAAGGGAAAAATGGTACTTTATGAATGCAAGCAGAAAGTTTCCCTGTAGTTTCTGATTATTCCAACAGGTCATTACCAGATGCTGAATTAGTCTAGGAGACAAGGGTCTCACCCAGGAAAAAAAGTGAGGGCCCTCCTTCCCTTCCTTTTTCTATGACCAGGGCCCTTCCTCCTCCATGAAGAGAAGCAGTCTGCACCCCATTCAGTGAGTGGTAGAATCTGGGCCAATTCTACAGTTCCACCACAGAGGAGTCAGTGAAAAAGCAGCAGAACATTGGGTATGCGATCATCAAAAAAGCACCTCCACTTCTGCCAGTCTCTAATGAGCACACCAGACAAGCCGCCAACTCACCCCAGAAAAGCTCCAGGTCACTGATGGAGAAATGGTCAAACATCCTTTAGAAAATGCAGATGGGGATGATTTCTCTCAGTTATATTAAGAAGATGTGGAGGGTAATGCTTGGCAGGAAGAGGACATAGAGGGGTATTTAGGAAGCAAGGATCTAGTTAAACTTATTGTACAGCCAGGAAACACTTTGATGACAGCATTTACCCTGCTGGAGTTGGAAAAGGTAATCAAGCAGCAAGCATCAAGCACAACTCCTGGACCTGATGGTTTCCCTTCTTGCATTCTGGGTGCAAAACAAACAGGTAGTACTCCCTTTGCTGCCGAAGTTATACAATTAAATTCTGTCTATGGGTAAGGTACACCCTTAGAAGCATGCAGGCAAAGCAATGACAATGAAGGAGTATAAAAAAAGTACAGTTTTGTACCTACCATAAATGTAGATGTCCGATAGGTATGCATCTGCAGTCATCACATATGGGTTGTCCTGCCTCAGGCAGCCCTTCGGTCGGCCGGATTCCAAAGTCTGGGTGTGGCCTCGGCTGATGTCGCACTTTAGAGCGTCTGGGGTATAAAAGCATCAGCCGACGCCATCTTCCTCAGTTTTTCTTGCCCCAGATGCCAGGTGCCCTCTAGGAAGGCTAAATTTGGAGAAATGCAATAAAATTCCAAACATTTGCAAATATATATATATATATATATATATATATATATATATATATACATGTATATACAAACAAATACACCATAGTAGATTCCCCCAGCTAGCTAATAGAGCCTAGGAATACCACAGAGAGGAAGGAGGGAGGAACCTGACTGCAGATGCATACCTATAGGACATCTACATTTATGGTAGGTACAAAACTGTACTATGTCCTTCAAGGATGCATCTGCAGTCATCACATATGGGTAGAATACCATAGCCAATCTGGGGGTGGAGGTACTAAGTAAAGGATGGTGTAGTTAAGATACTCTGCAGGACTGCCGTAGCAAAACCTGCTCTGGATCTGGAGTATAAAGGTAAATTGTAATGCATGGCAAATGTATGCACGGAGCTCCATGTAGCAGCTTCTAAAATGTCTTTGGTAGCCACCCCTCTTAGGAAGGCTGTGGTGGTGGCTGTGGCTCTCGTGGAATGCGGTCTAATGTTAGTTGGCACAGTTTTTCCATGAAAGGAGTAACAAAAACAAATGCAATTTCCTATCCATTTTGAAATTGTCTGTTTGGAAATTGCTTTTCCTTGTACGCCAGCAGCATATGCTACAAACAACTGGTCAGTCTTTCTGTAACTTTTAGTTCTGTCCAAGTAGTAGCGCAGTTGTCTGTGTATGTCCAGGGTGTGCAGAAGTCTCTCCCCTTTATTTTGTGGTTGTGGGAAGAATGTAGGCAAGTGAATAGCTTGGTTCAAAGATACCCTGGATACCACCTTTGGCATGAATGTAGGATTGGTCCTCAAAGAAACTCTGTCCTGATGAAAGATAAGAAATGGCTGCACTGCCATTAAAGCTTGTAGCTCAGATACTCTTCTTGCTGAGGTTATGGCCAGAAGGAAGGCAGTTTTCCAAGACAAAAACTGTAGATCTTCCGATGCTGCTGGTTCAAAGGGAGGAAGTGTTAGTTTTTCCAACACGAAATTCAGGTCCCAAGTAGGTAGAGGTGGTTTCCTTGGAGGATTAATTTATTTATTTATTATTTATTTTATTTTACATTTGCTGACCGGGCTAGTCCAGCTGGATATATGTCCATTTTCAGTGGAGGCCCGGGGAGAAAAGCTCCAACGAAATTTACAAATAATGCACAGTAATGGTCAAAACAAGTTAAAATTATTAAAACATTAAGACAGAACATAAAATCTTTGGAGAGAGGCAAGTCTAAACAAAGTTTTAACATACATTTGCTATACAGATTCTAAAATGTAAGTTTCTAATATGGAAAAATTAGAAAAAAGTAGTAATAATTTTTTTTTTTTTTTTTCTTTTTTTTTTTACATAAATGTTTTTGATTCCTCTTAGAAATTGTTTTAGGAGAGGATGAGAGAAGACAGGTGGGTTAACATTGTATTCTGCTGAGATTGCTGAGGCGTGTATCTTAATGGAAGAGTAAGACAGGCCATTGTGGAACAATTCTGCCAAATATTCCAGTATATGTGCCATGTTCATCACTGTCACATCTAGGCCCTTTGCTGTGTTCCAGGTGTGAAATCTTTTCCATTTTGCTGAATATGCCTTCCTTATGGAAGGCAGTGACTCCATAATAATATCCTTCACTCTCTGTGATAGGTTATCCTGAGGAGGAGTCATGGTATTCTCCAGGCAGTTAGCTGCAAGGTTTTCAGGTTGGAGTGCAGAGTCCCGAAATTGTGCTGCGTCAGTAGGAGTGGCCATAGGGGGAGAGGCCATGGTTTCATCTGTGACATGCTCTTTAACAGTGGGTACCAGTGCTGTCTTGGCCAGTTTGGAGCTATCAGAATTACTCTGGGCTGTTCTGTCCTGATCTTCAGTAGTACCTTGGTCATTAATGGGAGAGGTGGGAAAGCATACACTGTTAGAGCTTTCCAGCTGAAAGAGAGAGCGTCCACTTTCCATGTTTGTGGGTGGTATGTCCTTGAGCAGAATTTCTTCAGTTGATGATTGAGGGGGGAAGCAAACAGATATATTTCCGGCCTTCCCCATGATTGTGTGATGAGTAAGAAGATGTCTGGGTGCAGCATCCATTCGTGTGCATCCATGGTAGTTCTGCTTAAGCTGTCTGCCAGTGTATTGTCTTTCCCTGGCACGAACTGGGACTGTAGCTGTATGTTGAGTTTCAAAGCAAGTTCCCATAGATTCATTGTCAGTCTGCAAAGAGGGTAGGAATGGGTGCCTCCTTGCTTGTTTATGTACCACATAACTGTGGTGTTGTCTGTCCTTATGAGCAGGTGGCCTTGTTGAAGGAAAGGTTTGAAAGCCTCGATTGCGTGTATCACTGCCAGCATTTCCTTTTGGTTTATGTGCATGCGCAGCTCTCTTTGTGACCATAGCCCTTGGATACATCTGCCCTCCATGTGTGCTCCCCAACCTTGGTCTGAAGCATTCGTGGTGATGGTTTGGTTGGCTCTTGGCTTGCTGAAGGGCAACCCGCTGTTCGACTGGCAGGCTTGAGCCCACCACAGAAATTCCTTTTGAAGGCAAGGAATGAGTGGGATCAGAGTTTCCAAGCTGTGACTGTGCTGTGTCCATAAACTTCTTAGGTACCATTGTAATTTTCTCATATGCAGTCTTGCTTGCGGAATCAGAAGAATGCAAGATGCCATGTAACCCAGGGCCTGCAGGATTTTCCTTGCAGTCAGCTGAGTTTGTCTTGTCAGATTCTGGAAGTAAACTGGTAGTTGTTTTTTGTTTTTCTTCTGTGAGAAAGGCCATTTGGGTGGTTGTGTCTAGATCCGCACCCAGAAAAGTTATTCTTTGGGATGGAACCAGTCTTGATTTGTGGATGTTGACTGTATATCCCAAGGCCTGTAACAGGTGGATGGCATAGTCCAAGTCCTTTAACAAAGTTTGCTTGCTGTCCGCTTGTATTAGGCAGTCGTCCAGATATGGGTAGATTTGAATCCCCTGAAGTCTGCAGTGTGCAATTACTGATGCCAGGCATTTCGTGAATACTCTGGGTGCAGTAGATAAGCCAAAGGGCAATGCTGAGAATTGATAATGCTCTGACCCTGCAAGAAATCTGAGGTGTCTTCTGCAGCTTTGTCGAATAGGGACATGCAGGTATGCCTCCTTGAGGTCTAGAGTCACCAGCCAAGACCCTTGCCCAGCATGGGAAGGAGTTGCTGTAGAGTCAGCATTTTGAATTTTGGCACAATGAGGTAAGTATTCAGTGCGGACAAGTCAAGAATAGGCCTCCATTGATTTTCTTTTCTTGGAACAAGGAATAATCTGGAGTAAAATCCCTGGCCTTGTTCTGAAAGAGGTACCTTTTCTATGGCTTTCATTTGCATTAAGTTGGTAATTTGCTAGAAAGCCTCTGCCCTCTGATTTGGTGGCAGGTCGGGCATGCCTTTTCTTTTTGGCAATGAGTGGAAATGGAACCTGTATCCTTTGTCTATTATTTGCAGTGTCCATGTGCGCTTGTAATGCTGTGCCAATTTTTGAGAATAAAGAAAGTTTTCCACCCAAAGGTGCTTCTAATTGAACCCTGGTCGGAGTCAAAATAAAGTCATTGAGTCTGTCCTGGTGTAGCAGTTGTAGTTCCTGCACTACCTCTCTGGTTGGGAGGCTGCCACTGACGGCCACTGTAGGAGCCTCTAGCTTGCCCTCTACCTCTGGCACGCCTATTCCTGCCTCTTTGAGATCTGTCTGAGTCCGGAAAGGACCAATTCTTAGTAGGCCAATTTCTGCTGAATCTCGGTGGTTGGACTAGCAGAAAGTCTTTAACTGTCTGCACAGATTTTGCCTTTTCTTCAAATTTCTTTAAAACCTCTTGAGCCGTGGAACCAAATAATTTTTGCTTTTCCATAGGAGCATCCAAAAGCTTAGCTTTAACATGGTCTGGCAGAGATTGTTCCTTCAGCCAGGCATGCCTACGTATAACTGCACCTGTCATAGCTGATCTACATGAAGCTTCCAATGCATCATAACCACACTGCAAGAAATGGTTACTAACCTGCTGGGAGTTATGCACCAGATCCTGAAGGGATTTGCGATCAAGGGGTTCAGAAGAGGACAGTTTCTTATGCAATTCATCTAGTAAATACTCTTGGTACTGTATCATATGAAATTGACAATTTAATGCCCTCATGGAAAGAGTTGCAGAAGTATACACTTTCTTACCCCATCTCTCTAATGCTCTGGACTCCCTTTCAGAGGGTAGAGGATTTTTAGCAGTGGCAGCTGCAACCCCTTTTTGGGCCCTGGGAAATAGTTTCTGGATCAGCAGAGTGGGCCTTGTACAGGTGTAGATGTGAGTCCGGGACCCTGTAGTACCTATCAGGTTTGGCAGGAGCCGGAGGGAGAGAGTCAGGGGCAGTACTAGCATCAGAGTACACATCATCAATGACATTCAAAACAGGAGGTATAGCTAAGGGCCTATGCTGAGGTAAATGTAAAAAAGGTCCTTAACCTCTTTCTGGAATCAGAGAATTCCTGACCCTGCCATTGAAAATGTTCTCTCAGAGTGTAATGTCTCTCCAAAGGAAAACTCTTCAGGAGGGGAGGCCGAGGGAATATATTCTTCAGCATCAGAATCCTCGTAGACCGAATAAGCCTCCCCCTGGTGGTCTGACAGAGCAGAGCCATCGGTGGACTCATCTGAGGACTGGGGATCAGAGGGCTCAACCCTGGGCCTTTTGTCTGGAGGTGGTTGAGAGCCCCTGTCCGGATGAGGTTGGGAACCTCTAATTAATGAGCTCAGATCCTCTGCTAGGGTAAGAATCTGAGAGCTAGTAGAAGGTCTCAGAGGAAACCTTGGGAGGCAAAGCCTTAGTAAGTTTAGCAGCTTTAGCCCTGGAGAAAGCCTTAATGGACATGGAAGCAGGGGGTCTGGCTGCACCACGTGCAGGAGTAGACTTATCTAAAGGAATGGTGTCGGAAGGTTCCTGGACACCGGTTTCAGTAGGTAATTCAATGACTGACTCGGCCGGGGCCTCCGGGGCCGAGGTAGTCGGTTGTGTGGTTTCGGTAATAGGAAGTACCAAGGACTCGGTTTCAGCCGAGACCGAGACACTTCTGTACTGGCCTGACCGTGGTTTCAGCGAAACCGCGTCCGTGTCGGTCCTTGTCCTTCCGTTTTTTAACTAAATGCGAAGTCGGAGTCTCCGACGGCATCTTATAAGCAAAACTAGCCCCAAAAAACTCCTCTGCAAACTCCGACCGATGTCAAAGAGTTCGTCGGTTGAAGGAAGCACAGGCTGAACAGGCCGAAACGTCGTGGTCTGGGCCTAGGCAGGGGAGGCAGTAAGAGTGGAAATCCTTATGAGGTATTTGTTTCCCACAAGTTAAACAATTATTAACTTTATCTGACATTGGCTAAGGCAAGAAAGAGTCCCCAACGGGGTACTTAGCTTTTTCGAAGTCTAAGGTAGCTAAATCACAGGAGCTGGCCGACCGGCACTTGTGAACTGCTTCTGCTTCGGGCACCACGTAGCAAGAAAGACTGAGGAAGATGGCGTCGGCTGATGCTTTTATACCCCAGACGCTCTGACGTTGGGGAAAGTGTGACATCAGCCGAGGCCAGACCCAGACTTCGGAATCCGGCCGACCGAAGGGCTGCCTGAGGCAGGACAACCCATATGTGATGACTGCAGATGCATCCTTGAAGGACATCTACAACTGCTGGCCTCCTATCACCCAATCTACACACGGAATCGTGACTATAAGTTATGTACAGTTTGCTTGCTTGCTGGGCACACAGCAAGAACTGCTTAATGTTTAATGGCCTTGAAGCAGTGTAGTTTTGTATTGGGATTGGTAGACCTTTAATATCATGAAAACTACTCCAGTGACAAAGAATGCTCAGGTTACTGGGCAGGAGGGAACATTAGTGCCTTTTAGGTGCAGAAAAGGCATTCAACTGTTTTAAGTGACCTTTCTTGTGTCTTATTTTGCCTCATATTGACTTGGGTTAACTTAATATTTGAAATGTAAACAGGATCTAAAATGATAAAACTAGTTAGGAACTGATGGCACCATTCCCAATTCTGACAGGCACAAGGCAGGATTTTTCCCCATACCCCCATTGCTATCTGCATTGTATATAGAGTCACTAGTAAATATAATATGCAATTCAGAGATACGGGGATACAAATTGTGGGGCACAGAAGTGAAGACATCCTTTATATGTCAATTTTCTGATATACTTGTTAACCCTATGAAGCAATACATCTGCATTATATGAAATATTAGGTGAATTTGGGACACTATCTGGTTGGTGGGTTATTTGGATGGCTGGATGACTTTATAAAATGTCTTTCCTTTTTCTTTTTCGAATTCTTCCTTGTTGTACTAGATGTTTGCTGAATTTATTTTTTTCTTGTAGCTGTCTCAAAAAGTCTTGTAATAAAGATGAAAACTCTTTCTAAGAAAGTACAGTTGTGTACACTTACCATAAATGTAGATGTTTGAGTGTATTCACTGTTGCAGTAATCACCTGTGGGTTATCCCTGCTGCGGCAGCCCTTGCCGGCCCGAATACCAGAGTCAATGTTTTTCTGCATTGGCTGTCGCTTACTGTCTGACGTCAGATTGTCATTGCTATAAAGGAAGTCAGCTAGCGTCATTACATCAGTCTTTCTTGCCCTAACCTGTCAGAGGCCCAAGTAAATAAGGTAAAGTGGTCCTGGTGGCTAAAAGCCACCATTAAAAACTTATGTCTCCCTAAAGAAAGAAGATATAAGGGGGAAGGAGGTTGGGAAACTAGGACTGCAACAGTGAATACACTCAAACATCTGCATTTATGGTAAGTGTACACAAAGTACAGTTTTGTACCTACCATAAATGTAGATGTTCGAGTGTTCACCCTGCTGCAGTCATCACACTAGGGTTATCCTGCAGTCAGCCAGTCCCGCAGTCGGCCCGAGTTCCAAAGTCTTGGTCCGGCGTTGGTTGCTGTCGCATCTTCCCTGACATCAGTGCACCAGGGTATATAAGAGGCTTGCCCCAGATGTCAGGTGCCCCCAACAGGTAGGCAAAAAAAAAAAAAAAAAAAAAAAAAATATATATATATATATATATATATATATATATAAATAAAACAATACCTTTAGGCACAAGCAAATACACCACAGAGGTTGTATAGGATAGAGTGGTATAGATAAGTTCAGCTAGTTCAGAGGGGATGGCGGGAGGGTAACCTGGACTGCAGCAGGGTGAACACTAACATCTACATTTATGGTAGGTACAAAACTGTACTATGTTCATCGTGTTACCCTGCTGCAGTCATCACACTTGGGTTGAATCCCAAAGCTAAGGATGGGAGGTGAAGTTAAACAGGGTTAGAAGAAGCTAGTAGGCCCTGCAAAACTGCAGTGGCAAAACCAGCTCTAGTCTTAGAATATAGAGGTAAGTGATAGTGTTTGGTGAAGGTGTGCACTGAACTCCAAGTTGCAGCTTCCAGAATATCCTTGGTTGGCACTCCCCTGAGAAAGGCTGCTGATGTTGTTGTAGCCCTGGTGGAGTGGGACCTAATGTTAGCAGGTACCGGTTTCCCATGATGCGTGGAGCAGAAACATATGCAATGCCCTATCCATTTAGAAATAGTCTGTTTTGAGATAGCTTTTCCTTGTGATCCTGTAGCATAGGCTACAAAGAGCTGGTCAGTTTTTCTGAAAGCCTTAGTTTTATCCAAGTAGTAACATAATTGCCTGTGAATGTCCAAAGAGTGCAGGAGTCTTTCTCCTTTGTTCTAGGGATTTTGGAAAAAGGTGGGCAAATGAATGGTTTGGTTTAGGGCCACACTGGATACCACCTTTGGCATAAAGGAAGGGTTAGTTCGTAGAGAGACTCTGTCTTGATGAAAAATGAGGAAAGGCTCCACTACCATTAGTACCTGTAGCTCTGAGACTTTTCTAGCTGAGGTTATTGCTAGTAGCAGGGCAGTTTTCCATGAAAGAAATTTTAAATCAGCTGAAAAAGCTGGTTCAAAGGGTGGCAGTGTAAGCTTTTCCAGAACAAAGTTGAGATCCCAAGTAGGTGTGCTCTCTTTGGCGGTCTTATGTTCTTAGCCCCTCTGAGGTACTGTCTTAGGAGTGGATGTGAGAATAAAGGAGGATCCGTGTTGTAATGAGCTGAAATTGCTGAGGCGTGGATCTTAATAGATGAAAAGGAAAGTCCTTTGTGCAACATCTCAGTTAAATATTGTAGAATCTGAGGAATGTTTGGATCAAGGGGATTTTAGCCTTTAGCCTGGTTCCAGGTGCAAAATCTTTTACATTTGTCTGAATAGGTTTTTCTGGTGCTGGGCCTCCTGGCCTCCAGAATGGCATCCATAACAGCTTTGGATAGAGGTGTTGGCTGGTTGTTTAGGTAATTTGCCATGCAGCCAGGTTTAAAGTCTTGAGCTGGCTGTGTAGAATCTGATTGTCTCGCTGGGTGAGCAGGTGAGGAATTTGTGGTAAAATCCATGGTGGGCCGTGGGCCATGTTCCTTAGAATTGGATACCAATGATGGCGTGGCCAGTCTGGTGCAATGAGTATCATTTGTGGCCTCTCTAATCTGACTTTCAGCAGTACCTTTGCTAGAAGAGACAGTGGAGGAAAGGCATACACTGTTAATGTTTTCCAACTGAATGAGAGGGCGTCCACTTTCCAAGCTTGTGGATGGAATGTCCTTCTGCAAAATTTTTGAAGTTGGTAGTTTTGGGGGCTTGCAAACAGATCTATGTGTGGGCGTCCCCATTTTTGAGCTATCATTGCAAATACTTGTGGATCTAGTTTCCACTCGTGTGGATCCATGATGTTTCTGCTTAGGTCATCTGCCAATGTATTTTTCTTTCCTGGCAGGAATTGTGCTTGCAATTGAACCTGGTAAGAGTGCAGTGTTCCACAAGGTCATTGCTTTCCTGCATAGAGGGTAGGAATGTGTGCCCCCTTGCTTGTTTATGTACCACATTACTGTGGTATTGTCCATCTGTATTATTAGTTGTCCTGGGTGTAAGAGGTCCCTGAAAGCTGTTAGGGCATTCTGTACTGCTAGCATTTCTTTTTGATTGATATGCAGATGCCTCTGATCTGTAGTCCATTTGCCCTGAATGCACTGTCCTGCCATGTGTGCTCCCCAGGCATAGTCCGATGCATCTGTTGTCATAGTTTGCCTGGCTGTGGGTAAGGTGAAAGGCTGACCCTTGTTGAGGTGACATGCCTGTGCCCACCATAGAAACTCCTGTTGAAGGCAGGGAATGAGTGGTATCATTGTTTCCAAGCTGTGGCTGTGCTGAGTCCATACGCTTTTCAGGTACCATTGTAATTTCCTCATATGCAGTTTTGCAAATGGTATTAGTAGTATGCAAGATGCCATGAATCCCAAGGCCTGCAGAATTTTTCTTGCAAGGAGTTGGGTCTTTGTTGCCATTATTTTGAAATATTGAGTCAGCTGTTGTTGCTTGTCTGGTGTGAGATAAGCCATCTGGGCCGTTGTATTCAAGCTGGCACCCAGGAATATTATGTTTTGTGAGGGCACTAGTTTTGATTTCTTTTTGTTTACTGTGTACCCTAGGCAACTTAGAAGGTGTTTGACAAATGCCAGATGCTTTAAAAGAATGTCCTTGCTTTCTGCTTGAATAAGGCAGTCGTCCAGATATGGGTATATTTGAATTCCTCTTTGTCTGTGCAGTATGCAATTACTGGTGCCAGGCATTTTGTGAAGACCCTGGGCGCAGTAGATAAGCCAAAGGGCAGTGCAGAGAATTGATAATGCATTGAACCTGCAATGAAGCGGAGGTATCTTCTGCAATTGAGGTCCAACGTTACTAGCCAAGCATTCTTGCCCAGCATGGGAAGAAGCTGCTGTAGTGTTAGCAACTTGAATTTTGGTACTTGCAGATAGGTGTTCAGAATTGAAAGATCCAGAATGGGTCTCCAAGCATTGTCCTTTCTGGGGACTAGAAAGAGCCTTGAGTAAAATCCTTGGCCTTGTTCCTGTGTAGGTACCAATTGAATGGCTCTCATGTCCATGAGAGCTGTAATTTGTTTTTGTGCCTCTGCTCATTGATTTGGTGGAAGGTTTGGCATTTCTTTTATCCTTGGTAATGTATGGAAGTGGAATCTGTATCCTTGAGAGACAATGTTTAGGACCCATTTGTCTTTTGTGATGATGTGCCAATTGTCTGCAAAAAATGCTAATTTTCCTCCCAAGGGAGCTGCCAGGAGAGATTTGCTTGGTAGTCTGAGGACTGAGTCATTGTGTTTGTCTTCTGCTAGCTTGGGGCCTGTCTTCTCCTCTTTTCTGGGTAGCAGTACCCCATTGGCGAGGTTTGTAAGGGCCTTGTGACTGACCTGTGCCCCTTGGGCGTCTGTATTTGCCCCTCTGTGATCTGTCAGAAGCTGGAAAGGACCAGTTTTTTGTTGGCCAATTTCAGCTGAAACGAGGGGGTTGTATCTGCAAAAAATCCTTGACCGTCTGCATAGACTTTGCCTTATCCTCCATTTTCCTTAAAACCTCTTCTGCTTTGACACCAAATAATACATCCTGCTGTAAAGGTGCAACAAATAATTTTGTTTTAACATGATCAGGAAGGGTTTGTTTGTAACAGCTGCTCTACAGGAAGCTTCCAACGAATCAAATCCACATTGTAAAGTATGTCTGCCCACCTGTTCAGCTGCATGCAACATATCCCGCATTTCTTTGAATTCAGACTGTTCAGTATGTGTGCTCATTTTTTGTTTTAATTGAGACATTAGGAATTGCTGATATTTCAGCATGTGAAACTGACAATTTAATGCTCTCATAGCCAGAGTTGCTGAGGTGTATATTTTCTTTCCCCATCTATCTAGGGCTCTGGAATCCCTTTCAGAGGGCACAGGATTTTTAGCCATAGAAGCTTTAGCTCCCTTAGGACCCTGGGAAATTGTTTCTGGGTCAGCCACAGGGCTTTTATAAAGGAATTTGTGTGAGTCAGGTACTCTGTAGTATCTGTCTGGTTTGGCTGGAGCAGGAGGTAGAGAGTCTGGATTTAAACTAGACTCCAAGTAAACATCATCCACAATATCTAAAACTGGAGGGATAGCAAGAGGTCTGTGCTGGGGTAGTAAAAGGAACTCTCAGAGCCTTTTCTTAGAATCAGAGTAGTCCTGGCCTTCCCAGTGGAAATGTTCCCTCATGGTATGTAAAGTTTCCCCAAATGAGTAGTCTTCAGGGGGAGATGCTGAGGGAATAGAGTCTTCAGCATCAGAGTCTTCATAAGGTGAAAAAGTGTAATCCTGTTCATCAGAAGAATCTGAGGAAAGTGAAACCTGGTCAGAGGAAGCATAATCCTCCTCTTGTCTTGGTCTTTTATCAGGAGGGGGATGGGAACCCCCGATTAGGGTAATCAAATCTTCAGCCATCTTAAGCATCTGTTTCTTAGGCATGGGGCCTTGAACTGTAGACTGATGTACAGTCTTCTTAGGTTTTAAAGGTGTTTTAAGCTTAGCATAAGATTTAATGGTGAGTGTAGTCGGTCTGAAGACACCTTCTGCAACCGAAGGAGTTTCCAGTGCACCGGGGTCTACTTCTGCTCCGGTGTCGGAAGATGGTTGCATCGGCCTAGTACACTCCGCTTGAGAATTCACAGCTGTCTGGGGTTCCAGTTCTGCGGTCGTCAGGGGCAGCGTAGGCGCCTCACTGAAAACTGGAGAACCGGCGACAGGCCCAGCAGAGGCCTCGGAGTCTGGCTTGTTCCTAAGCTGCCTGTCCTTATCCTTGCGTTTTTTATGTATGCCGGTCGTCGGCTGCTCCAACGGCATGATATAATTAAATTTCCTACCAAAGTAATGTTGTGCGAAGTCAAAACGGCGTTTGATAGTTCGTTTATTAAACCTAGCACAAAACCGACAACCTGTGACATCGTGGTCTGGGCCTAGGCAAGGAATACAATAGGAATGGAAATCCTTATGAGGTATTTGCTTCCCAAAAGAAATGCAATTGTTAACTTTTTCTGACATCGGACTGAAGCAAGAAAATGTTGCCCAACGGAGTACTTAGCTTTATTGAAGACTTTGGACTGAAATTCGAATCGAAAATCTCAGGTGTTGGCTGACCGGCACTTACGAACTGCTTCTGCTTTGGGCACCGCGCGGCAAGAAAGACTGAAGAAAATGGCGTCGGATGCCTCTTATATACCCCTGGCGCACTGACGTCAGGGAAGATGCGACAGCAACAGACGCCGGACCAAGACTTTTGAATTCAGGCCAACTGCGGGACCGCCTGACAGAAGGATAACCCTAGTGTGATGACTGCAGCAGGGTAACACGATGAACATCTGTACTATGTTCTTTGTGTTTCACTGTTGCAGTCATCACCTGTGGGAGGATTCCCAAACCAGAGGAGAGGGGTGGTAGGATTGTATAGAGATCTAGGAATGGGTCAGCATGTCTTGCAGAACTGCAGAGGCAAACCCTGACCTTGCCTCAGAGAATAGAGGTAACAGTATGGGCAGAAGTCCAGGTGGCAGTTTCCAGGATGTCCCTGGTGGAAACTCCTCTGACAAATGCTGATGAAGTGTAGGCTGCCCTAGTGGAATGTTTCCCCTGCAAAGTATAGCAGAAATGGGTACAGTGTGAGATCCACTGGTAAAGGATAGTTTGGAAATGGGCTTCCCCTTTGCCCCTGTGACAAAGTTGACAAGGAGGAGGTCTGATTTCCTAAAGGATCTGTTACAAAGGAGGGAGACCCTGTCTGCATGGAAAATGATGAAGGGCTCAATGGCCATCAGTGCCTGAAGATAAGAAACCCTTCTGGCTGGGGCTATAGCTAGGAGAAAAGCCATCTTTCGGGAGAGGTATCTAAGTTCTGCTGAGGCAGCAGTTTCGAAGGGTGGTAGAATCAGGTTTTCCCCCAAAACATAATTCAGGTCCCCAGCTTGAGTGGGAGTACTTCTGGGAGGTCCAATATAGGAGGCCACTGAGGCATTGCTTAATCAAAGGGTGGGATAACAGGGGTTGTTCAGTATCAAAGTGAGCTGAAATGGCTGGGGTGTCGATTTGAACAGAAGACAAGGAGGGGCCAGTATTAAGTAGCTCTGCTAGGTAGTCCAGGATAAGAAGGATGGAAGATGGTGAGGTATTTTCCCCTCTGGACTGGCTCCAAGAGCAGAATCTTTTCCATTTTCCTGCATAACATTTTCTGGTGCTGGGCCATCTAGCTTCTGTGATAACGTGTAGGATCTGTTTGCTCAACAGGGTTCCCTAGTCTGCCTTTTGAGTACATGGCAAGCTGATAGTTCGAGAGTCTGCGAGTCTGGGTGCAGCATCCCCACACTGAGTTAAGAGGTCTAAGATCAGGGGGAAGCTGTAAGGTCAGGCTGCTCAGTCAGGGGTACCAACGCTGTCTGAGCCAATCTGGAGTAATGAGGATGGCCTTTTTTCTCTCCTCCCTTAATATGACCAGTACCTTGGGGGTAAGAGGGAATGAGGACACAAATAAAGTGTTCTAGGGGGAGGTGAAGGCATCCACCTTCCACACTAGGTGGTGATAGAATCTTTTCCGCTGCTGGTTGGGATGTGAAGCAAAAGGATCCAGCTTTAGAGACCGCTTCTTCCTGGTGATTTGTGAAAGGATTTTTCTGTATAGGTGCCACTCGAGGGGGTCCAGGAAGTATCTGCTTAAGTGGTTTGGCAGGATGTGGGTGATCCCATGTGGGTATTGGCCATCAGGTAAAGTTCCATGGAAGAAGTTGCCAGCCCAAGGTTCACGGCTAGCCTGCACAGAGGGTAAGATAGGCTCCCTCCCTGTTAGTTGGTGGTGTCTGTTTTGATTAGGAGAACCCCTGGCTTGAGATGGGGTTTGAAGGGTGTCAGAGCCTTTTGTACTGCAATTATTTTCTTCTGGTAGAAGTGCAAGGGAAGGTGGTGGGCATCCCAAAGACCTTGTGTGCACCTGCCTTCTAGGTGAGCATCCCAAGCTAAGTCTGAGGCGTCGGTGGTAGTAGTCTGCTCGATTGGGCAGAGGTAGAAGGAAAGACCCTAGTTCTGGGCAGGGGCCCCTGCCAATCAGAGAAACTCAGACGCTATACAGGGGATCAGCGGTTGAGAAGTCCCCTGGAGGTAGAGTGTGTGGACTCCCCAGGTTCTTTAGGTACCACTGAAGTTTTCTCATGTGAGGCCTGGCCAGAGAAATTAGAAGGATGCTAGATGCCATGTACTTCAAGGCTTACAAGAGCTTCCTTGTCATGCGGCGATGTCTGAAAGCCAGCTTGTGAGAAAAAGCTGCAGGAATCTCTGCTTTTCTGGGGACAGGAAGCCCATTTGGGCTGCTGTGTGCAGCCGTAATCCCAAGAAAATGATCTTCCTGGAAGGTGTTTTTTCCTGATTTCTTCTAGTAGATGGTGTATCCTGAGGGGTTAGGAGGGATTTGACAAAGAGGGGGCCCAGAAGGAGCTATTCTTTGTCATCTGCCTGAATGAGACAGTTGTCCAGATAAGGGTAAATTTTTTTATGTTTTTCTGTCCGCCAAAGGCTATGGCCAGGGCTAAGGCCTCTTGTAGAGGTAGGGTAACTAACCATGCATTTTTGGTCAGCCTAGGCAGCAAATGCTGCTAAATTAGGATTTTAATTTGGTGACTGCCCGGAAGGTGTTCTGAATGGGTAGATCCAGGGAGGGGCACCAAGCGCCCTCTATCCTAGGAGCAAGGACTAGTGTGGAATAAGAGCCTTTGCTTGATGGATCTGAGGGGACCAGTTCCAATGCCCCTAGGGATAAGTGAGCTTAGACAAGTTCCAGTGCCTCTGCTCAGTGATATTGAGGTAAGAGTACTCTCTTAGAATTGGGAGTTAGTAGAAGGAAAATTCATATCCCTGAAAAAATATGTTTAAGACCCAATGGTTCTTGGTAGTTTGGTGAGTGAAAGGAGTGCAGAAGGGGGAGTCAGGGGAGTCCTAGAGGGATTTCTACCCTAGAGGGGTGTCTAAGAACTCCCTGTCTTTGGAGTGGAAGCGGTCCACTGTTTAGTTCTCTGCTGATCCTGGGATAGGAGTCTGGGTGATCTGTCCCTGCAGGGCTTACCTTTTCCCTGTCTGCTAGGTGCAGGAAATGACCAGTGTTTAGAGGGAAAATTCCTGCTGAAGCTAGGAGGTTGTACCCGAAGGAAATCTTTTACTGTCTGCATAGATTTTGCTTCGTCTTCCATCTTTCTAAGCACCTCTTCTGCTTTTACTCCAAACAATCTGTCCTTATCCAAAGGTGTATCAAGTAATTTAGATTAGACATGATCAGGCAGAGGTTGTTCCTTCAACCATGCATGTCTCCTAATGACAGATCCTGACACTGCTGCCCTGCTTGCAGCTTCTAGGTCATCATATCCACAGTGTAAAGAGTGTTTAGCCACTTGACAAGTAGAGTGCAGTAAATCTGCTAACTCTTTTGAACTGGCACAGTCAGGAAAGGTAGAAATCTTTTGTTTTAATAGTTCCAAAGTGTGTTGTTGAAATTTTAACATATGGAACTGACAGTTGAGTGCTCCGATAGCTAAGGTTCCAGAGGTGTATACTTTTTTACCCCATCTGTCCAGTGCTATGGGAGTCATTGTCAGGAGGAATACGGTTCTTTTTAGAACTAGCCTTAGCTCCTTTAGTTCCCTGCGTAATGACCTCTAGGTGTGCAGCAGGACTTCTGTACAGGTGTTTGTGAGAATCCGGTACTCTGTAATGCCTGTCAGGTTTTCTGGGAGCAGGTGGGAGGGAGTCAGGAGTTAAAGTGGATTCATGAAAGACATCATCAACCACCTCTAAGATAAGAAAGGATGGCCATGGGTCTGTGCTGGGGCAGCTCTAGAAACTCTCAGTCTTTTCTTAGACTGAGGGAAGTCCTGGGATTCCCAGTGGAAATGCTCCCTGAGGGTGTGAAGGGCTTCCCCAAAGGAAGGATCTTCTGGTGGGGAGGCAGAATGAATGGATTCCTCTTCATCTGAATCCTCATAAGCAGTCAGAGGTAGTTGTTCCTCTTCAAAAACTGAATAATCAGACTCCTCAGAATCATGTTCTGTCAGTGTTTCAGGAGAAAGGTCTCTTTTCCTTTTAGAAGTTGCTAGAGGTAGTTTTCCTAGGAGTGGCCTTGCCTCTAGGCCTAAGAGTATCCACCGGTCTGAGAGGAAGGGTAGTAGAGGGAGTAGACATTGTTTTTTTTGTCTAGATATGGTAGTGCAAAAGATCTCCTCGTAAGCCGGTGCCTGCGTCACGGCTCCGGACCCAACCGAGGTAGAGACAACCAAAGGCTTGGAAGACGAAGATGATGCCTGCGGCATATCGGACTCCGAAAGGGTCTCAGTAGAGGCCTGCAAAGATACTGAATTGGACATCAGGGGCTGCGAAGGCACCTCACTGAATTCCGGAGAGCTGACAACGTGCTTAGCGATAGAGTCATCAGAAGGCTTAGCCTTGAGTGGTCTGTCTCTATCATTATCCTTACGTTTTTCTGGAATGTCTACAGATTGTTTGCTGATGAACGCCATTCTGGCTACAATGAGAGCTCTCCGACAAATGTTTCTTGTGTAAAAGAGGGCACAGAACCGGCAATGGGGGACGTCTTGGTCTGGGCCTAAACAAGTGACCTAGTATGAATAGAAATCTTGGTGTGGTATTTGCTTTCCACAAGCGAGACAATTGTTAACTTTTTCTGACATCAGTTAGTGCTAGAAAAAAGGATCCCCAACGGGGTACTTAGCTTTAGACATTTTCAGCTGAAATTCAAATTCTGGTAGCTACCGACCGGCACACATTCGAACTGCTTCTGCTACGGGCTCCGCAATAAAAAGACTGATGTAATGGCGTTGGTTGCCTTCCTTTATAGCACTGATGACCTGACGTCAGACAGCAAGCTACAGCAGCTGACGGAGAAAAACAATGACTCTGGTATTCGGGCAGGCCAAGAGCTACTGCAGCAGGGATAACCCACAGGTGATGACTGCAACAGTGAAACACGAAGAACATCTGAGTATAGGCAATCATTTTTTTTGATAAGATGTCCGACTCCTGTCTCTTAATTTTTTGAAGTCTTATTAGGTCTGTCATCAATATGTATCAATACCACTGACTATATAATCATTATATAATTGTTTACTGGGCTAAATGTTGCTAGGTAAAACTTTATGTTTTGTAGTCATTGTTCATGTCTATTTGGCCCAGTTTCTTTCTGGCTGACAATGGTGTGGATAATTTCACTAATACTACTAACAATAATAATAATAACAATGTTTGTTATCTGGATATGCACAATGATTTAAATAATTTCTTTGGACATAACTTCTTTGTGTGATACTCACAGGAGGCATTTACACAGAAAAATAATCTAGAAAAGATACTTATTTCAGTAACTGTGACCACAGACAGTAAGGAGAATTTGTGGGTTTCATCTAATTAAGTCCAAGTGCAGGCAAAAGTACACAATGCGAAGCCAATAAAACAATGAAAGGTGCGCTGAAAGCGACCCAATAAAGCCACGGACGAAGGCAACCAGTATATGTAACATTTTATTAAAGAAAAATTCACACTAAAAACACTCCATATCCATTAACGCTGTTTGAAAATCCGTTTTCATTTCATAGTGTCATAGGTTTGATTGTATATAAAAGAACTGTCATTCACTCTAACCCACATCTGATGAAGTGTGATGAAACGAAAACGGATTTTCAAGCAGCGTTAATGGAGATGGACTGTTTTTAGTGTGAATTTTTATTTAATAAAACGTTACATATACTGGTTGCCTTCGTCCGTGGCTTTATTGGGTCGCTTTCAGTGTACCTTTTGTGGTTTCATCTAAGTCTTGCTGGGCCACATTGCAACAATTAATAATATTGCTATGATTGTATAATGAATTATTTTGAATGAAAGTAAAGCCTAAATATTTCATATTAGTAGACATGTTATACCAAACAAATCAAATGGATTTATATCAGATTAGTCATCCTACAGTTGGAATAAACCTATTTGTTTATGTTTAGATGACAATTACAGCAATACAGGGTTTCAATAACGACAAGACATACCTGATATTCTGTGTCTGCTACTAACAAGCTGTCATTAAGATAGAAGCACACTGCCTACATGAACAGTGGGGCTGGACATTTTAAACATTCTGGATGTTGAAATAGTAAATGACAACTACTGAAATGGTGTTGATTTGTTTTGAACTTCAGATGCCTCCCTGAGCTTTCCAGACAGGTATATTTAAAGAGAGAGCACTGAAGAAAACCCCTCTCATTGACTGTAAAACAATATCCTTTTTTAAGAGCTGCATGTCTAAATCTACCTACCGATGAGAAATCTCCAGCATAAAACTGTTAATGGAGATGTTTGTACTAAATCCTTTGGATACTACCTCTTGCACCCAACTGCTTTCAAAAGGAATCCAGCAATATTAAGTTCATTTAGTGCATCTTCAATAAAAGATCATTAATGAAAAGCTGCTAGCTGTTCCAAGATTGTGTAACCTCAAAGTGGGTTATATTATGTAAAGGGGGGGGGGTGAAAAGGGCAAATAATATAGTACTGAAGTTCCCCCATTTCACCCAAAGCTTTTGATTCTATATATTTCACATTTTCTCAAAAATGGATCTGCTGAATGGTACTGCATCCATCAAACTACACCATTTAATTAAAAAAAAAAAATTACAGAAGACCATATGAAATCAGCAAAAAACAAAGGGTACAAAAGGAGATACCACCTGAAAGACACAACGATATACTTCTAGTATGTAAATGCATTATAAAAAAAAAGAGGAAAAGAATTAAGGAAGAATGTGCCACCAAGATCATGTTTAAGCAATAACCGATGACGTGCTGTGGTATACTGAAGATTTACCCATGGTTGGTGTGGTTTAATCGCGAGGGTGAAGCCCGAGTGACTAAATAAAGCAAACAGTGGATAAATTTCAATATACCACAACCACAGAGTCTGCTACTGCTATTATACAATGACATTATTTAAGAAAAAAAAAAACTTACTTTTCTTAAACAATGTCTTTGTATAATGGCGCCATACTGTTCATCCACAGCTGGTGGTATCCTGCGTTCCCATGCATACCCAGTACATCGATGCTTTGAAAAGGAAGCAATGGAGAAAAGAAAGTCTCTGTTGCTCCGTTTTTGTTTTCTTTTTTTTTTAATTACAAAAAAAAAAGTTTTGGCTACATTAGGGGTAGGAGAGAGAAACAGAATGGAGGAAATGCAAAGGAAATCAAGTACATGTCTTTAGTTTTAAATAATGTACCTGATTTTTCTTTGTTTTTCCTCCATGCTGCCTCTCTGGTATGTCCGGAGTCTGGACTATAGATTTTTTTTTATTTTTTGTTAAAAAAATAAAAGTTATGGAACATTTGAATGGAAAAAGGTCTAGGTAACTGGAACTTTTTCCACTGGTATATTCTAGGATTTACAACGGGCACGCTGGCCAATCAGTGTGCTCATTTTCGAATATTAATGGCCAGTCATTGTATAACTGATATTAACCAAGCTGTATCTCACAGAAAGGAATCACATTAATACCACACAGTATCAGGTTTAATCACATTCCTCAACGTCTTTGGTCTGTACCACCTTCTGATCTGTAAAGTTCTTGGGTGACACTATACCATATACGCCAGGGGTTCCCAAATTGTGTGCCGCGGCGCCCCGGGGATCTGCAAACTAATAAGCTTAGCCACAAAATAAACTGCAAACTAATACGTTTAGTTACTCTTATTGGTTTGCACTTTATTTTGTGGCTGCGATAAAGGTTATAGGCTACACAGGAGGCGAGCAGCTAACCCTACAGATATAGAAATGCTTCTGCCCCTGCTTGTTAAGGGGATTTAATTTTACACTTTTGCTAGCGTGGCGTTACTGATTCTGGCAAGCCCTTTCCCCTGTCACTGCATGGCTTGTGTTGCCAGTACTGATTTTTAACATTGGCTTTGTTAATGCACTTTTGCTGAAATGTAGTCCAATTGACAGTCCAAGGATGGTTTTACTTCCTTTCAGAGAGTGCTGCTGGTTTTCTTGTCATACTGGAAATGCCTTATGAATGAACAGCAACGTGGTGGTATGCATGATGTTTTCTGCGATAATTTTATTGTTCGAGTTTCTTTCTTTTTTTTTTTTTTAATAACGTTTATCCGAATTTATTGGTCATTCTGGTTTACAACTGGTGTCCAAGTTGCTGGCCGGTGAGATCTGAGTAACGTACCTCCTAAACTTTACTTACTGTATAATGATACTGCAAACCAGGAAGTACTGAGTTGCAGCAGGTGCAAAAGTGGGCATCCTATAATAAATCGGCAGTTCGGGCAGTGATAACATGCCAGATCAGGCTACTCTCCACACTTCTACTTCATTTGGCTTACTTTCAGAGTAAACTCCAGTTAAAGCAGTTTTCAAGTTACAGTAAATACTGCATGCCACAGTAGTACATCAGCATAGTCGACAAAGATGTAAATCTTGCCGTTTTACTGGTCTGGTTGTGATGCAGACTGGGAAGGAGTTAAATATGTACCGGCACTGCCGGCAGTTAAGTAGAGGTTCCCCGATCCATTTGGATTTGGATGTAGGAGTGTTGTGGGAGCACACTGACTGAAACGGACATCTTAACTGATTAGCGCACGGAGTCTTAACAAAGCCTAAAATAACGGGGGAGCAAAGGCCCCAAAACACAGACCATTTTAAAAATTGCCCATATAAACTTGTGTTGGTACGCATTTTCTGAAGGGTTTGAAGTCTGAAACTTAAATGTGTGTTATGACTTAGAGACTGCAGTCCTCAGGGATTTGACAGAAGACCACAAATTTTATGAGTAACACACCAAAATATGAGTCAAATGTTTGAACAGTTGAGAGGTATGGTCAAGTATGGTGAGAAGGTAAAATTAAGGGATTCGTTAACTTAACGCACGAGTGTTAGCAGGGGTGTAGTCAGAGCATTCCATTTTGTCCTCAGTCTTTTATTGCTGTTACCTAGCCCAACCGGCATTAAAAACAAAATGTGTATATGTCACATAATGTTGTCCCCCAAACACACATATATTCATTATTTTCAGGATCGGCCATAGCAGTTGCGGGGCTCAGTTAGATTATCAGAAGGCTGTGGATTCTTTTTCTACCTGAAGTGCTTGCATTCATTTCATATTGCTGGTATTGCAGTGCAGCTTAAGGGGGTTGTTACATTCCTGCGTGTGCTATCCTTTCAGTGAAATGCTGAGCTAAGGTGTCATCTGCCCGACTTGGTGGTAGTTCATGCAGATGTGAAAGGTCACACTGCACTTACCAAAAAAGAGCAAAGGTACCTCATGTATATATACGCCTGCTCAGAGGCAATCTGTGCTTGATGTATAAAGCCATGTCCAGCCTGGAATTAATGGACATGCTGCACCTCAGAAAATCTAAATCCCATCGAGAAGCGCGCTGAGAGACTTGAACCTCAGGACTGAAAAAATAAAATGATGCTGGAGGACAGGGACATAACCCAGAGGCTCCCTTCACTCTAAAAACAAAATCCCAGTCCAGGTTAGGCAGAGTCCTCTTGATGAGTGGATGGGAGATCATAGGTTTACCCCGGGTATCACTTCTGTGTCACTGTTAGACAGAGGCACAGTATATTAACCTTGAAAAAGGGCATAGCAAAATTAATTTAAAAAATGGGGCTTAAAGCCAACACACACTGGGCTAGGTTAAAGGCCCCCCTAGGGCATATAGTATGAACCTATGAACCTATACACACTTAGTATTTTACGTGTGCTTTTTATACATTTATATAAAATCTATATGGCATTCTTTTCTTATTCAACCCCCTATTTATACATATACATGCATACTGAATCCCAGGCAGCATTAAAAAAATGCATTTTGAGTCTTTCACACCCTAGAAAAGTGTGCTAAGTTTCTTCTAGTCCACTTGCATGACAGATCATTCTGTAATTGCTTTATAGTCCCTTCACTACGGCTTGTCTAATAATTAATCTCCTACGGAAGGCCTGATAGTGTATTAAATACGTGTGTTATTTACTTTTACCTAACTAACCCTTTTAATTAAAAAAAATGTATTATTTCGCAAAGTATACTTGTTAGAATTTGATGGGGGAGGGGGGGCACTTTGGGAAAACGTGGATTCAACAAGGGAGCCGAGAATCAAAAAAGTTTGGGAACTGCTGATATACGCAATACCATACAGACTTTACTTTGCATTCTGTCTACAACTTACAGTCCACATTACTGTGGTATGCCTATTAAAACTTGCACCTGGGAAGTACTGTAAGAATATAGTACAGTTGTGTACCTACCATAAATGTAGATGTTCGAGTGTATTCACTGTTGCAGTCATTACACTTGGGTTATCCTGCTGGCAGGCTACCCGCAGTCGGCCTGAATTCCAAAGTCCTGGTCCGGCGTCGGTTGCTGTCGCCTCTTCCCTGACATCAATGCGCCAGGGGTATAAAAGATGCAGCTGATGCCATTTTCTTCAGTTTTTCTTGCCCCAGATGTTAGGTGCCCCCAAAAGGGTAGGCTGTAAAAATTATGATCATAAAAAAGCATGCACATAACCTTCATCTACAAGCAAATACACCACATAGATTGTACAGAATAGATAGGTACAGATAGGTCCCAGCAAAGAGAAAGGGGGATGGTGGGAGGGTAACCTGGACTGCAACAGTGAATACACTCAACATCTACATTTATGGTAGGTACACAACTGTACTATGTTCATCGTGTTTCACTGTTGCAGTCATTACACTTGGGTTGAATCCCAAAGCTGAGGTTGGGCGGTTGGGCCTAAATAGAGTTTGGAGTGGCTATGAGGCCCTGCAGAACTGCAGTGGCAAAGCCTGCTCTGGATTTAGAGTAGAGAGGTAAATGGTAGTGCTTTGTAAAAGTGTGCACTGAAGTCCATGTTGCAGCATCCAAAATATCCTTGGTTGGTACTCCTCTGAGGAAGGCTGCTGAAGTGGCTGCTGCTCTGGTAGAATGTGGCCTAATGCCCTTGGGCACTGATTTGCCATGTTGTGAATAGCAGAAACGAATGCAGAGGCCTATCCATTTTGAAATAGTCTGCTTTGAAATGGCTTTTCCTTGGGAACCTGCAACATATGCCACTAAGAGTTGCTCAGTATTTCTGAAGGCTTTGGTCTTGTCCAAGTAAAAGCGTAGCTGTCTGTGTATGCCCAAAGTATGCAGAAGTCTCTCCCCCTTATTCTGTGGGTTTGGATAAAAGGTAGGCAAATGTATGGTTTGGTTAAGAGCCATGCTGGACACTTCCTTAGGCATAAATGTCGGGTTTGTCCTTAGAGCAAACCTGTCCTGATGGAAAATAATAAAAGGTTCCACAGCCATTAGTGCCTGTAACTCTGAGACTCTTCTTGCTGAAGTTATTGCTAGGAGAAGAGCAGTTTTCCATGACAAGTATTTTATCTCTGCTGTATTGGCAGGCTCAAAAGGAGGCAGTGTGAGTTTTTCCAAGACAAAATTGAGGTCCCATGTAGGTATTGGAGCTCTCCTTGGAGGTCTTATGTTTTTGGCCCCTCTGAGAAACTGCCTTAGCAGTGGATGAGAAAAAATAGGTAGTTTCGTATTGTAATGAGCTGAAATGGCAAAGGCATGGATTTTAATTGATGAGAAGGATAAGCCTTTGTCCAGCATCTCAGTTAGGTATTGCAAAATCTGAGGAATATTTGGTTCAAGCGAGTCAATTCCCTGAGCTTGGTTCCAAGCACAGAATCTCTTCCATTTGTCTGGATAAGATTTTCTGGTGTTGGGTCTCCTGGCCTCCAAAATAACATCCATAACTGCTTTAGAGAGAGGTGTGTTCTGAATGATTACATTAGCCGCCATGCAGCCAGATTTAGGGTTCTGAGTTGGCTGTGCAGGATCTGATTGTTCTGTTGGGTCAGCAAATGATGTATTACAGGCAATGTCCAGGCTGGGACTTGAGACAAGCTCTTTAGGATTGGGTACCAGTGCTGGCGTGGCCAGCCCGGGGCAATCAGTATCATTTTTGGCTTCTCTTGTCTGACCTTTAGGAGTACCTTGGAGAGGAGAGGAGAGGCAGAGGAGGGAAGGCATATACTGTAAGGGCTTTCCAGCTGAATGAAATGGCGTCCACTTTCCATGCTTGTTTGTGATAAGTCTGAGTGCAGAATCTCTGTAGCTGGCAGTTGTGAGGGGGAAGCGAATAGATCTATGTCTGGGCATCCCCATTTCCCTGTTATCATGTTGAAGATTTGTGGGTCCAGTTTCCACTCGTGAGGATCCATGAGGTTTCTGCTTAGTTTGTCTGCCAAAGTATTTGTCTTTCCTGGCAGGAATTGTGCTTGCAGATGTACTTGATAAGTCAATGCTGTGTTCCACAAAGTCATGGCTTGCCTGCGGGGACTGTAGTATTGTCCGTCTTTATCAGTAGTTGTCCTGGATGAAGTAGGTCCTTGAAGGCTGTCAGGGCATTTTGTACAGCTGGCATCTCTTTTTGATTGATATGAAGATGCATTTGGTTTGTGGGCCATGTGCCCTGAATACATTTTCCTGCCATGTGCGCCCCCCCAGGCATAATCTGATGCATCTGTTGTTAGTGCTTTCCTGGCAGTGGGTAAGGTGAATGGCTGTCCCTTGTTGTGATGACAGGCCTGTGCCCACCATTGAAATTCATGTTGCAGGCAGGGAATGAGAGTAATTACTGTTTCCAGGCTGTGGCAATGCTGAGTCCAAACACTTTTTAAATACCATTGTAGTTTCCTCATATGCAGTCTTGCATATGGAATTAGTAGAATGCAGAATGCCGTGTAGCCCAGAGCCTGCAGAATTTTTCTTGCAGATAACTTGCAGATAACTGGGTCTTTGTTGCCATGTCTTTGAAGTAAGAAGTCAAATGCCTTTGTGTGGCATGAGATAAGCCATCTGGGCAGTTGTATGTAAGCTTGCACTCTGGAATATCATCTCTTGAGAGGGTACTAGTTTTGATTTCTTTTTGTTTACTGTGTGCCCTAGGCAAATTAGCAATCTTTTTACAAATGCCAGATGCTGTAGCATTATATCTTTGTCCTTTGCTTGAATAAGGCAGTCCAAGTAGGGGTATATTTGAATTCCTCTTTGTCTGCATAATGCAATTACTGGTGGCAGGCATTTTGTGAAGACCCTGGGCGCAGTAGATAGAATTGTAGTGCAGTGAGCCAGCTATGAATCTGAGGTATCTTCTGCAAGATTGTCTGATTGGGACATAGGTATGCAAAAGTATTTAGATAGACAGGTCAGGAATTGGGTCTCCAGGCTTGCCCTTTTTTTGGTACTAAGAAAAAAAGTAAAGTCCTTCCCTGCTCTTGGTGGGGCACTGGCTGAATAGCCCCCCCATGTCAGAGAGAGAGAAAGAGACTATATTTAAGACCCATTTGTCCTGGGAGGTTTTCTATAAGGCTGTGATTTGTCTCTGCATAGATTTTGACTTATCCTCCATTTTCTTTAACACCTCCTCTGCCTTAACACCAAACAAAGTATCATGCTGTAATGGAGCATCCAATAATTTTGCTTTAACATGATCAGGCAGATTCTGTTAATTTAACCAAACATGCCTTCTAATATCAGAACCTGTAACAGTGGCCCTGCACGAGGCCTCCAGTGAATCATAGCCACATTGCAAAGTATGTTTTCCCACTTGTTCAGCTGCATGCAATAAATCCTGCAATTCTTTGTTCTCAGAACATTCAGAATTTGTCAACATTTTTTGTTTTAAAAAAGACATTAAGTATTGCTGATATTTGAGCATATGAAACTGACAATTTAAAGCCCTTACAGCCACGGTAGCAGAAGTGTAAACTTTTTTCCCCCATCTGTCCAAAGCCCTAGAATCTCTGTCTGAGGGGACAGGGTTTTTGGCAGAAGCAGCCTTGACCCCTTTGGGACCCTGTAAGATAGTTTCTGGGTCAGCAGCAGGGTTTTTGTAAAGAAATTTATGGGAGTCTGGGACCCGGCTTAACAGGGGCAGGAATTAAAGAGTCTGGAAACAGGCCTGACTCTGAAAAAACATCATCTACTATGTCTAGAACAGGGGGAATTGCAAGAGGTCTGTGCTGAGGAAGTAAAAGAAAGTCTCAAAGTCTTTTCTTAGAATCGGAATAATCCTGGCTCTCCCAATGGAAATGCTCCCTCATGGTATGCAGAGTTTCCCCAAAAGAATAGTCCTCAGGAGGAGAAGCTGAAGGAATAGAGTCTTCAGCATCAGAATCCTCATAGGAAAGAACAGAATATCCCTGATCAGAAGAGGAATCAGAGGAAATGGAAACCTGAACGGAGGAATCATATTCAGTGTCTTGCCTAGGCCTCTTATCAGGAGGGGGATGGGAACCCCTGATCAAAGTAATTAGGTCTTCGGCCATTTTGAGCATCTGTTTCTTAGGCATAGAAGCCTGTCCTGGAGAATGATGTACTGGTTTTCTTGTCTTTAAAACTGTTTTAGACTTTGTCTTGGATGCTGAAGTAGGCTTTATATAAAGTTGTGTAGGTCTGAAGACACCCTCAGAAGCAGATGGCTGCTCAGCCGCTCCAGACCCATCTGAGGGATTAATTTCCTTAGGGCCAATACCTTGAGTATCCAGAGGCATAGCTGTCTCCACGCTGGAGTCGGAGGTGGCCTGTGGCTCTGAGGTAGCAGGAGTCAGGGGCTGCGAAAGCGCCTCACTGAGCACTGGCGAACCGGCGACTAGCTTACAGGAGGCTTCGTCGGTTTTGGACCTCGGATGCTTGTCCTTGTCTTTATCCTTACGTTTTTTATGAATTCTGGTCATTGGTTGTTCCGATGGCATTATGTAGTTAACTGTCTGCCAAAATAATGAAAAGCAAAATTGTACCAACGCTTAACAGTGCGTTGGTTAAATCTAGCGCAAAACTGACAACTAGCAACGTCGTGGTCAGGGCCTAGACAAGGAATACAGTAAGAGTGGAAATCCTTATGAGGTATATGCTTCCCACAAGAAATACAATTGTTAACTTTTTCTGACATCGGTATGGAGCAAGAAAAAAGTTTCCCCAACGGGGTACTTAGCTTTATTGAAGACTTCAGATCTGAAATTCGATTTTGAAAATCTCAGGAATCGGCCGACCGGCACTTGCGAACTGCTTTTGCTTCGGGCACCACGCGGCAAGAAAGACCGAAGAAAATGGCATCGGCTGCATCTTTTATACCCCTGGCGCACTGACGTCAGGGAAGAGGCGACAGCAACCGACACCAGACCAGGACTTTGGAATTCAGGCCGACTGCGGGTAGCCTGCCAGCAGGATAGCCCAAGTGTAATGACTGCAACAGTGAAACATGATGAACATCTTCCTTACTGCCTTTGCCTTGCTGAGTTTGCTTCTGCCTTAGAAATAACAGTTTTTAGTCATAAGGAAGCCAGTGACTAATGTGGGATGGAAGGATGAACCTTTTTTAAACACGGCCTTACTTTTTCTTTCTAGTTCTGCTAAAATCTCCTGCAATTATTTGCATACAGGTTTTCTCTTCTGGCATTGTTGAAATGTAGTTTCAGGATGCTAAGCTAAGCTTGCATTCTGATATCAATGACTGATATGGCGTGCTTCACGGCAACATCACCAGTGATGTACACATTACTGTGTGTCTCCTCTTCTGAACTCTGCTGTATACAAGTCAGACAGACCTGAACTCTGACACAGAAGAACAATTTTAGGTAACGGATGGACCTAAGAGCTAAAAATGTCAATATATAACACATTTCTCAAGTCTTTCCAACATCCTACATTCCTTGCCTGACCTGAAGTAGACAGTTTCTTAGACAAAGTGAAGACCCAAATACAGCTTTGTGTTTTTGTTTTTTTTTACAGACCAGACTTATCAACTAGTACTACATGCAGAGTATTTGTCCTTTAGATGGACACTGAATCTGGGACCTTCCATGAAGATTAACATCCTGGTAAATCTATAATGAAAGAACTGCCAAGACCAGAGTCTTGGGAAATGGCAGCTCTTCTAATACCCAATGTGGCACTTCTTCTAATCTCCAATAATAAAGCAATCATGAAGCAATCATGGTCTCCCATGAAATGTGACCCTAAATGAGATTTTTTTTTTTTGGAGGGGGGTGATCATCCAGATCAGCATCAGAACACAGACAGGAATCTACCTGCTTGCCCCTTGTTAGAAGACTGACATTACCCAAGCAATCTTTGGGTCTGTAGTGATAGCTGCAGAGTTTGTGTCTGTTTTGAGATTTACATTATTCCTCCTTCAGTTCTGACAGTTTAACAAAGGCACTAATAAAGATGCAGACTTTCCCAGGGTTAATGGATACATTTTCAAAGGGTAAGAAATGTTAAATCACCATTTAAGTCTTCAATGGTACTCAGATGCACTATGAAAGGCCCTTTCACATAAGATCATAGTGACTGTCCTTCAAATATGTGGCCAATGGCTACCTTTACTATGACCACTAGTGTAACTCCTCCATGTCCATCTTTGTCGGTCGAAGTGACTGATTTTCTCTTTCCTTCCACTCCACTACTACTTCTGTCTTTTACGAACCCTTTTTAAGAGGTTACTTCTTCCTTATAATGGGCTTCAACAGTAATTCCGACAATGTAAATAAAAATGTCATATGCCCTTCATTTTCTGCTTCTCATCTTTCTTGATTAATCGGTTTTGTGTGCTTCCAGTTGTGTTTGTGCTGTATCTGGTTAAAAGTATTAACTGAAGGCATTTTATAGTTGTAGTGCTTTCTAGTATAGTATTCTCAACTGGTTTATGTGCTCTGCCTAAGTATTTAAAACATTTCTGAGTGAACTCTCACTGTACAGCATTTTTGCAATTTCTCTTTGCTGAATCTGAAGCTACCACTATGAACCGATTTGGGTTTTACAGAATCCATTGTTATTTCTCTGAGCTCCTAAGTGGATTATTAGTATTACTCATTTAATTCTGTATTGTCGTAACTTTACAAGCTTAAAAAGAAAAGGCCAGTATGTGTGTCTGTGTGTGCATGTGTGTTTGTATGCATTGTAATTAGAGCTTGTGGTAATTGACCCAGCTCCCACCACGGGTATTTTACATTACACAAGCAGTCAACCATTCCAGTCTTGGAACTGCTGGAAACTTGGAGGCTTGAGAAAAAGCAATTGTACTACATATTTTCATCTAGGAAAGTACGTTTAAACCACACTAAAAATACTGCACTTATCTTACCATTTAAATCGGTTCTGTGCGTTTCCCATTCTTTTTAGTCTGTATCTGAAGTTAAAGCTATTAACTGAAGGCATTTTGGCGAAACTGAAATGTATTAACCCACCAGATGTGCAGTAGCATGCCCCGCCCAAACCCCACCTGTGACCATTTTGACTGCACTGCTCACCGTCTGATTGAAAGATGCCACCAAAACACAAGGTAATTTACACCTATATTTCGCCATTAATAAAGCAGTTTTTAAATATTTTTCGTGCTATATCACTAATCACTAAACACATTTTAAAATATTAGTGCTATTAACGCAAGACAATGACGCAATTAATGTGAAATATACATTTTCTTGAAAGAAGTAAATAACTCTAATTATTGGCATTATTTATTAAGAGTAAGTCAAAAATCAAGACGTCCTTTAAATAGGGAGAGTTGACAGATATGCATACCAGTCAGGTGTACCTGTGTAATACACTTCAATATCTCCAATAACACTACACAAGTGATCACAATCCTAAACAAGCAAGTCCAGATTCAAGACATTCCGATGAGCAAAACTAACCACCGGTATCAACGTCATGACTAACTTTGCACTCTGGCAATTGAAGTGTATTAACCCACCACCGAGTTTGCACAGGAGGGAGAATATGGAGCCTTTAATAATAACTTCAATCAGGCAGCTCACGGCACAGCTACAAAGGTGTTACTTCATTGGTAGTAAGATGTTTTGATGAATTATTATGATTTAATGCATGTATTTGTTTAAAATTTCGGCAAAATTTAAGTGTATTAACCCACTTGAATGTGTTATTTTCTTTCATAACAGTATTCAGTTGTCAAGATGCTTGTGGAACATTTGAATGGAAAGGCCATTCGTGTCATTATTGTGCTTACTAAATGCTCTGTTATATTTGCATTGCCTGTCAATCACGGCACATTGCTTGTTAATCCCTGCCCTCCGGCATGTCAATCACTGCGGGCACACCCATTCCTGCATGAACTCGGTGGTGGGTTAATACACTTCAATTTCACCAGCATTTTTATGGTTGCAGTGCTTTATAGTATAATATTTTCAAGTGTTTTTTATTTTCTGCCTATGTGTTTCAATCATTTCTGAGTGGGCTCTCATTTTATTGTATTCTTACTGCCTCTCTTCTGAGTTTTCCCACACATCCATTCTTTTTCTGTTCATAGGTAGGTACTAGGCTATTGGCCCTAGGGCCTATATAAACCTATTCAAAAAGGTACCCTGTTGTGGTTTTAAACTTGGAGGCTTAGACTGTTAGTGCATGTGTCTCTCAATGCTGGTCTATCTGCCTTTGAATCACCTTATAATTACTTGTAGCTAGTTGTTAAACATATTTCTGCTACCTATTCACTTTTGGCTGACTAAAGTGTGTTTTTACATTAAGAAGACTTAGACTGCAATTCTAGTGGGAGTAGAAAGGTGGCCTGGCCTTTCTGAGTTGGAAACACACAGGGAGACTTAAAGTGAGATTGTTTCAACGGCCAGAGTTCTTTTTAGGGACTTAGTTTGTCTGGTGTTAATCTCCACTTGCAAGCTACTTTTGGTGTGCTTTTACACTAAGAAATTCCAGGATCACCCATTTTGTAGCAGAAGGTATTTGCCCATTCTCTCTGAGTTGGTAAGCACTCCAGGAGTTCAAAGTGTAGTTTATTGGCCAGAGGGCACAGGAGATAAGTTTTCAGCTTTTTCCTGTCTGATATAAATTAAGACACATTTCTGAGATGCTGTTTACCACTCCATAGCACTTAGCAGTGCCATGTATCATAGAAAATGCTTAGCTTGTAAAGTGTAGCTATAAAGCGATTACTTAGGACTTTAACCTGTAACACAAAAAGGCTTTGCATGAGGGTAAACTTGGGGCAGCTGGTTAGCACATAAAACAGCACTAATACCAGAAAATGGCACTATCTAATATCTAGCCTTAACCCTAGACACCACTCAAAACCAAGTCCCTAAACCATAACAGCCCAACCTAATACAGGTCCTGACAACATGGATATGCAATTTCCTAATGTCTCTGTGGCCAGACTGGTACATATGGGCATCCTAAAACAATGTAACAATTGTCTCATGTACTCACACATCCTTTTAATCCTTATAGAAACTTAGTACGTGACAGATGTACAAACATAACTTCCTTGGAAACAAAAATTTTGCTTACAAACAAGGTTGTCAAAAACACACACAAACTACATCCTTCACAAATACCGCTCATCACACACACACATAGATCTTCTTACATTGAGGCACTTAAAAAAAAAAAAAAAAAAAAAACCTTCACAAACCTCAAAGACCTTCTAAGCTGTCAAACAGAAAGAAATATCCTCAGCAATCATTAAAGCACACACCAAAAGTAAAAGTTACCACATGCAAGCTTATACCAAATGATCCGCAAGAACAAAGCCCCCATTACAAGCAAATACTTTACCTAGTATTGTTGTCGTAGGGGATTCTATTATAAAGCACACAGATGCCCATCTCACCAGGCTAGACAAGGAGAATATAACGATTAGTCGCCAACCTGGAGCATGTATCTGCAATGTCACACAGGTATTCAAGTTGCTGCACCTCAGGTACCAATATGATTCTATCATAGTACATGTGGGTGCAAATGATCTGACATATACCTCACAGGAATACATGAATACAGACATATACCTCACAGGAATACATGAAAACAGACATTGTGGATCTCTCAATATGTCACAAACTGGTACATGTCTTGATTAAGCAACATTCTACCTTCACCAAGGATGATGTCGCAGTATGAACACAGAATGATTGACTTAGTTTCTGGTGTCACTCCAAGGGGGAATCAAATATCTATCAGCATGGAAGAACATGGTTAACAGAACATGTTGCTTTGCTAAGAATGGTCTGCACCTGTCCGCCTGGGCTTTTGAATATTGGCTAAAATTTTATCCACTTCCTTAGAGCCTTTTTAGGCAAAGTCAAAAATGACAAAAAAAAAAGAGTCTAAAGAATGAACAATAAACTCCACACCCTACAGGCACTCCACACTCTGGATAATGTGGACATTTTTGCAGTTACAGACACTCCGTTTAAAGCAGCAGAAAGTGCACTGGCAGTGCAAGGCTGCAGTGCATTCCACACATTTTGGCCAACAGCAGCTAAAGGTGGAAGAGTCTTGATCTACATTAGCAACAAATACAACTCCAGCTTGGTTAAATAGGATGATACCCTGGAGTTCATCCATGTCCAAGTCTCCAAAGGCAAGGTTCTTTACAGTTACAGGTCACCCTCAAAGGTCACAACTCTTACCTAACCATACTATTGGTGCTCACTGTCCAACCAAATACCCTATTCATGGGACACTAACTACCCCTCTATAGACTGAGAAATGTAACGTACACTACCTCTAACTCACTGGACTTTATCAACATGAACACCCTGGACCAGATATTGCACATTCCAACCAGAGGAACATGCTGGACCTAGTACTCACCAACTTGGGAGAGCAATGCACCCTCCCCTGTATCACGTCCTCTTTGGTGAGGTCAGACCACAAAGCTGTTTCCCTTGAAATAAAAATCAACCTGGAAAACCCAACTAAACCTGTAAAAGTTAGGAACTCTTCTAAAACAAACTGCATCCTATTAAGTGGCTCCTCCAAACCCCAAGAACACAGCTATCTATGCAAAATTATTCACAGAGACCCTGAACAAACATGTAAATAACTGCACTAAGGCTGCCATACTACCAAAATAAGCCCAAATCTAACACCAGAAACAAACCCAACTGACTGAATCCTTATCACAATAGGGTATATAACAAAAGAAACAAGTCATGGCCAAAATCAGAAAGAGAAACTATGAGGTTTAAAAAATTCTAACAAGGCCAATTACGCAGTCTGGATAGCCTCCCAGGCTAAGTATAATTACAGGTTTTTGTTTAGATATGCCAAGAACCTTAAAGATAACATTCAGGAATGTGCAGAACTGGTGGTAAATGACACTACCTTTGATGACCAGGGTGACATAGCGAATCTACTGGCTGATAAATTTAGCTCTAGCTTCACCCCTTCACTCTCCCACAACCCTGTGTGAAATCCCATCTAGCTAATCCAGTCAACTATCAACAGGGAGCAGGTCCTGGTGGTGCTTGCCAAAGCCAAAAAAACTACTTCAGTGGGTCCCACTAATGTTCCCGATTGCCTCCTACATAGCCTAAAACATGCCCTAACAGGACCACTTGAGGCATTTTTCAACTACAGCCTCAAAACAGGTTACATGCCAAGTGAATGGAGGATCACAACAGTTATCCATTTTCATAATGATGGACCATCAACCTACACCAGGAACTACAGACCCATCAGCCTGACAAGTCTAATACGCAAAGCCACAGAATGAATCATCACAGAAATGATTAACAAGGACACTAGCAACCTGCAGACACTGGACCCATCTCAGTTTGGCTTTGTTAAGGGAATGTCTTGCCTACTCAATCTGGTAGACCTCTTCCAGAGGTCACCAAGGGTCTGGATGAGGGAAAAATGGTGCATACGGTCTACCATGACATGGCCAAGGTGATCAATACAATATCCCACTCAAGTATTATTGACAAACTCTCAAAACCAGGTATAAATCCCTACAAAACCTGCTGGACTACTGGCTGGCTCACAGATAAGACCCAAGAAGTCAGGATCAGTGAGACCACCTCCACCAGGAGACTGGTCACTAGTCGAGTACCCCAGGGATTTGTTTGGGCCCGCTCCTGTTTGGCATCTACTTCTTAGAAGTCAAGGCTAATGTCAAAGGCCTCTGGCTCATCAAGTTCACAGATGACTGTAAACTGGGAGCTATCACAGATTCCCCCACGGCACCGGCATCCAACAATAGGATCTAACACAAACAAATCTCTGATGCCAAAACCATGGATTAAAACTCAACAGAAACATGTTATAGTGCCCTTAGGGAAATCATCCACCCAAGCTAATTACTCCCATTGATAAAACATGTTTAAGAGTAGACCTGGTAGTTAGAGATCTGGGAACATATGTAGACAGTAATATGGAATTTGGCTAAGACGTAACCAAGATAGTAAGAAAATCATTCTATTTTGCTGAACTCATAAGCAAGGGCATGTCATCCAGGTCTAAGGAAAATATAGTACCTCTCTACTCAGCCCTTATCAGACCCATCATTGATGCCCCCTACCCAGGCACTTGCAACAGTTGGAGCACCCTCAAAGATTCCTCACCAGGAAAATCTACAGTATGAATACACTTTCCAATACATATCTTCTTAAGGCACTAACTTTGTACTCAGTTTCATACAGACTGCTGACAGGCAATCTATGCCTGGCATACAAGGCACCCCTCAGATCCAGCTTTGATGGATCTCTTGCAAATTCTGGGGAGACCAATATGCTTCTCAAAGGCATACCTCCCAAATTCCAAACAATGGGGTGCCATGATTCCAGAGTGGCACCCCTTCATTTCAGATTTTTCGGCTGGCTGTTTGAATGGCTCTAGCGTGGAAATTAAACGACTGCTGCAGAGGTGTGTGTGTGTGTGTGTGTGTGTGTGTGTGTGTGTGTGTGTGTGTGTGTGTGTGAAAATGCCCCCCAATGAATACACCTGGTGGCTACAGGTACTCAGGTTCAAACCCTTTACCTTGGGTACAGGTTTAGAGCCTAAAGTTCCTAGCCACCACCACTTGTGAATTTATGCCAAATATTTTTCCTCATTAAATCTGTGGTTTTAAGGATTTTTGTGGCAAATCACTGAAGGACTGAATTCACTAAATAATGATAGGCATTTGAATACATTTTTGTTCTATTCCTCATTAAATCTGTGTTTTTCAGGATTTTTGTGGCAAATCACTGAAGGATTGAATTTGGTAAACAATGACAGACATTTCAATTTCAGACTTCATATTCTTCGGAAAAGAAACTGTAACACAAAGCCTTTTATTCTAGCAATTTTCTAAGTTTATAAGATCAGTATTTGAAATTTGTTCCTATTTTGAGGCTGTATTCCCCCATTACTGGCTTTGTCTAGGTTTTTTGTGCTAAAATGTTAAGAGAGCTATGGTGAGAAGTGAACTGAATTCAGTAAATGATACCATTTAAATTTAAGTCTTCCTGTCTTTCAGGAAACTGCTGATTTGGCATAGTGGTATGTTGCTCTGACTGTAGTGCACAGGATCCTGGGTTCAAGTCTTGGCAGTGACATGCATGGTGATAACACAACATTTTATTCTACCAATTTGCCAAAATTATACAAGCAATGTTTAAAATCTGTCCCTGACTTTTGGCCTTTTGCCCCCCCCCAAAAAAAAACTGAAATTGAAAATAAGTGCAAGAAGCCTATGACTTACACTACTGTCATTCTATTTATATATATATATATATATATATATATATATATATATATATATATATATATATATATATATATATATATATATATATATACATATATACACACATTTATTTTATTGTGTGTGTGTGTAAGTAGACTTTTATGATGGAAATGTTTTGAATTGGACTGTTTTGCCATTACTGGTTCATGCATTTTGTTTCATTGCCTACTGGAAAAATGTTCAAACAGTAAATTTAAAATGCGATCTAACTTAAGTGTAACAAGTGTGCTGTATTATACAAGGAATATAATTTAATAATGTCAGGAAGGTGTATCAAAGAACGCATGTCTGTTTCTTGTTTTGTGTGCAAGAGGCCTATCATTTAAAAAAGTACAGTTGTGTACACCTACCATAAATGTAGATGTTTGAGTGTATTCACTATTGCAGTCATTACATTTGGGTAATCTGCTGGCAGGTTGCCCTCAGTCGGCCTGAATAACAAAGTCTTGGGTCCCGCATCGGTTGCTGTCTCCTCTTCCATGACGTCAAGTCAATAGGGGTATAAAACATGCAGCCAATGCCATTTTATTCAGTTTTTCTTGCCCCAGATGTCAGGTGCCCACCCCCAAATGGGGTGCAAAAAAAAAAAAAAAAAAAAGTATATATATATATATATATATATATATATATATATATATATAAACAGAAATATATGTAAATGCACTTTTAGCAACATAACTTTACCTTCATCTAATAGCAAATACACCACAAAGGCTTTAGTATATAGTGAAGGAAAGAAAAGATATAGAAAAAGGGGGATGGCGGGTGGGTAACCCAGACTGCAACAGTGAATAAACTTGAACATCTACATTTATGGTAAGTGTACACAACTGTACTATGTTCTTCATGTTTCACTGTTGCAGTCATTACATTTGGGTAGAATCCCAAAGCTATGGATGGGAGGATGGAGCTAAACAGCATTAGGAGCGGCTATAAGGCCCTGCAGAACTGCAGTGGCAAAGCCTGCCCTAGATTTGGAGAAGAGAGGCAAATGATAATGCTTTGTGAAGGTATGAACAGAGCTCAAAGTTGCAGCTTCTAGAATGTCTTTGGTTGGAACCCCTCTGAAAAAAGCTGCTGAGGTAGAGGCATCCCTGCTGGAATAAGATCTGATCTCCTTGGGCACAGGTTTATCATGGTGCAGGTAGCAGAAACAAATGCAGTGGCTTATCCACTTAGAAACAGTCTGCTTTGATATAGTCTTCCCCTCTGACCCTGCAGCAAATGCTACTAGTCGTTGCTCAGACGTTCTTAGAGATTTGGTCCTGTTCAAGTAGAATCTTAGTTGTCTGTGTACGTCCAATGAATGCAGAATCCGCTTCCCCTTGTTCTGTGGATTTGGTAAAAAAGTTGGCAGGTGAATTGTCTGGTTAAGAGCCACACTGGATACCACCTTAGGCATAAAAGAAGGATTGATCCCGAGGGACACCCTGTCCGGGTAAAATGTAATAAAAGGCTCCACAGCCATGAGAGCCTGTAGTTCTGAAACCCTTCTTGCTGAAGTTACTGCCAAGAGAAAAGCTGTTTTCCAAAATAGAAATTTTACATCTGCAAGTAGCTGCTGGTTCAAAAGGAGGCAGGGTGAGTTTTTCCAGCACAAAATTGAGGTCCCATGCAGGAGTTGGTGATCTTCTGGGAGGCCTTACATTTTTGGCCCCTCTAAGATACTGTTTAAGCAGAGGATGAGAAAAGAGGGGAGGCTCTGTGTTGTAATGAACCAAGATGGCAGAGGCATGGATTTTTATTGAAGAAAAAGATAGGCCCTTGTCAAGCATTTCAGTCAAATATTGTAAAATCTGAGGAATATTGGGCTTTGCTGTGTCTGATCCTTGTACTTGGTTCCAAGCACATAATCTCTTCCATTTATCAGGATAAGATTTTCTAGTACTAGGCCTTCTGGCTTCCAAAATGACATCCATCACAGATTTACTGAGAGGTGTTGTTTGAATAATTAAATGATCAGCCATGCTGCAAGGTTCAGAGTTTGGAGCTGAGTGTGTAGAATTTGACTGTTCTGCTGAGACAGTAGATGAGGTATTTGAGGCAAGTACCAAGGGGGAAGTGGAGACATATTCCTTAGAAGTGGGTACCAGTGTTGTCAAGGCCAGTCCGGAGCAACTAGGATCATTTTTGGTTTTTCCTGTCTGACTTTTAGTAAGACCTTGGAGAGAAGAGGCAAGAAGGAAAGGCATAGACTGACAGGTTTTTCCAACTGAAGGATAGGGCACAGACTTTCCATGCTTTTTTGTGATGAATTCTTGTGCAGAATTTGTCCAGTTGATAATTTTGGGGAGAGGCAAATGGATCTATGTCTGGGCTCCCCCATTTCCGTGTTAACATGCTGAAGATTTGTGGATCCATTCTCCATTTGTGTGGGTCCATAAGATTTATGCTTAGGTCGTCTGCCAGAGTACTTTGTTTTCCTGGCAGGAATTGAGCTTGAAGATGTATTTGGTAACTCAAAGCTGTGTTCCACAATGCCATGGCCAGTCTGCAAAGGGGGTAGGAATGTGTACCCCCCTGCTTGTTTATGTACCACATAACCGTGGTGTTGTCCATCTGTATCAGTAGTTGTCCTGGATGAAGTACGTCCTTGAAGGCTGTCAGAGCATTCTGAACAGCTAGCATCTCTTTCTGATTGATATGTAGATGCATTTGTTTTGGGCTCCATTTGCCCTGAATGCATCTCCCCGCCAGGTGGGCCCCCAAGCATAGTCTGATGCCTCTGTGGCTAGAGTTTGGGTGGCATAGGGTAGAGTGAATGACAGTCCCTTGTTTTGGTGACAAGTCTTCGCCCACCAAAGAAACTCCTGTTGCAGGCAGGTAATGAGAGGAATCATTGTTTCCAGACTGTGACAATGTTGGCTCCATAAACTTTTTAGGTACCACTGAAGTTTCCTCATATTTATTTATTTATTTCAGTTTGATTACCGGGGAAGTCCACTGGGCCAAGAAGTGCCCATTTTCAGTGGAGGCCCGGGGAGAAAAGCTCCATGTACAATAGTAGTATGATAAGGGTTACAAAAATATGGGAAAAGGTTACATAATTTTGGAGATGAGATACAGTAGTATGGTTCATAACATTCAGTGGAAAACACATGCATTCAAAAAAAAAAATATTCATTTCATTGTGAGACAGTATATAACAAAAACTGAAAATGCAGTCTTGCATGTGGAATTAGTAGAAGGCAGGATGCCATGAACCCCAAAAGCCTGCAGAATTTGTCTTGAAGATAACTGGGTTTTTGTTATTTGTTTGAAGTATATTGTCAGTTGCCTTTGTTTGTCTGGCGTAAAGTAAGCCATCTGGGCAGTTGTATTCAAGCTTGCACCCAGGAATGTAATTACTTGAGAGGGTACCAGTTGGGATTTCTTTTCGTTCATTGTGTACCCTAGGTATGTTAGAAGCCTTTTTACAAACGCCAGATGTTGAAGAGTGTCCTTGTCCCCTGCTTAAATGAGACAGTCGTTCAGATAAGGATAAATTTGTATGCCTCTTTGTCTGCAGAATGCTATTACTGGTGCCAGGCACTTTGTAAAGACCCAGGGTGCAGTAGATAAGCCAAAGGGCAGTGCAGAGAATTGGTAATGCAAAAAAACCTGACTTGAAGCAGAGGTATCTTCTGCACGATTCCCTTATTGGGAAATGCAGGTATGTCTCTTAAGTCTAGAGTCACTAACCAAGCGTTTCTGCCCAGCATAGACAGTAGCTGTTGTAAAGTCAGCATTTTGAATTTGGAATGCCCAGGAATGTGTTCAAAATCTATAACTCCAGTATCGGACGCCAAGAATTGTCTTTTCTGGGTACCAGGAAAAGTCTTGAATAAAAACCTTGTCCTTTTTCCTTTTCTGGTACTGGTTGAATAGCTCTCATACCCATGAGGGACATAACTTGTTTCTGAGCCTCTGCTTATTGATTTTGTGGCAGATCTGGCCATCCATTTGGAATTGGCAAAGTATGGAAATGAAATCTGTACCCCTGAGATACAATGTTCAATACCCACTTGTCCTGGGTAATTAACTGACAATTTTGAGCATGAAGTGCTAATTTTCCCCTCAAGGGGGCTGCCAAAAGATAAGTGCTTGGTGATGGTAGAGGAAAGTCATCAAGACTGCTTACTGTAGGGTTGCTCTTTGCTTCCTCTAGATTTGGTGGTGGAGGCACCCCATTGCTTTGACTTGTAAGAACCCTGTGATTGGTATCTGGAGCCTTTTGAGCACTTGGATTTGCCTTGAGTGGCTCTGTTGGACACAGGAAAGGACCAATTTTTCGTAGGCAAGTGCCTACTGAACATGGGTGGCTGCGCTTGCAAGAAATCTTTTACAGTTTGCATAGACTTAGCTTTGTCTTCCATTTTCCTTAAAACCTCTTCTGCCTTATTACGAAACAGAGTGTCATGCTGCAAGGGGGCATCCAACAATTTAGCTTTAACATGATCAGGCAGATTTTGCTCCTTGAGCCAGGCATGCCTTCTAATCACAGATCCAGTAACAGCGGCCCTGCAAGAGGCCTTCAAGGAATCAAAACCACATTGCAAAATATGCTTTCCAACATGCTCTGCTGAAAGTAATAGTTCCTGTAACTCTATTTTCCACACAATCAGAAATCAACATCATTTTCTGTTTCAGAAGGCCCATAACAAGCTGTTGATATTTAAGCATATAACACTGGCAGTTTAAGGCTCTGATTGCCAAGGTAGCAGACGTATAAACCTTCTTTCCCCATCTATCCAGTGCCCTGGAATCTCTATCAGAGGTGGTAGGATTTTTGGCTGTAGAGGCCTTAACACCCTTGGGATCCTGTGAAATAGTCTCAGGTTCAGCAGAGGGATTTTTGAATAGAAATTTGTGGGAGTCAGGAACCCTGTAACATCTTTCTGGCTTACTAGGAGCCGGAAGTAGGGAATCAGGAGCCATGCTTGATTCCGAAAACACATCATCAACAATGTCTAATACAGGAGGTATAGCCAAAGGCCTATGCTGAGGAAGAAGAAGGAAATCCCTAAGCCTCTTTTTTGATTCAGAGAAGTCCTGACTCTCCCAGTGAAAATGTTCCCTTAAAGTATGCAAAGTTTCTCCAAAAGAGTAATCCTCAGGAGGAGATGCAGATGGGATGGATTCCTCTGCATCAGAATCCTCATAGGGTGGAATGGAAAATTCCTGATCAGAAGAGGAATCAGAAGAAATGGAAACCTGATCTGAAGATTCATAATCAGTGCCTTGCCTAGGCCTCTTAGCAGAGGGGGGGTTGGGAACCCATGATCAAGGTAATTAAGTCCTTAGGCATTTTGATCATCTGATTTTTAGGCATAGGGGCCTGAGCACGTGGCTCATGTGTCGTTTTTTTAGACATAGAAGATGCTTTTGACCTTGTTTTTGAGGCTGGCGTCTGTTTTATATAAAAATGTTGAGGCCTGAAAACACCCTCAGAAGCCGGTGCCTGCTCAGCAGCTCAGGACCCATCCAAGGGAGAGACATCCGTGGGTACAATAATCTGAGAATCTCACTGCATACTGGACTCCGAATGGGTCTCGGTAGAGGCCTGCGACTCAAAAGTAGCGGGTATCAGGGGCTGCGAAAGCACCTCACTGAGTACCAGTGAACCGGCGACTGGCTTAGGAGAAGCTTTGTCGTTGGTTTTGGACCTCAATGGTCTGTCTCTCTCTTTTTCTTTGCGTTTTTTGTGAAGTCCAGTAGTCGGATTGCTAACCGACGACATTTCAGGATAATTAAATCTTGATCCAAAATATTTAAAAGCAAAACTATAGAGACTCTTAATAGTGTGTTGGTTAAATCTAGCACAAAACCGACAGCAAGGCACGTTATGATCTGGCCTAGGCAAGGAATACAGTATAAATGAAAATCCTTATGAGGTATTTGCTTCCCACAACTAATGAAATTATTAACTTTTTACTGACAGGAGCAAGAAAAAGTTTCCCCAACGGGGTAGTTAGCTTTAGTTTGAAGACTTTGGTTCTGAAACTCGAATGCGAAAATTTCAGGAGTCGGCCGACCGGCACTTGTGAACTGCTTCTGCTTCAGGCACCGCGCGGCAAGAAAGACAGAATAAAATGGCGTCCGCTGCATGTTTTATACGTCTGACGACCTGACGTCATGGAAGAGGAGACAGCAACCGACGCAGGACCCAAGATTTTGTTATTCAGGCCAACTGAGGACAACCTGCCAGCAGATTACCCAAATGTGATGACTGCAACAGTGAAACATGAAGAACATCAGCCCAAAGGTAATCTTTATCCACCACTGGCCAGATGCATTTTCTTTGGATGTGGTATGAGTTTCAATGCTGTTTCAATGAATATGATTTTCAAAGGCAGAGAAGTTTTAATGCCAAGTCTATTTTCATTGCGAGACAGTACTGCTTTGTTTAGCAGATATCTATTAGTGTTTGTGCTATAAAATGTAAAAATAAAATCCAAATAATCATTGTAGAAGTAAAGCAGTATGCACACATTAGTGTTTATGGTAAATGGGGTGAAATAGCCAGGTAATGGAACATTAGAATGGCTGTAGGGGGGACTCTGGTGCCATATTTTGGTTGTCTGTTCTTCAGTTTGCGTTTGAAAGTTGGTATCCCACAATTCCATTGGAGCTGGAGGGGTTACATAATTATGTATGCAAATTTTATGTTAATCAGTGTACAGATTTGTACCCATTTTTCATAGGCCTTGTCCAGATTTTTGATGTTTCCAGGTTGACAGGTATGCTTAAAAGATCCTCCCACTATGGAATAAGCTCACCATCCACATGAAGCAGAGTTTATCCCTGACCCTATTCAAACAAAACCTTGATCACTGGATGGGAAATTGCAAATTCACCCCTGGTCTGGTCCCCATGTCTCTGATGGACAGAGGTCGACAGTAAGTAAATTAATCCCCAACTAAAATACCCCCCACCAATATCACCCTTAGCTACCTCCTTAGTAACATACCCCACCATATAGGTGTCCAAAGTACTTGGGGACAAAACTGAGTTGGGTTGCACTTTTAGGCTTATGAAGACCCTGGTGGTCATTAGCCTAGTACAAACCTATGAATCTATAATGGCACACTGTGAAACTGGGTAGTCTTAGTGTCATTTGCTGCTTAAGACAGTAATAAATACAGCTAACTATAAATTCAGTAGTAACATAAACTGCTTTCATGGCTTGCCTATGATGTTAAGTCTGGAGTTACATCCTTTGGCACTTTAATTACAGCATTTCTTTTACAGGGGACTTTTTAATACAGCATGCTTTTCATTTGCTTTTTGACACTTTTTTACAAGAGTTTCTGGTTTACTTTCTGGCAATGACCAAGTACTTTTGGTTGTAGCACAGACTGCAGCAGTGCCTATGTGAATCTCAGTGATGTTTACATAGCTTAGATGCTCTGGGGAATAATCTCAACATCTTGAAAACTCAGCTAGGTTGTATAACCTTTCCATTAGACATGTAGAGTGGACACCACCAGCTCATTTGTTGTTTGGAAAATATGAGAGTGCTGAAAGAGGGTAGGATGCATTAACTTGTCTTAGAATACAGCACTGTTTATTTTATTTACGTATTCTGCTAAAATGTCTGTGGCCTATTTTTGAGTGAAGGGCTAACAATTTGGTCATCTTAAATAACTTGCTCAAAGTTGCACAGCAGGTAAAGAAATACTGATGGAATCAGACTGAGGCCTATTACAAAATTTGCTGGCAACCATCATTATAAAATACACCACTGCCTTACACTAAAGCTATATCAGTGGCTGCAATTTAGACAGAACTTAACCTACTCACAGCCTGTCACGCCACATGAGCTCAAATATGACCCAGACAAATGTTCTTGCCTGAATACTATTCTCCAACTCTACATCCCAAAATATCACTATGCTCTCCTGACAACATGTTTCTCACTAACTAAATCAAGCAATACTGCTGGAGGCTCCCTATACTCCTCTCTCTACCTCTGTCTCTTAGAATATTAGAAAGCAATAAGAATTTCAAACCACATTTAGAGGATCACTTAAAAATACATGGCTATGGTCTTGCACCTCTCCTGGGGTAACCTAAATGCCGCCTCTCTCTCTATTTTTCCTCATGGGCCTCTCTACTCTTTAGACCACCTTTCTACTCACTGAATGGCTCCCATACTCCTCATAGTATAATCACAATCCGGCCTATTGTTCTTTGTACTTCAAAGAATATCCCTACACTTAATGTCAACCTCACAATTAACAAAACTGTTTTTAGCCATAATGCTTCTGTCAATGCTTTGTAACAAACTGCATTAAATGCTATTCATAAATAATTTGTATTCATTTTATTGTCCTCAAATGTTACACTATAAGACATTTTATTCTAAGGTGTACTATTTCCATACTAGGTATAAAAAAATCTTTATCAAACTGGGATTAATTTATATTGCCCTATAATGTCTTTATGGTTATTGTCTAAATTGGATTAACTTATTGTTTTACTGTTTACTCACTTTACTGTGGAGGTTTTCTCCCTGGGCCTCCTCTAAAAAAGGGGGCAGCTTATCTACCCAGTCAAACTGTCCCGGTAAATAAATGCATGTAATAAGCAAACACACAGGATGACTCCTGATAGACATTCATAGCTTTAATCCTCTGTGCTAATTGCTAGACTAATGACATACTCATGACTGCTGCTGCACACTTGCACAAGTATAAATAAGAACAAACTGGTCATCTGGGGTACCATAAGAAATACCATACAAAAAAAAAAAAAAAAAAAAACAGTGTAGCAGGGTGCTTTACATAGTCACAAATTACTTCTGCAACCATAGCAAGTTCGATGGCTGCTGCCCTGCTGAGATAGGTTCACAGGCGGTTACTAGGCTCTTGGCCCTAGGGCATTTATAAGCCTAGCCAAGTTATACCCTTGTTCCCTTATTGACCAAGCTGTATGGTCTATATTTGCAGCAGGAAACATCTGGCAGGATTCTGATCACTTCAACCCACCAAAACAGAATGGGGCAGATAAAAACTGAATGATTCCAGATAGCAGATGTGAGGATTGCATAGTTACTAGAGTTATCTTGCAGCAACTGCGAAAGGAGAGAAGTAATAATTTTAGCAAGGTTTTTCTACTACCATAGTTGATCTTTCTGTGATCCCAAATGACGCTTCCTCTAACTGCAGTTCTGCTACTTTGCATTACGTGCCATTTAATCTGCGTCCAAAACAAACACAGTGTAATTTTGGAACTTAAAAGCTTCTTTGCAGAAAATTACAAATGTGTATATTGTAGAAATACCTAAGTAAATGACTAGTTTTATCAGAGGCTGAATGCACTTTCCTCTAATACAAGAAATGTATAATTTACAAGCATCTCAGTACTGTCCTCATGCTGAAGAATGCAGTTACTGTATAGCATTTGCTTGGAAAATCCTATTAAATGTTTTTCCCCCATAGGTGGCAAAGCTTTATTCTACATTATTTCCATTTTTTCTGTCACATCTTTATGCTTTACATAACTGTAGCATAAGACTTCATGTGTTCACATACATTTAGATAATCACACCTTCTGTAAATTTCATACATAACTCCATTAGTATGCTTGTTGGGTGCACTTAAAAATCATTACCTTTTACTGGAGGCTAAACATCAATTATACACTAAATTACTTTCAGACTACCTTTTGATCATGCACAGCATACTTAAAAAGCTTAGGACAGCAATTTCTAAGCATATATTTTACTGAAAGCCATAATGTTTCTAAACAGTTTATAAAACAGCATAATTGTAAGCCAAGAATTACTTAAATTATACCACTTAAAATGCATACAAGTTATGTGCTTTTCCCTAACTGATGACTTAAAACAATGTTTTTTATTAGTAAACAGTAATAAATTAATTTGTAGCACTTGGAGGCTTACTGCAAAAGACTCAACAGTGACTAAAAGTCTGTTGGTTTTCTCAACAGTAATACTTGCTTCTATTCTGCATAAACATGTTTTTTATTATTCACTGCATTTTAACAAGTTACCAGAAATGTTGTTCTATCCTGAAATAAAAATTAATTTAGGGATTTTTTCTAGTACTAACGATGGCACCTACTAAAATATATTAAGTGTGATGTTCTAGGCTTCACAAGAAAGTTATCTAATCTTTCAAAAAGGAAAAAGGCAACTGTTGGGTTTCATGAATAAATTCTATATAGGGCAGATCAGCTAAAGACCCTTATGCTAACCTGTGCAAAGTATTAGAACTGGCAATGAGACACGGATGTTCATTCAACTGTTAATAGTACTGCATATGGCAAACTAGAGCAAGGAATGCATGCTAACTACGGTACAGTACGCCAGAATAAATATGAACTTTCCACTATGCTATACTGAAAAATTCTAAGTTTCATGAAAATAAGTGCTCAAACTTATTTCTGAGGCCCCGGTCTTGGCTGAGAACCATCCTAGAAAAGCCAGTTTAATTACCCAGTTAATCAAATTAAATTATAAGAGTTATACCAGTAGCATGCCATATTTCTGGGGCGAACAGCTGGAAATAGTGACTCCAGTGGTCCTCCCCTATGGATACTATCCATATACAGCATGACTGATGGGTTGTGGTACATACATGTTTTCCCTCAGCACCCTTGTCCCATCTCCCATCGGCATTATGTATCTTGTTCCATATGTTGCCAAGTTATGACAGCTCATGCAATTCACAAAGTCATAACTCAGCTCTACACAATGCACCAGCTTTGTCAACTGCTCTGGTATGCAGTTTAGCACAGCACTAATAGTGTTCTATGGAGGGGAGGATTCTCCTAAAATAAACAAGTAGTTTAAATAAAAAAAAATAGGAGGAGTATTCCTTAACAACAATCAAGACAAATATACAGGAGGTATGAAGGAGTGCCTCTATACAACAAATATGTTATATACAACTGTGAGATGAATGTCCTTGGGCAATTAACATATTTCAGCATTATGAGGAGGAGAACTGGATGGCACTCAATAAGAAGTAGGTACGTAGGAATACAGGTCAGCTCCGAGCCCACTGCTGGTCAAACTCATCATGGACCACATTAGCGAACAGGTCAGAGGGTATAGATCAACAAAGTTGCAGTATGCATACGGTGTGGCATTACAGGTAGACTCTCATCAAGAACTTCAGTAAAGGATAGGGGAATGGAATGCAAAACTGAAGGCACATGGGGATGAAACTGAATACAGATAAGCCAGTGGTAATGGCAGCAAATGGGGAACATCAGAAGAAGCTGAGAATTGAGATAGAAGGGAAGATAGTGGAACAAGTTAATAGCTTCAAGTATCTGGGAAGGGTGTTTGAGGAGAAGGGAATGCCAGAATCAGACTGGCTGCAGCCAACTGGCATAGAGTATCAGGAGTAGTGTATTACAGAAGAATGCCCAAGAAGCTGAAAAGTAAAATATACAAAACAGTGGTGCTACCAGTACTACCGTATGACATGGAAACCTGGGCAGTAAAAGACAGAGCAGATGAGGAAGCCAGAGGTGATGGAAATGAAGTGCAAGAGACAGGTTGTAGGACGCACACTGTAGAACAGAAGAAATGAGGACATTAGAGCAGAAGCCAAAGTAGCTAAATTTACAGAAAGGATAAAACAGAACAGATTACGGTGGTTCGGGCACGTGTGCAGAAAAGCAGAAAACCTGGTGAACAAGATTTGGGACAGACAGGAAGAAGGTAAAAGGAAATTAGGGTATCCAGCAAAAAGATGGACGGATTGTGTGAGAGAAAATCTGTGACAGTCAGGCATGAGTGCAAAAGAAAGCAGGAGTGTAGCACTGAATCGAGAGCGATGGTGACAGTTAACATGACACCTCGGCCTCATGTAGAAAATGGGAAAAAGGGGTTAATGATGAGGTATGAATACAGCGGTGAAGGACTCCAGAAAATTAACATTCCTTTACTTTATATGGGGGAATGAAGAGCTTGTACACATTATGCAATGGAAGACTCACTTCACATTTTGATCAGCAAAACTGATTTGAATGCACAACTGAGGTGACCTTTTTGCCACAAGGCATCTTTACCCACAGCAACAATCATTTTCTTGCACATCAAGGAACAACAAAGTCTTGGGTATCCCTCTTGATAATAAATTACACACTACTACAAGCCTGTCTAAATTACAGTGAACTTCAACATCCAAAACTGGATGAGGGAAGGGTCCTTTGAACAAATCAAATTATTCAAATAAGGATAGAGCCGATATGCCCTCCTCCCCTTAAAAGGCCCTAAAGCTTGGGTAGATTCCCAAGCAGTAAGCCAACAGGATGAAAGGTGGAAGGAGTCAGAACTACACCAGAAGCAACTAAGAAACAGAATTCCGAGGAAGTTTTAGACAGAAGTGGCCTGACCCCTACAGCTCGTGTTTGGATTAAAATACTTAGGATAGGAGCTTCATAGGTCCAAAAAGTCATGGCAAAAAAAGTTTGCCGGGGCACGCCAAGCAATCACTGGAATCAGCTAGTCTTAAAGGAAAGCACAATTGATCAGACAAAACTTCTCAGTGGTGCACACACCACAACTTCCTGTTCCTTGAAGAGTGAAAATCACAACTATGTGTCCCTTCCTAGGACAAGGGTTCAAATAAACAACACATCTAAATAAACAATACAACTAACCTATGCATGCCCCAAGAAGACAGAAGAACTTCAGGAATGAAATGCCCTCTATTTCTACCAGTCCCCTCAAATATAAACTAACAAAAGGAAAGGAACGTTTCAGGAATAACCGCCTTCTTAGGAGAAATAAAAATGAGGTGGGGGTACATGGAATGACAGAGACCTGCAAAAAAGATTCCTCGCCTGCAAGCCCAATGCACCTGAGCTGCACAGCAAAAGAAGGAATGAGATTAACCCACGAAGGAACTCTTGATACCACCAGACTAAAGACCCCAAAATAGACTGATAGATTCTTACTAGGCTAATAACTTGGGAGGGGGCCTTTCTAAGCCTAGCCAAATTTTCCAAAAAGAATAATGATGTCCTGTATCAAATAGGACATTAAGGGCCAGGCATTTATAAACTACCTCTACCCATAAGGAACACGGTTGCCAGGCCCGATGTAAATTTCCTATTCCTCATCCACTGGTCTAGGCTGTGCTTAAACTGGGTAATAGATGAACTCAGCTTCACATGGCTAGGAAGCTTGTTCCATAAGTGAGGTAGTCTCTGGGACACATATCTGTCTCTCCAGCATGTTCTGTTTAAGTCACAGACAAAATTCAGATCCCGAGACCTTGTACTTCTGGTACTCTTTGACTTACAAATATGCAGGAGATTCATAAGTGTGGGTTTTGTGGATGCCTTATAAGTCAGGTATAGATCACCTCTCAGCAATCTACAGGAGACGGAGTAGAGGGAAAGAGCTTTAAGGCAGTCTGCATAAGACAGGTTTGTTATACCTTGTACTCTTTTTGTAAGGAACCTCTGTGGTCACTCTAGTTGCTGCATATTCTTGGTCAGGTAAATACCGAATGGAGCACTGTACTCTACAATTGGTCTAATAAGGGCAGAGTACAGTGGGATAATAAATTCTTTGGACCTAGATGTCATGCCCTTACTTATGAGTTGCCAAACATAAAAAGATTTCCTCATGACTGTGGCCATGTGGCGGTCGAAGGTAAGGATATTGTCTATGTACGTACCCAGGCCCTGACCACTGGGTCAACTCTTAGGGGCATATTATCAACATGGTAATTAGACAGGATGGTCTGCATTTATCTGTGTAGTAATGAAGAAATGGTTTAAAGTAAAGGAGAATGCCCTGGCAATGCAAGGTTATAATGCGTTTCACACATTTACACCTTGAGGTCCCTTCTGTGCAGTAGCTGGTGTAAATGTGTGAAACGCATTATAACCTTGCATTGTCAGGGCATTCTCCTTTACTTTAAACCATTTATTCATTACTACACAGATGCCTATGCTCTCCACAGAGCAGAAGGCTTGCAGGCAGTATAAATTTTTCTCACGACTTCTAGCACTGAGCAGTACCACCTTCAGATATTCCTTTGTAGGTTCATTTAAGTTAAGAGGTTTATCAATTTGGCAATGCCTAAAAAGACACTGGGTGGGTGGAAAAGATCTTTGCCAATATTCAAAAGCCTAAAGGGGATAAATGCAGACTATTCATGGCAAAGCAGTGTGGTCTGTCAACCATCTCCTCCCATGCCGTCAAATACTGTACCCCCTTAGACTGACACTCGAAGCCAAGTCAGTTTTTAAAATCAATGGTTTTCTGTTGGTAATGTGGCATCATCCTTGGAGAAGGAAGTATGCTGCTTATGTGCTAAGCTCATACCTGTTTCAAACACAATCAGTGAGCTCGATCATGTCAAACTTTATACAGTCAATGGAGGTATGTCTCAGGACATCAACACCCATGAGGACTATGACAGTCATAATGGTCACAATCCGGGCTGGAACACATGGACACCAGTGCAATGTGAACTAGATTTATTAAAAAGTTTTAGCGCTTTTGTCATAGTATAACATAGACTTCCTCAGAAACAAAGTTACCAAAAACAATACCTCTTTTAAATATCCCTCCAAAAGACCATCACGTGACAAAAACAACCAATGAATAAAAAAAATCCAATTAAATGTAAAACCACAAACATTAAAAACAAAGTCATAGACTCTCATTAAAAAATGAATTCACAATTACTACAAGTAAACAAAAAATGTGTATATATGCATGTAAACATGAAAATAATATATGTAAATATAACATGTATAAGTAAATGGTTTTCTTGGAATCTGATGAAGCTGATTTACAAGCAAATGACACAGCTGGTTTGGATATTGTTATGAATACCTGAGGTGACTTTTTTCTTTATAATTACACTGAGGAACTCGTTTGATATGCTAATGGTTGATTTACTGAGTAAAGGTTTTACCTCTATTCCTACGGCCAGGTCTAGAACTGATGACTTGGTCATTGACTTGAAATTTTTTTAAGAAAGTTGAACTTTAAATTACTGTTTAAGAATAGGGATTTTGATAATCCATACAACGCATTCAACAGGAGCATCTTGTTTAACCCCCCACTTGTGTTACCATTAATCATCTTTGAAAAATTATGTGAATTTGAGTTCAGATCTTTGCTATGTAAGAAACACATTAAGACAATAATGTTTCTGACATTGAGTGGAAGCTTTTGAGTGAACTGAACAAGGATAAAAGACTAAGGGTGATGAAACCTGACAAGGGTGGGGGGTTGTAATTATGAACAATACTGATTATTTAAACAAGATGTATGACTTTTTATACGATGGGAATTTTTATGAAGAAACATCTTTAAATATGGTAAGAATTTCTTATGATAAGATTGAATGGTTACTTCAAGACATGTTAGACCAGGGTCAAATAACCCAAGATGAATGGAACTTTTTTGAGGTTAAACATCCCATTATACCATCTATCTTTGGTTTACCCAAAATTCATAAAGACTTGAGAGATTCCCCCTATGAGACCTATAGTTAATGTGTCTAGTTCAAGACACATACTCTTGCTAAATATACTGACTTAAAGTTAAAAAAAAGCCTTGGATGGTTATGCACACATTTGTAGGGACTCTCGGGACTTTCTAGAGAAACTTGACAGTAACACTTTAGACTCTCTTATGGAGTTGGTGTTAAAAAACAACTTTGTGTATATCGGGGGGCATCATTTCCTACAAAAGAAAGGTGTAGCTAAGGGGGCAGCATGTTCCCCCATATTTGCTAATATTGTGATGTTGAACTATTACTTATAGAAAATCTACCCATTCTAACAGTCTCTTACATTATGACAGTTGCCATCCTCATCACCGAAAAAGGGGGGGGGGGGGTTGTGAATGGACAATTTGTGCATCTCATCAGAATGGTCACTGAGGATGAAAGTTTTCATAAGGAGGCTATGATCCTGATAAGTATGTTTACATCCAGAGGTTACCACCCCCCTAAACTTTGGTCCAAGACATCAATAAGGAAATAGGGCCAGTACTGATGACAGACTGGCTTTGGAGGTGTTAGAGAGGACTAACAAACAGGATTTTTCTTTGTCTTTTATTACCACCTACACCCCTGATTGTTCCCACATTTTTGGAATTTTAAGGAAGAATTGGAACATTTTTTCCTGTTACAGTGAACATTTTTGGAATTTTAAGGAAGAATTGGAACATTTTTTCCTGTTACAGTGAATTTAATGATGTATTGGGCAAGGGTCCTACGTTAGTACATAGGAAAGGTAAGTCCCTTAAGGAAATTTTAGAGGTTGGTAATTATGTTGATTTACAAGGAACAACTAGAAAAAAATGGTACGTTTAAATGTGGTTTCTGTAACCAATGCAAAATTTTAGGTGCAAAATGAAATTACTGTTAATGGGGTGCATGTTAACATTAGTTTTTTTGTAACTGCAATTCAGCTGGCATTACTTATCTGTCCCTTTGTTTGCATTGCAAATGTTTCTATGTGGATAAAACCCAGAGAAAATTTAAGGAACATATCTATGAGCATGTTTTAGACATAAAGAAGTTTTATTTATACAAATTATATTTTCATATATTATTTTCATTTTTACATGCATATATACATATTATTTTTATTTTACTTGTAGTAATTGTGAACTTGTTTTTTAATGAGAGTATGTGACTTTGTTTTTAATGTTTGTGGTTTTAAGTTTAACTGGATTTTTTATTCATTGTTTGTTTTAGTCATGTGATGCTCTTTTGGGGGGATATTTAAAAGAGAGACTGTTTTTGGCAACTTTGTTTCTGAGGACCAGGAAATTTGGCTGTGCACTGGTTTGCCTTAACGGCTTAGCAGTACAGGCTTTGGATACAGAGTTACTATGTGTAGCTGTGTTTACATGATGACTGAGGACCCTTTTTTGATTGTGTTGTGCAGGAGGTCTTAGCATTCTAGAAAGGTTACCTGTAATAAGTGCTTCAGCATAAATAGTTTAACGTGTAGGGTCTTTACCCTGTGCAGTAGGCATGCTGCAAGTGTCATTGATAACCACTACAGGTTGGTTGTATGAAGAGTTTTGCCTCCAGCATTAATGTGTATTTACAGCTCTTGCATACTTTATCTGTTTTATTAAGAATAAATGGATTGTCAGTGCACATGAGGTAATGCTACAATCCCTCAGAATACCAATCTCAACCAGACTGGCCATAGACAGAGAGTTGGAAGTGCATATAGTAAAGGAAATTTAAATACTGAATAGGTCAATAGCACAAGGAAGTTGATAAGCAATGCTCATCTGTGTGCAAACTAAATGCTCTAGTAATTAAATAAAATAATAATCTGTCTAGACAATAAGGGTATTTCAAGGGAAACTTTACTGGGAGAGATCAGTGTCTACACAGATTAAAACAGGGAAAGATGTTAAAGCAAGATTAACAGGGAGGCAACAAGCCATCTTAAAGACGCTGCTTGACCAGATGCAGATGGACCTCAGTCCAGCCACAGTGGATATAAAAAGTTTACACACCCCTGTTAAAATGTCAGGTTTTTGTCATATAAAAAATGAGACCACAATAAATAATTTCAAAACTTTTACCACCTTTAATGTGACCTATAACCTGTACAGTTCAATTGAAAAACAAATTTGTTAGGGGAAAAAATATAAAAAATAAAAAATGTACAACAAGCTGGTTGCATAAGTGTGCAAACTCAAACTAATACTTTGAAAAAACTGACTGAATCCAAAAATAGTTCACAGTAGTTTTAAAAATTACAGAGGACCAAATAAATACTCCACTCGTTCACCAAGGAGAACCAACAGCAAGACCCAGTTGTATCTTATGACCTCTATGACAAGCAGCAAAACCAATAAGAAGATAAGAAAAGTACAGTTTTGTACCTACCATAAATGTAGATGTTCGAAGATCCACATTGCTGCAGTCCTTACACTTGGGTAGTCCGCTGTCCTCGGTCGGCCCGAATATCAAAGTATAAGGCTGACGTCGGTCAAGGCGCATTTGACTGACATCAGGACGTCAGGGTACAAATGCGCATGACCGACGTCATATCCTCAGTCTTTTCTTGCCCCAGATGTCAGAAGACCCTAAAAATAAAGGTCAAAACCCAAAGACAACAAACAAACAACCAACCATCCTAACACTAAAAATATGTACAATATATACAATATATACAATATACCTCATATTGACAACCCAACCCACACAACCGCCTCTAACTACAGAGGGGAAGGAGGGAGGTAAATTGGACTGCAGCAATGTGGATCTTCGAACATCTACATTTATGGTAGGTACAAAACTGTACTATGTTCTTCATCTCACATTGCTGCAGTCCTTACACTTGGGTAGAATCCCAAAGCAGAGGTAAGGGAGGATGGCCAAACTATAATGAAGCAGGAGCTGCCAAAATGCCCTGCAAAACAGCAGTGGCAAAACCAGCCCTGGATTTAGAGTACAGTGGAAGGTGATAATGCCTAGAGAAAGTATGCACTGAACTCCAAGTAGCTGCCTCCAAAATATCCTTAGTTGCCACCCCCCTCAAAAAAGCTGTTGAAGTGGCAGTAGCCCTAGTGGAATGAGGCCTAAACCCAGCTGGAATCTCCTTGCCATGATGGGAATAACAGAAAGCAATGCAAAACCCAATCCACTTAGAAATAGTTTGTTTTGACACAGGCTTGCCCTGAGAACTCAAAGCAAAAGAAACAAATAACTGCTGAGACTGCCTGAACCCTTTAGTTCTGTCCAAATAATATCGCAACTGCCTGTGTACATCTAAAGTGTGCAAAATCTTTTCCCCTTTATTTTGGGGATTTGCATAAGAAGTAGGCAAATGAATAGTTTGGTTTAAAGCCACACTAGAAACCACTTTAGGCATAAAGGAAGGATTAGTACGTAAAGATACCCTATCCTTATGAAAAATTAAGAAAGGCTCAACTGCCATAAGGGCCTGCAACTCAGAAACCCTTCTTGCAGAGGTAATAGCTAACAAAAAAGCAGTCTTCCATGACAAAAACTTTAATTCAGCAGTAGCTGCAGGCTCAAAAGGTTGTAGAGTGAGTTTCTCCAACACAAAATTGAGATCCCAAGCAGGAGTAGGAGCTCTTCGTGGGGGTCTTATATTCTTTGCCCCTCTAAGAAATTGCTTGAACAAAGGATGAGAAAACAATGGTGGGTCACAATCATAGTGAGCCGAAATTGCTGCAGCATGAACCTTAATAGAAGAGAAGGACAAACCTTTGTCCAATAACTCAGTAAGATATTGAAGAGCCACACTTAAATTAGGCTCAGAAACATCAAAATCCTTTGCTGCACTCCAAAATAAAAATCTCTTCCATTTATCTGCGTACACTTTCCTTGTACTAGGCCTTCTAGCTTCCAAAATAACATTCAAAACTTGCTGTGGAAGTGAAGGCCCACTATGGTTCAAAACAGAATATGCCAGGCTGTTAGGTGCAGAGAGTGAAGCTTGACATTGAGCAAATGACTGTCCTCCTGAGACAACAGGTGTGGAATCGAAGGCAAAGGCCATGGAGGCTTCCGTACCAGGCTTCTCAGTAATGGGTACCAATTGCTGTCGAGGCCAATCTGGAGCTATCAAAATCATCCTTGGCTTGTCTTGTCTGGCCTTTAGTAGTACCTTTGGGAGGAGAGGCAGAGGCGGAAAGGCATACACATGAAGATTGCTCCAATTGAAGGAAAGAGCATCCACTTTCCAAGCTGTGGGATGAAACCTTTTTGTGCAAAACTTTGGCAGCTGATGGTTTAGTGGAGAAGCGAACAGATCTATGTCTGGAGTTCCCCATGACACTGTCAATTTCTGAAATACATGAGGATCCAATTTCCACTCGTGGGGATCCATAATTTGTCTGCTCAACACATCTGCTAAGGAGTTCTGTGCACCCGGCAGAAACCTTGCCTGAAGATTTAGCTGTAAACTGAGAGCAGTCTCCCACAAAATCATTGCTTGCCTGCATAGAGGATAAGAATGTGTTCCGCCTTGCTTGTTGATGTACCACATGAGAGTTGTGTTGTCTGTTAGAATCAACACCTGCCCTGGAAGAAGTAAATCCTTGAAAGCTATTAATGCAAACTGGACTGCTAACATCTCTTTCAAGTTGATATGTAGATGTTGTAGTCTGGCAGGCCACTTGTCTTGTATCCACTTTCCATTCAGATGAGCTCCCCAAGCTTTGTCTGAGGCATCTGTCGTTAGAATCTGACTCGCCTCTGGCCGGGTCACAGAGAGTCCCTTGTTTAGGTGACATTCCTGAGCCCACCACAACAATTCCTTTTGAATGCAAGGTATTATTTGAATGACAGTGTCCAAATCCTGGCAGTGCTGTGTCCATACATTTTTGAGATACCATTGTAGCTTCCTCATATGCAGTTTGGCATTGGGAAGCACCAGAATACAAGATGCCATGAACCCCAAGGCTTGAAGGACTGTCCTTGCAGTCAGCCTGGACTGATGAGACAACTGATGAAAGTAAAGGGAAAGATTCTTTTGTTTGTCCGGGGTCAAAAGGCCATCTGGGATGCTGTATTCAGTCTCACACCCAGAAAGCACATGTCCTGAGAGGGTACTAGACTGGACTTTATTTCGTTCACAGAATGCCCCAGGCATCTTAGCACTGCTATCACATAATCCAAATGATGAAGAAGCTTGTCCCTTCCTTGAGCCAGAATCAGGCAGTCGTCCAAATAAGGATAGATCTGTATTCCTTTTAACCTGAGGAAAGCTATCACTGGAGCCAGAACCTTTGTGAACACTCTGGGCGCAGTAGATAAGCCAAAGGGCAATGCAGAGAACTGATAATGAGAAGTCCCAGCTCGAAAACGCAGATACTTCCTGCAACTCAGTCTGATAGGAACATGAAGATAAGCCTCCTTGAGATCCAAGGTTACCATCCAATGATCTTTGCCCAGCAGAGGTAAAAGCTGCTGTAACATCAACATTTTGAACTTGGGAATGTCCAGATAAGTGTTGAGGATAGATAAGTCCAAAATTGGTCTCCACGTGTTCCCTTTCTTTGGTACTAGGAACAGGCGAGAATAAAATCCTAGGCCCACTTCTGGCATAGGGACCGGCTGTATGGCCCCTATTTGGAGTAACAGAGAAATCTGCTTGTGAGCCTCTATTCTTTGTTGAGGAGGAACGTCTGGCATGCCTTTGAAAGGAGGCAAGGTATGAAAATAAAACCTGTAACCGTGGTAAATGATATCCAATACCCATCTGTCTTGGGTAATTTAACTCCAATTTTCTTTGAAAAGTGCCAACCTTCCTCCCAAAGGTGCTGCCAGACGAGCAGGTTCTGGCAGCTGAAAAGGTAGGTCATTGTGTCTGTTTACGAAAGGACTGAGCCCTGCCCTCACCCGAAGACTGTGCAGGAGAACTCCCTGTTCTAGGCCTGAAAGAGCCCTGAGCTCTGCCCGTACCACGTCTAGATCTACCCCTAGACTGGGAATCATAAGAAGGAAAGGTCCACCCCTTAGTAGGCCAATTTCTACTAAACTTTGGAGGCTGAACCTGCAAAAAATCTTTAACAGTCTGCATAGACTTAGCCTTGTCTTCCATTTTCTTTAAGACTGTCTCAACAGGAGAACCAAACAACACATCAGATTGTAAAGGAGCATCTAAAATCCTTGTTTTAACATGGTCAGATAAATTCTGATCCCTCAGCCAGGCGTGCCTGTGAAGAACTGACCCAGTGGCAGCCACCCTAGACGAGGCCTGTACAGCATCAAAACCACATTGCAAAGAATGCTTACCCACCTGTTCAGAAACATGTACTAAATCTTGTAACTCTTTACAATCAATACCTTCCGCCAGAGCATCAACCTTAGACTTCAATTGAGAAAGGAGATAGTTTTGGTATTTCAACATGTGAAACTGGCAATTCAAAGCCCTCATAGCTAGAATGGAGGAAGTATAAACTTTCTTTCCCCATCTATCCAAGGCCCTGGCCTCTTTATCTGAAGGAACCGGATTCTTGACAACAGAAGCCTTAACACCTTTAGGCCCCTGACTAACAGTTTCTGGGTCTGCCCTAGGACTCTTAAAAGATACTTATGAGCTTCAGGCACCCTGTAATACCTATCCGGTTTAACAGGAGCAGGAGGCAAAGAATCAGGATTAAGAGAAGCCTCTGTAAAACATCTTCCACCACATCCAAAACAGGAGGTATAGCCAAAGGCCTATGCTGGGGTAAAACAAAAATTCCCTAAGCCTTTTCCTGGAATCAGAGAAGTCCTGACCTTCCCACTTAAAATGCTCCCTCATGGAATGAAGAGTTTCTGAAAAGAAAAATCCTCAGGAGGAGAAGCAGAAGGAGTAGAATCATCCACATCAGAATCAGAATAAGGGAATACTCCTGCAAGTATTCAGCCGAAGACTCTGAAACATCCAAGCCTGCTCAAACTCCCTAGCTCAGGTTCCACCCTAGGTCTCTTATCAGGAGGGGGCAAAGAACCCCTAATTAAAGTAATCAAATCTTCTGCCATTTTAAGCATATGCTTCTTGGGCACAGTTCCTGAAGAACTAGGGGTGACACCAACTGAAGCTAAACCTGGCCTGCCTCTGGGAGAAGCCTTGGAAACAGAAGGAGAGGGCCTAACCACCCTAGGAAGGGAGGGGAGTATAGTAACCTGAGAAGCCCCATCAGCCTGACCTGCCTCCTGAGAGGCCACATCCTGCAATAACAAAGTCTCCCTGGGATCCCAAAGAAACCTCCGGTGGAACCACCGGCTCCACCGACGCCTCTAAAGAACCGGCGTCCGGTACAGATGGTTCTTCTAGCCTAGGCTTAACTGCTTTGTCCTTGCGCTTCTTCGAAGAAGCGGGCGGAGCATCCGACGGCATTTTATAATTGCACCGCTTCCCGAAGACTAACCTGGCACAATCTAACCTTCTCTTTATAGTGCGCTTATTGAATCTAGCACAAGAGCGACACCCAACAACGTTGTGCTCCGGCCCTAAACAAGGAATACACAAAGTATGGTAGTCTCTATGCGGTATCTGTTTCCCACAAGAAATACAATTATTCACTTTTTCTGACATCCGGTAAACCACTGAGGCAAGAAAAACTAAAATATTCTAACGGGTACTTAGCCAACTTTGACTCGGTCTGAAACTCCGAAACCGAACAATTTCAGAACGCCAACCGGCACTTGCAACGCTGCTTCTGCATCGGACCATGCGGCAAAAAAGACTGAGGATATGACGTCGGTCATGCGCATTTGTACCCTGACGTCCTGATGTCAGTCGAATGCGCCTTGACCGACGTCAGCCTTATACTTTGATATTCGGGCCGACCGAGGACAGCGGACTACCCAAGTGTAAGGACTGCAGCAATGTGAGATGAAGAACATCCCCACCCATCAACCCCAACCATCCAAGTGAAAGGGATAAATCCACCATGATACCCCTTTATAATCTACCAAATCAGAAGGAGAAGGGAAGAATGCAATTCCACCAGGTGGTGGAGGAATTGCTCTTCAGACTACCCCATCCCCAAGAAGGACCACATGGATGGCTATGAACAACCAGTAGCGTGTTCTGTTTCAGAGGAATGAATATCCATGTAGACATCCAAAGAGTGAGCAAGGGTCTGAATGGGGAGATGAAAACTCAGCAAGCAAAGGAGAGCAGTATTGCTGAAACTGAATTAAAAAAAAACACCAAATTCAGAAACGAAGGAAGTCAAGCAATAGGATGAAAAAGAATTTCCATTTAATAATACATCCGTCTTGGTACCTCGGCAATTCGCCTTCAATGGAACAATTAATCATACAAAAACATCCTATTTTTATATCCACATCTATTAAATCATTAGCCCTTAATTGGCCTTTTGAAATACAAACAGTCAAAGTGAATGCAGTTTGCAGTTTACCAACGTACTCAATTGTAATATATACAAAATGCAAAATACAGAATATTAAATACTAAATGCTGAACTAGATAGAAACATAAACATATCATATATAAATACATTCTAAACATATAAATGCATGAATATACTTAGTCAGAAATACTTGACCAAATACTACATCTGACACTCATACTATAATGCCACTATCCAAATTCATTCTCCTAGGATATAATGTATGGTATGAATGCCAACATTCATATCAGTCGAATGTTCCAACTTTCTATTTAATAGTTCCTTCAAATTATTATATATACCATATGAAAAGGTAATACGCCTAGGAAACAAATGTCCAATGTTAATGTCATCACAAACAACATGCCACAATTCTTTAAGAATATTTTCAACAACTCTTGAAAACTCTGAATATCTAGAGACAAAAAATATGTCTTCTTGTTCAGATGCCACCAACAACTGATCATAATGACCACCTCCCCTCAAACCTTTACCTCTACATAACCTATTCTTAATACCTGAAAGTATGGTCTTCTCATAACCTCTAGATGAAAGTCTTACAAAAACTTCATCAAGAACTTCATCCCATAAATCCGGGTCTGAAGTATTCCTTAGAATTCTCTTAAATTCCCCTTCAGGTAAAGCCTTAATCAAATGTGGAGGATGCATGCTGCTTGCATGCAAAAAATTATTGACTACAGTTGGTTATCTGAAAGGTTTATGTTGCACCAAATTATCCTTTCCTATATAGAATTCTACATCCAAAAAAGATATACTGCTGTAAGAACTTTGTGCAGTGAATTTTAACCCATGTGTGTTATTATTCAAATGTTCCATAAATTTTTCAAACAAAGAAACATCACCCTTACAAACAAAAATAAGATCATCAATGTAACGTCTATAAAAGACATTATTCACAAAAAAATTATTTTGAAAAACTCCTTCTCAAATTCACCCATATATATCACTGCGTAGGTGGGGGCAAAGGCTGCACCCATAGCTGTCTCTTTAACTTGAAGAAAAAAAATCCTGCTTCCACATAAAATAATTATGTGTCAAACTAAATTCCAACAGGGACAGCAAGAACATGGTACGTGGCCCTTCACCCATCATCTTATTCATGGCCTCCAAGCCCCATCTTTTATTGACATTCATATATAAACAAGAGACATCAACTGTCGCCCAGTAAAAATTCTCTTTCCACCGTATCCCACGCAATGCTTTACACACATCCTCAGCATTTCTCACATAAGAACAAACTTTAGAAAGATATTTTTAAGGTGAAAATCAAGGAATTTATTCACTCTTTCAACAAAAGAGCTTATGCCAGAAATAATAGGTCTTCCTGATGGATTGGTCATGCTCTTATGAATTTTAGGAATAGCATAAATGTATGGGTGACGAGGTTCCTTAACTGTCAGTTTTTTAACATCATTAGTAGTGAAAAACCCTAACCTTTCACCTCTTTCCAACAGTTCATTAAGTTAATCAGAATAAGATTTTAAAGGGTTACTACTCAATTTAACATACGTACCTTCTCCTAACATTGTACTAATAATACATTTGTAATCATCAATATCCATAATCACCCAATTTCCTCCCTTATCAGCTGGCTTTACCGTTACTCTATCTAACTTAGTTCTTAGCTCTTTTAAAGCCAGCCATTCATTTTTACTAAGATTAAATTACCTATTTTCTCTACAAAATTCATTAAATGCTCTTTCAATACGAGAATATACTACATGCTCAAATGCATTAATAGCTGAAGAGTATTTAGGAGGAATAAAGGTACTATCATTAGGAAAACTTGGTATGCTAATATGCCCATAACCCTCCCCAAATATTTCATCCACACATGGGCTACCATCATCAATAGTATCATTTTCATTAAGCAATACATCATCATAATCATAAATACTTAAATTAAGCAGCTCATCATCTAGCTGTATGTTATTTTCTATTTGAACATTCGAAACACATTGGCGTTTAGAAAAGAACACCCTTAAATTTAATTTACGAACAAACTTCCGAACATTCACTAAAGCATCAGCTAACAAAGGTAACTTGGTCGGTACAAACTTAGTGTTTTTTAGAAAAACTCTAATCATAACATCAGACAAAGTCATATCAGAAAGATTCACCACATTTAAATCATTACAGCAAAAACTCTCCACAGCTGTAAAAGTATCAGCAACATTGTCCAGAACAATATCAACAACATTGTCAAAAAAAGTCTCATGACTGTCCAAATTGGCATCAACCAAACGATTACAGTTATTAGATGCCGATAGTTCATTAGAGTGTAAAGAACTTACTTTTGATTTTTGTGAGAAAAAGACGAAGAAACAGGGGTGGCAACCAACTTCCCCTTATTGCTTTTGGAACGAGTTTGCATATTGGAATTAAACTTCTTGGCATTCTGTTCACCTCTCTGATTCTCCACACCACCAGTTGAACTATCCAGGACAATGTCTTCAAACGATACGCTTTTCCGACTTCCACTTGTTTCAGCCGACGAACATGACGAACCATCCTGACTTCCGGTCGCACGTCTCCTAAAGTTCTGACGAAAGCGACTTCCCTTCCGTGGCCAATTATACACTTCATTTTTTTCATTATCTTTTATGTCCCTGTTAAGTTTAGATTTTTTTCCGGCCCATGACATCATTTTCAACCTTGACAATTTTCTCATTAATATTTTTAAAATTGTGCTGAAAAACATTTCGTAAAGTCTTATTCATGAGTTCTTGTTGTAAATCTGTTATTTTTTACGCAAATTTTCAACAGTCCTGTGGTTTCTCTTTATGAGAATCCTTAACCAATTTAAAGAACATTCTTGTGCAGCCTGCCTCCACTCAAGAAATAGATCATTTTCATCTTCACTAAAACCACCAGCCGGTAGTTTATCAATTCACAAACCTCTAGGGGTGATACTTAAAGCCAGGTATTTTTCTAACAGCTTGGAATCATAAAAAATAGTCACTTCCTTAGACATAAGGCGTTCTTATGGTTTGTGATGGTTGTATTTAGTGTTTTTCGTTATGAAACTGAATTCATCCTGAAGTCTTGATGAGTACCGTCATGAGGTGGACCCTGTTTTTCACAAAATCTCACCAAGACAACACTGATGCATAGACAATATTTATATAGCATATATCATGGACAGAAATAGGTCAAAAATTAAAAAAATTAGCTGGGTGCACAATACCCAGGGTAAAAAAGTGCCCAATCCTGGTAGGCGCACTGGTGCCAGGACTGGAAAAAAATGACAATGTAGAATCCTCAAAATACAGTAACATTCCTACAATGGGGCCAGGCCCAAGGGAAGGATGCCCCCCCGGTGTAGAAAGAAGTTGCAGTCCACAAAATCACAAAAATTGATAGGCCAAAGAAGAGCCATAAAGACAATAGAGTGGACTACTGAGGATAAAAAAGAAATTATGCATTGTTACTATAATGCAAAAAGCCCAGAATTTCCATACACAAGATATACAAAAAGATTATAGAGGAAAGAAAGATACTTCCACAAGAAAAACTGTCAGAAGCCTCAAATAAAAATGTGTGTTCGTTAATACAACACATTTGTGAAAAACAGTATATAGACCAAGAAACTTTGACCTGTTTGGAAAAAGAAGCATCTGAGTAAGTGTGAAAATATAAATAAAACAGAGATTTTTGAAAAGTTTAAAAAAGAAATATGGACATGGGGAAGAAACAGATTTGATATGGTGCAATATTTATGCAAAGGTAAAAGCCAGATTAATCAATATAAAGAAGGAAGCCCCAAAGATATTCAGAGAGAAATACAGGCAAAGGCATCCAGATATGGAACATTTCACGATAAAAAAATAAAATAACAAAGAGGGAATGTAGAAAAGAAGATTAGTAAAACAGAAGTTAAAAAACAGACATTATAGACTGCCTGCAAAGTGAAGGACTTGGATTAGAAGGTCTAGCACAGGTTACATCACAGCATGATGGAACGAGTCCCCAAAGTAAGGAGAAGGAGGAAGATCAGGAGACATCTGAAAAACTATGGACATGGGGAAGAAAAAGAGATTTAATATGGTGTAATATCTATGCAAAGGAGAAAGCAAAACTAATCAATACAAAAAGAGCAGCACCAAAGATACTTGAAGAGAAATACAGGCAAAAGAATCCAGACATGGAAAACTTTACAATACAAGAAATAAGAAGACAGAGAAAAAGTAGAAAAGGAGACTAGTAATGGAGAAGTTAAAGAAATAGAAACTGAGGTTATGGAGTACCTGCAAAGTGAAGGATTCAATGTAGAAAATCTAATGCAGAAAGCACCACAACCTGATAGAGAAATGGGCATACAAATTAAGGAGAAACCAGTGCTATGGGAAGCAACTGGTCAGGTACCATATGAAGATATTTTTGGAGCTTTCCACAGGAAACCACTATAAATGTTCAGGTGAAGCTGGATAGCAAGGGAAGGAACAGGAAACTGTGGAAATTCTGACACAGTCAATGTTGAGGAGTGACAGGCCAGTGAGTTCCCATATGACAGAGCAATGGATCGCACAGGATGAAATTGAGGAGAAGGTGCCAAAGGAAGATGCTATAGAACTTTGTATAGAATGGCTGTAGCAAATGGAAAACAAAAAAATGTGCCCTCAGTTTAGAAGAAAATGATTTAATACAGATAGACATTATTAAGATCAATGAAAGAAATAGACTGCAGAAGGTCAATAACCAAAAAGTCAGAAGTTTGATAAAACAAATGAACACAGTTAGGACTGTCCATAGAGATCCATGCAATAGAATTAAACAGGATACATTACTGTGCAGCTAAATTAATAACTGATAAAGTTCTACCACAAGAACACAGGGTAGTGAGGGAAAGGAAGGGGAGAAATCGAATACCATCATGGAAGTATCGAACAGAGAAAACTATAAAGCAATTAAGATAAGAAGTATCACTGTTAGAAGAGTACAGAAGTGGAAACAGAACAAACATACGTAGAAAGATAGATGTGATAAAAACAGTGCACAATATTGTTGACAAACTCAAGGGTTTGGTGCAAACTCATATGTCACCTGGTGGATAGCCAACTGGCAGACAGACAGGACCCAGGAAGTTAGAAATGGGGAGTTCACCTCTACAAAGAGGCCAGTCACAAGTGGAGTCCCTCAGGGATCAGTCCTTATACCGCTCCTTTTTGGCAGTTACATCTCTGCAGTCAAGGCCAATGTCAGTGGTTTCTGGCTGACTAAATTTGCAGAGGATTGCAAATTAGGAACTGTCATTTAATCCCACACTGTCACAAATGTTCTCCAGGAGGGGCTGACACAGACAAACAACTGGTGTCAGAACCATGGACTAAAGCTAAATGCCACAAAATGCATAATAGTATCCTCTGGGAAGTCACCCACCCCTGTTAACTATCATATTGACGACACACCCCTTAGAGTTGACCCAGTAGTCAGACACTTAATCTGGCCTCTGACCATCACGTGTCTACAGTTGTGAGGAAATCATTCTATGTTGCACAATGTATAAACAAAGGTAAGGCATCTAAGTCCAAGAATGTCATTGTTCCACTGTATTCGACATTCATTATACCCATCTGTGAAGACTGGTAGAGAAGGGTGAAGGCTGCCAGCCAAGCAAGATAGAATTATCTGCAAAATTCTGTCATTTGTAAATATGAATGTTGAACTACAGACTTGTTTTCCTAATTGAAAGAAAATAAATGCAAACAGGCTTGTTGTCTTAAATGTAAAGAAATACTGTTACATGTGGAACTGGAAATATATGTGACAACAGTGCACTCTACTGACCAAAGTAAAGCATGTGGTGACCCTTTGAAGTAGACAGTGGTGCCAAAAAGTCTAGATGAAGAAATTATTTCTATTTTTTTAACCAAGAGTTAAATTGCCAGATTTAAACATGCAAATTTATTTTTATTGCTCTGTTCCTGACCAGCTGCAAGATAACAAAAGGGAGATGTTAAGAATGTAAACACAGTTAATGTGTAGCCTGGGAACTCCAGGAAAGTGTACCAGAATGATGTAATCTTTATCAGAACTGCAATTTCAATTTAAACAGAGAGAACCAGAGATTATTAAGCATTTTGTCTTGATCATCCAATTCACAATACTCTGCCTGTTTTCTTATGCAAGTTATCTTAGACTTGTGTTTTCTTTTACAGATGGTTAGAACTAGAAAGATTAGACTAAGTGTTTTTTGTGATGTCAGAACTGCACTACTGAATTATTTTAAGTATTTATGTGTGATCTCTGAACTTTTGACTAGCACTGTATAGTAGAAAGTATTGTCTTGTGGTTTTAATTATTTATTATTAAATATTTTAAAACGTTTCAACTGTGGCTGGTTTTGTGTAGAGATCATTTAAGCTCTTTAGAGTACTTGTATGCCTTTGGTAAAATTGTACAACGCCACTCCTATAGCTTTAGCCCTGGGCTATACTACCAATTTGATAATAATATTGCACAGTAATAATTGGACACCTTTTTAAGGGACTTTGAGCAGCTGATAAGTATTAGCTGGGTGGTGGCAGTAATTACTACCATATAGTCTGGGTAAAAGGGGCACAGCTGGAGAACCTGTGCCAGCCTTCCCCAGGAGTGTCTGTGTGGTTGTATAAACGTACCTCAAAGTGTGTGTGAGCGTCAGCTACTTGGGCAGGGACACGAAGCACTGGTTGGACAGAGAGGGTGCTGGAGATTTTAGCTTGCCCAGCTAGGCTGAGATCTGGATCCTATAGCTGTGCCAGTGGGGAGTCTTATTGGGGACCTAGGGAGCAAGGGCGTGACCAGCCCCGGACTCACTGTGATCTCTGTGTGCTCTTAAGGGAAAGTGCATTTTATTGTGTGTATTTGCTATCCCTTCCTCTCATATGAGAGTGTTGTGAGTCTGGTGTTAGTGGTGAGGATTGAGGCTCCTTGATTGCTAGGCCAGGGCACGGGTGCCACACTATCACTGAATACAATGCCCCCCTTGATGTGTACTTAACCAGGCATATCCAACAAATGGAATGTCCACAGAAGTTCCTCACTACAAGAATACAGGGTTTAAGTAAAATGCCCTAGGAAGACTGCCTCAAGGCTCTATCCCTGTATTCTCTCGCCTACAGGCTTTTGAAGGGAGATCTATGCCTGACATACAGGGCATTGTCAGACCCCACTCTGATGGACTTCCTGCATATCCGCAAAACAAGCAGCACCAGAATTACCCATTCTAAAGACTTGCATCTTGCCTGTGATATAAACAGGACCTGCCGGAGACACAGGTATGTATCCTACGGGCTCCCCATCCATCTGAGGCAGAGTTCCTCCCTAACTCAATTCAACTGGAACCTGGACAACTGGATGGGGGACAGGAAATCCATCCTTGGTTTGGCACTTATGTCTCTAATGGACACAGACAACCTGTAAATGGTTCATCTCCCAGGCCCTAGCTTGTAAATGCTTTATCTCCCAAGTCCCTGCTTATACTTCTCAAGGGTATCAGAACTTGTCAGAGATTTGGGACATGACTAAGCTTAAAAAGGCCCTTGTTGTCATTAGCCTAGTAAACACCTACGAATTTATGAGCAACTCCCTTCTACAATCCAAAGTGCTCACTGATTTTTGCTGATGACCTTCCATTGATGCATAAACGGGGGGAATCCACCTGCCAAATGGTCGGGGGAGGGGTGGGTAGAGGAGGGTGGGGTCAGAGGTTGAAAACAGTCACAGCTGTTCTCTCTGATGGATGGGTCTTTGGAGCTCTCTGGTCTCTGGGTTTGCTCTGGTTGCCACCTCCTAGACTGTCTAGAACTCTTAGCATGCAGAGGCCTTCCCTTGTCCTATCTGGGGGGAAAGGCCACAGTTTGGAAGGGTAAATTACATTACATCTAGTTGAAGGGGAAAGGTAAAATTCCTTCACTGTTTTTATTTGTTCTCCTTTTTTGTCCAGCTTATTGAACACCTTTTCATCTGGATGTCCAAAAAGGAACTCTTGTCTCAAGAAGCATCCAAGAGTTCGGTCTTCGCCTGGTCTGAGAAGGAATAAGCATGTGGCAGCTGCTCTGCATGATGCATCCAAAGCATCATACCCACACTTTAAAAAATGCCTAGAAACCTGTAAGGTTATCCCTCTGTGCTTGTACCTCTTTACAAACATTGGCAGTAACCTTATCCGGATACCCCTATCCGGAAAGTTCATGTAAAAAATTATTGATGGATTCAGTCATACCCTTGTCATCAGTACTGAGACATGAATCTTTGAGGCTTTCGGATCATAAAGGAGCCCCCTATTTTTCTTGTAAACACAGGAACTATAATAGTAGACATCGTAATAATAATTTGAGTCATGGACGTTCTAAGATGCTTTTTACATATTCCAGTAATGTTTTAGAATTCTGTGATATTTTCAAAAATAATTGGCCCATTTTAGCAGGTGATGAAGTTATAAGCAAAGTAGATGGCTGCCATCCTAGTTTTATTTTTAGGAATAATAAAAGTTTGAAGAGGATGTTATGCTATGGCCTTACAGCTGCAGTGACTGATTCTCCACATGGCTTTGGAACTTTTTCCTGTGGCAAATGCAAAACCTGCACTTTTATAGTCAGAGAAGTATTTATTCATCCCAAAACCAGGAGAGAATTTATTCCGAGTTTTTTTGCCATGTGCAACAGTAATTGTCTTGTTTATTTAGCAACCTGCATGCAGTGTCTTAGTTTTTATGTGGGTAAGATGATGCGCAGGTTTAAAGCAAGGATTTTGGAGCATGTTGTCAATATCAGGAACATTGTCATTACTAAAGCTTTAGCAACACACACAGCTAAAACAGGTCAAAATATGTTTTGCTTTAGAGTCCTACAGTTAGTTAACCCTGGTATGAGGAGGGGTGATGTGAATAATTTTCGAGAGAATTTGGAAGTTAAGTGGACAATAGCACTGCAAGCTCACAAAGAGCCAGGGCTTAATGCTAATATTCCTTTAAAGCCAGCATTAATTAAGAGGAGATGAATTTGATTTGGTGTTTCTAGTGACATGTGACTTTACTTTCTGTATAAATTATTGATTTTAGTTGTTTTTATGTGGATCTGAAGAAGCGGTAACTCAGTGAAAGCGCTTATCCTTTCTTTTTAATAAAGAATCTACAAAGGACGTTTCTTAGTCTTTATTCATCTCTATTGGTTTGCTCACACTTTATTTTTCTTATCAAAACTACCAAGGGGTCAGCTTTAGGGTACTTATAAAGGTCCTAGTGAGAGTTAATTACTCTGTAAAAATGATCAGGCTTCATGAGTGAAGGTGGTATAGAGCTAAGCTGCAAAGAAACATCTTCAAAGATATCATTAAGCACTGCATGCACTGGAGGGATGGGCAGTGGTTTGAGGGATGATCTCTATAATGAGTTTGAGCCTGCGAGACTTGTTCGCTTTTCCTTTAGCCTCTTTCATTTTATGAAGGGTATTCCCAAAGGAGAGGTCCTCTGGGGGACAAGGAGAATGTATCATCCAATTGAGTCAGGATAGGGTTGGGGTGAGAGGTTCTTACAGCAGGACAACTCCTCCTCATCTTCAGAGCCTGAGGAATGAGATGCTTCTTGAAAAGCCACATCCCTATGCATTTTGGAGGGGGAGGCTTCAAGGGTAGTGGTTTGAGTGTGGCTGGGTTCTCTGGACTTTATGAAGGCCTTGAATTTCTGGGCTTCGACATGAGCTGGATTGGCTCAGCGCTAAGATGAAGACAGTGGCAGGATGACTGTTCTTTTAGGCTTAGGCAACCGTTTAGTGAAGATAACCTGAAGGCACGGTGGTATGACTGGAGTCTATATCACTTCAGTGAATACACTACTGATCAAATCGCTATTTATTGAACTCAGTTAATCAAAACCTCAATTTAGCGAACAATGGTTTACGTGAAATTTCTCCAAGGGAAAGGAACTAGTGGGCCAGCTAGCAACCATAAAAAAACTACACAATTTAAAAGTCACCCTCCCAACTAAATATACCAACTCTGAGATCACACTACAGTGGGGAAAAAAGCAAATTCCCGATGATGGCCAACTACTTCCTTTCCTTGAGAAAGAATTCATTTAATCAATCGTTCACTGAAATTATGTTTTGATTAATTGAGTTTGATAAATGGCAAGTCGATCATTAGTGTATTCGCTCAAGTGATACAGACCTGTATGACTGCAACCCCTGGCTGACATTCTAAGGCAGAGGAAGATAATCAATCCCTGTCAGTACCAGTGACACAAATGTTAGAAGCTGAAGCCTGTGGAGCAACCTCAGACCTGACCAACATTAATGCTGTGGAAGTGAATGAAAAGCCCTGAAGCCATGGTAGCCTCCTGAGGGGTTGCACCAGTGGGTGAGTGCCTAGAAACCGCTGGACAAGGGGGCTGCAAAGGGTCCTATCCTGAGTTGTCGGCTGACTTGGTGGACTGGACCAAGGTTTCAGCAATATGATCATAGACTTTTTTCTTGTATTTTTTATTTTTGTGTTTTTAGGAATGATGATGGAGGACAGCAGAAGTTGTAAAAAAAACACAGACTGAATTGAAACTGATAACTCCATATGAGCTGCTAAGACTTCAGCTTTCTGTTTAAAGTTTTTGCTCAGAATTTAGCACAATCAGGATAGCTAGAGACATCATGATTAGGCCCCAAATTGAGCAGACACGAAGAATGAAAATCCTTACATGGGCTAGAGACTACCTTCCCTACCAAGACTTGATCTCAGAGTACAGGCAAAGAAAGGGATAGGTTGATTTTAAGTGAAAGACATGTTCTAATATAGGTTTTAGTAAATCTAGAACAGAAGCAGCTGTTAAAAAGGGATAATTAGTAGGGTATATAAAATACTGTATGATAGCTATAAGAATCACTCAGAGGAGGTTAGAAAAGATTGGGAAGAGAGACTAGAAAAGCAATTTACAAGAAAACAATGGGAAGACATTCGTATGGCTCCCAAGTATGCAACCAAGTCCAGAAGGTTTAGGATCTCTCCTTGGAAGTGTTTGCATAGGTATTTTTATACCTCAAGCAAACTTCAAAGAAATTTTCTTCAAAAAGACAGCAAATGTTGGAGGTGTGACAGAGAAGAAACAGGTAACTGGGAACATATGCTCTGGGAGTGTAATGAGTTGGCATACAGGATATGAATTGCTTAGACGTAGTAAAGCCTTATTTAATTCTGTTAGCTACAAAATAAGCAATTACAAGAAAATGGAAATCAAAGTCCACATCAACTGTACTTGATGTATTAAATATTATAAAATAGATACAAGAACTGGAAGAGGGATCTTTAGAAAAGGAAAGAAGCAAATTATATAGAAGCAAATGGAAATTGAACAATACATGCATAATAATGTTCAGGAGGAGGAGTGAGGTTTAAGGGAAGGCAGGAATTCAGCAATTTTTTTGTAATGTTGGACTGATGACATTATCAAAGATCATATACATGTTGTATATTGTATTCAAATGGAAAAATGTTAAAATGGTTTGTTTTCTTTCCTGTTAATGTATGTTTGCCTATGTTTTAAGTGACAATTTAATAAAGCTGCTAAAAAAATCTTTATGCAGAAATTGCTTCCTGTACTTCAAGCAATTATTTACATTTTTAAACACTAAGAAGAATAAGAAAATTTCCAATGGAGTACTTGTCTAACTGGTAGATTGTAGAAACTCTGAAAACAGCAAGCTGACCAACTGACTGCAAGCTTACTGTACACATGATGAAATGCATCGGACTGCATAGCTAGAAAGAACTGAAGATGGTACGAAGGACACCCTTAATACACCCAGATGTTTGGACGTCCTAGGGATGATGCAAATACTCTGGAAACCAGGCCAGTAGTGGGCTTTTACATGGCAGGAAGACCTCAAGAATCAGTGTACAACACTGAGTATATAAAACATCATTTGGAATCTTATGCTCAAAAAGATCACAAACACTGCCAGTCTCTGGCTTCGCTCCAGACAGTGTCCAGTCAAAAACATCTCTAAACTAGCTAACATCTATGGATAGGTTAATACTTGCTTAGGATTTTGGAGCTATTCTCCTTCCAAAGAATCAGTCTGGATGGCCTTAAGATTGTTTACTACTGTACGCCATTAAAATCTGTGGTGCTAGGCTGATCTCTACAGAAGGTAGCCTCATAGTCATTCTGAATAGAAGCATAGTCTCCAAGATTAGCTGACTGTAAAGTCTTCTTAAAGGATACCACATCAGCCCTATACATGTTAATAATCTGTCATGTGGTAAAGTCTCTGTTTTTTCATACTATGAAATACACTACAGGACAAAATATCTGGAGACAGACTATTATGTCTGACAAGGGGTCTGTTAACCCAGACATCTCCTGCACATAAAGGGTTTGGTTCCCCCACACCCGTACTAGGTAATGGAACAGCCCCGGAGAATGTGTCTGACCCCTGTACCATAGGATTGTGGGCTCACACCAGAGGGTGATGGGGGAGAAGGTTAGAAGTCTGCAGGCCAACTTAAGGCACCAACAGATTCACATTTGCTGATTTTTTTTTCTTTTTAGGTGCAACTGGATTTGATGGGGCAACCGTTTCAAGGTTCCATCAAGTTAGGGTTAAAAACACCAGCCAGAATAATACACTGACACTATTAAAGGCCAACTAACTGCAGCAATACAAGAAAATATAAACTATGTCCCCACACAGCAAACAAGAAATGGAAAGGAAAGGATTAGTCCAGATAAAAATCATTTTAGCAAGCAGATCTAAGCGACTCCCTCTCTGATGCCTCCCTGTGGGAGGAATAAATAAGTCTTGTCGAAGTTTCAACTAGTCTATTCCAATAAGAAGGTAGCTGGATGAGTTCTCATGCTTTAGATTAGATTAACAATCCCTTAAGGGGCATTTGCATTTATCCCATGGGTCTCCTTTACAGGAGTTTTAAGGAATCATACAGTGAAAAGTCTAGCTTGGCTGGGCTTTTCTTGGAGTTTTTACTGAATGGTTTGTCTGTTTGACACCTTTACCATTTGGTTTCAATGTTACTTGGGATATTTTGCAAGAAACGTAATCTTTATGGGCATCAGCTGGGTTTAAAGATCCAGTGTTTCTAAAGTATGGTCAGACTTTGCACTTATGCTGTGCTGAACAGGTCAATAAAAAAGCCAAATATGCATGTCCACAGCTAGTGGGCTTTGGCTTTATTGGCCTAAATGTAACCACGCAAATTTAAAAAGTGAAAATCGTGGACATTCAGAAGCCATGTAGCTGAAACACTTGATGTCCTCTTAAGGGTCTATTTGCATATATCCCATTGTCTTCCATTACAGGATGCTTTAGATATCACACAGTGAAAACTCTAGCTTGGCTAGATTTTTCTTACAGTTCTTAGTGAATGGTTTGTCTGGCTTTGCTTGGTTTGTTTTGATATACAAAAATAGAAAAATACATAAATATATACATATGTATATAGGTTCATAGGTAGGTACTAGGCTATCGACCCAAGGGCCTAAGTAAGCCTAGCCAACAAGGTGCCATGGCTTATGCCACCCAAGAAAGTTTATTTCCTGTGCCCCTGTTGAGCAGAGCCACAGAAGTGATCCCCGGGGTGTATTTCCTATTTCCCATCCACTCATCAAGATTCTTCTTGAAGAGTGCCAATGAGGAACTTTGCTTGACATAGATGGGTAGCTTGTTCCAGAGTATAGGAAGTCTCTGGGACAGGAATCCATCCCTCCAGCAGGTCCTGTTTATTGTGGTGACAAGGTTTAGGCCCCTAGAGCATGTAGCTCGGAGGGATTGGGATTTCTTTAGGTGTAGCATGTCCAACAGCTCTGGCTTTAACATAGCTTTATATGCTAGGTAGAGATCTCCTGGGAGTAGGTGATATGCTACAGAGTAAAGCTGGAGTTTTTTGAGATGGTCAGTGTAGGGCATCTGTTTGAGACCAGTAATCCTCTTTGTGAGGTACTTCTGTGGCCTTTCCAGCTGCTGTAGATGTCTTGTGAGGTACATTCCAAAAGGGGCGTTGCACTCTATAATGGGTCTAATGAGTGCTGAGTAAAAGGGAACAATAACCTATTTTCTTCTGGATGAGAACCCTTTTGTGATGAGGTGTGCCACACAGAAAGATTTACTGACTACTGTGGCGATGTGCTTATCAAAGGAGAGACTACTGTCCACCTGGGTCTCAAGGTCTCATTACATTCGGCGTTAAGTAGACTGCCGTTTATGTGGTAGTTCATGGGTACAGAGTTTTACCAAGGGGATAACAATGCATTTTTTGGCACTGAGCTTGAGGCCATGCCTCTGACATGGGCATCTGTCTCAGTAAGGCCCTTCTGCAGGATGTCCACATAATTTGGGGACTCAACTATGGCTCCTAGTTTGCAGTCATCTGCGAAATTCGTTAGCCAGAGGCCTTATGTGTTAGCCTGTACTTCAGAGAAGTAGATACCAAACAGGAGAGGTCCTAGTACTGAACCCTGTGGTACTCCACTTGTCACTGGTTTGAAGTCAGATTTGGAGTCTGCAACCTTTACAGTGTGGGTTCTGTCAGTGAGCCAGTTGGCAACCCATCTTGTGATGCAGGGATTTATACCTAGTTTAGTGAGTTTAGCTATAATTCCAGAATGGGGGATGGTGTTGAAAGCCTTGGCGAGGTCAAGATAGGCTGTGTGAACCACCTTACCCTCGTCTATGGCTTTGGTGACTGCCTCAAAGAAGTCGATCAGGTTCAGAAGGCATGATCTACCTTTCACAAACCCGAACTGGGTGGGGTCCAGAGTTTGGAGGTTACCAATGTCATTTTTTTGAGTTCCATGATGATAAGTTCCATGGCCTTGCAGACCAGGCTCGTCAGGCTAATAGCGCGATAGTTCCAAAGATCAGCTGTGGCTTCCCCTTTGTGGAATGGGATAACTGTTGCTGTGTGTCATTCAGTGGGCACAAAGCCTAACATGAGACTATGATTGAACATGGTGCTTACGTGAGGAGCCAGTTCGTTCTGAAGTTTATGTAAAACGCAGCCTGGGATGTTGTCTGTTCCCATGGATGCTGTGTTTTTGGTTTTAGAGAGTGCAGCTTTTACCTGCATAGATGTGATTACAGGGACTCTGCATTCTTCCCATATAGATATGGGCCCTTTAGGGGTGAGAGGGGGGTAAAGTTAGCACTGAACCTATCTGCCAGGTTGTTGGCAATATCAGATGGTTCTGAAATTTTCGTACCATTGTACTGTAACTCAGAGCAGATCTGGGTGTTGCCACTGAGATTCTTGACATAGCTATAGAATGCTTTGTGGTTGCCCTTAGAATTAGAGGCAATTTTGTTTTCGTAGCAAGCTTTGGAGGATCTTATAAGGGATCTCAGCTTCTTACTGAGGCTGACCAGGGGAGCTCCTCGACTCATGGGATTTTACTCTCTTCTGCAACAGTTTCTTCCTTCTGTTGTAGAGTTTGTTTATGGCAGGGGACCACCAGATTGGCTTCCTTTTTAGGAGGACAGAGTCTTGTTTCTGTTTGGGATAGCATGATCCATGACTCGTGTAAATGCTTATAGAGTGCATTTGTGTAGGATTCAGCAGTCATAACTGTATTGTCCATCTGCATGAGTGTCATGAAGTTCGCCACGTCTGTCTTAAGAAGCATGAAGTTGGCTGTGGAGACATTTTTTACTGTGGTTTCCTTAATTGTGGGTGAGGGCGGGATGCGGATATCTAGAGTGATTAGCTTATGGTCAGATCTGACCAACGAGGAGCTGACTTTAGGTGTGGAACAACGGTCGCTCATGTTGGTAATGACTAGGTCTAGGACACTGTTGCCCCTGGTGGGGGTGTGGATAAGTTGATCCAGGGCATTGGAATTTATGAATTCCAGAAAGCGTTGGGGAAGGAGTTGGTACATGAGTAGTTTTCCCAGTTAATGGTGGGGTAGTTGGAATCACCCATTATTAGGGTGTTTGGTTGAACCCTAATATTTTCCAGTATATCAAGAAAAGAGGAGTGGGAATCCTGGGGCATGTTGGGGGATCTGTAGCAAGCTACAATTTGGATTGCAGTTTTGCCCAGAGTTTGTTGCACCTGGATACCCTCAGATGCATTATGCTGCGCAACTAGCCTGGAGGTGTGGATATCCTTAATGAATATGGATACACCTCTGACTTTGGTGTTCTGGTCCAGGTAAGATGGCCGAAAAGTGTGGTATGAGTTATAGCCTGGTAATGTAGGGGTGTTCTCTAGAGCCTTGAACCAGGTCTCAGTCACTGCACAGATATCTATGTTCGCCATTTTAAGGAGTGCCTCAATTGAGTGCATTTTGAGATTTAGACTTCTAGCATTGAGTAGCATTACCCTCAGTTTTTGCTTGCCTGTTACGGTGATGAATTTGTCATTTGAACCTTCCCTAAAAAAGGCACTACAGGGGTGGCAAGACCCTTAGAAAGTATACAGAATCCCAAGGGCGACAGGTGCAGGCCATCTCTGGCAAAGCATTGTGGTGTGTTGACCATGTCGTCCCAGGCAGATACTGGATCTCCTTAGAATGACACCAGAAGCTTAGCCAATTGTTGAAGTCATTCATTTTGTCCTTGTACTGCAGTATCATTCTGAGTGATGGCAGAATGCTACTCAAGCCTAGGGTCATACCTGCCTGGGCTACAAGATCAGAGAGCTCTTCCATGTCTCTTTTCATGTAGTCCAGGGAGGTACGTCTCAGGTCGTTCACACCAACATGGGCAATGACAGAGTCATATTAGTACTTGTTGTGGAGTGACCTTTGTGTGTGGGTTATGTGGCAGATCCTCACACCCAACAGGTAGCTGACAGTAACCTTCTCCTTGTTTAGCCTGGTGAGTGGGACATCAGTGTGCCTGACTATATAGTCACCTATGACTAGTGTGTTGGGTACGTTGTTTTGCCATATGGGCTGTGGTTTATTGGTACACTGAGTCTGTGGGCTATGTGTCATTTGGGTTGGGTTGGGGATGGAGGTTGCTTGCGTTTCTGCTTTGGCGGTCTCTGTTGCTTCAGCAGATTATTATGGAGAGCCTCCAGGAATGTTTTTGAGTTTCTGTGTGTGTATTTTGGTGGTGTAGGTTTAGTGGGACTATGTGATGAGTGTGGTGTGGTGCAAGTGTTTACCTTCTCCTCTTGACTGTCAAGTTCAGTCTTGGTTAGAGAGAGCTTTACCTCCAGTTTGGCTAGATAAGTGCATCTCTCACAGGTTGTGGTGTTGGGAGGTAGGAGGAGAGGGTTGTCTGTGTACATGAGGCAATTGCTACATTGCCGCAAGATGCCCAGATTCATCAGATAGACAGGAGATAACACTGGGAGCTGACCCTAGGACATGCCTGAATAAAAAACTACTTTCCTCTAGACAAGTGAGGAAAGTGAGTATAAGAGCTGTTTTTCTCTAAGCAAGTGAGGAAAGTAAGTACAAAAACTGTTTTCCTCTAGGTAAACAGGAAGGTTGAGTGCTGTTGTAATTTGTACCTTATTTAGTGCTAACAACAAGTTCTGAACAAGTGCTGAACACGAATAAGCAAATTCAAGTGCTAAAACTAAGAATCTGTCCCTGGATCTTGTGGTAAATAGGCTACCTAGTGCTTACCACTCCCACTGATAAGTTGGAATGCTTCCCTCCAACACAGAAAGGCTTGGGGGGCTCAGAAGCTTACAGTCCTGGAGACGGCAAATCTGTATCTGGACTAGACTAGTTACAGGAAAGGTGGGAAACAAGCGCAAATGCGGGCTTTTAAACCAGAAAGTTGAAAGAGATGGGAAAACTGCCCAAATGGCCAATAAACTGCAATTTCAGGGCCAGAAACCACTCTTGTGGTAGATAGGCTACCTAGTGCTTACCACTCCCACTGATGAGCTAAAAGGCTTCCCTTCAACACAAAAAGGCTGGGGGCTCAGAAGCTTACAAACAGTCCTGGATACAGCAAATCTGTATCTGGACTAGACTAGTTACAGGAAAGATGGGAAACGAGCGCAAACACGGGCTTTTAAACCAGTAAATTGAAAGAGAAGTAAGAACTGCCAAATGGCCAATAAACTACAATTTCTGGGCCAGAAACCACTCTTGTGGTGATAGGCTACCTAGTGCTTACCACTCCCACTGATAAGCTAGAAGGCTTCCCTCCAACACAAAAAGGCTTTGGGGGCTCAGATGCTTACAAACTGTATCTGGACTAGACTAGTTAAAAGAAAGGCAGGAAAAGTACAGTTTTGTACCTACCATAAATGTAGATGTTCGAGGATCCCATTGCTGCAGTCCTTACTATTGGGTATAGTCCGCATCCAGTCGGCCCGAATACCAGAGGCTGACGTCGGTCAGGCGCGCATTAGCCAGGGTACTAATGCGCATGACCCACGTCATATCCTCAGTCTTTTCTTGCCCCAGATGTCAGAAGACCCCAAAAAGACAAGGCCCAAAATACCTGCACCAAAAATATGCACAATATATAAAAGAATATATAAAAAAATAAAAGCATGAAACCTCACCTACACAACCACCCCTAAACACAGAGGGGAAGGAGGGAGGGTAGGACTGCAGCAATGGGATCCTCGAACATCTACATTTATGGTAGGTACAAAACTGTACTATGTTCTTCGTTCCCCATTGCTGCAGTCCTTACTATTGGGTAGAATCCCAAAGCAGAGGTAAGGGAGGCTGGCAAATCATAAAGAAGCAGGAGCTGACAACATGCCTTGCAAAACAGCTGTGGCAAAACCAGCCCTAGACTTAGAGTAGATAGGAAGGTGATAATGCTTAGAGAAAGTATGCACTGAACTCCAAGTAGCTGCTTCCAAAATATCCTTAGTTGCCACCCCCCTTAGAAATGCAGTTGTAGTGGCAGCAGCCCTAGTGGAATGAGGCCTAATCCCAGCTGGAATCTCCTTGCCATGATGGGAATAACAAATGCAATGCAAAAGCCAATCCACCTAGAAATAGTTTGTTTGGACACAGGCTTGCCCTGTGAACTCAAAAGCAAAAGAAACAAACAACTGCTGAGACTGCCTAAAATCCTTAGTCCTGCTTAAATAATAACGCAACTGCCTGTGTACATCTAAAGTGTGCAAAATCCCTTTATCTTGGGGGTCTGCATAAAAAGTAGGCAAATGAATAGTTTGGTTTAAAGCCACACTAGAAACCACCTTAGGCATAAAGGAAGGATTAGTACGTAATGATACCCTATCCTTATGGAAAATCAAAAATGGCTCAACTGCCATAAGGGCCTGCAACTCAGACACCCTTCTTGCAGAAGTAATAGCCAACAGAAAAGCAGTTTTCCATGACAAGTATTTCAAGTCAGCAGTAGCCGCAGGCTCAAAAGGTTGTAGAGTAAGTTTTTCCAACACAAAATTGAGATCCCAAGCAGGAGTAGGAGCGGGTCTTATATTCTTTGCCCCTCTAAGAAACTGCTTGAACAAAGGATGCGAAAACAATGGTGGGTCACAATCATAGTGAGCTGAAATTGCTGCAGCATGAATCTTAATAGAAGAGAAGGACAAACCTTTGTCCAATAACTCAGTAAGGTATTGAAGAGCCGCACTCAAATTAGGCTCAGAAACCTGCAAATTCTTTGCTGTACTCCAAAATAAAAATCTCTTCCATTTTTCCACTTTCCTTGTACTAGGTCTTCTAGCTTCCATAATTACATTTAAAACTTGTTGAGGAAGTTGAGACCTGCTGTGTTTCAACACAGAATATGCCAGGCTGTTAGATGAAGAGAGTGAAGCTTGACATTGAGCAGATGACCATCCTTCTGAGATAACAGATGAGGAATCAGAGGTAAAGGCCATGGAGGCTTCCTTACCAGACTCCGTAGTGGGTACCAGTGTTGCCGAGGCCAATCTGGAGCTATCAAAATCATCCTTGGCCTGTCTTGTCTGACCTTTAATAGTACCTTTGGAAGAAGAGGTAGAGGAGGAAAGGCATACACATGAAGGGTTTTCCAACTGAAAGACAGAGCATCCACTTTCCAAGCTGTGTGATGAAACCCCTTTGTGCAATACTGTGGCAGCTGGTGGTTTAGTGGAGAAGCGAACAGATCTATGTCTGGAGTTCCCATGACACTGTCAATTTTGAAATACATGAAGATCCAGTTTCCACTGGGATCCATGATTTGTCTGCTTAACACATCTGCTAAGGAGTTCTGTGCTCCTGGCAGAAACCTTGCCTGAAGAGTCAGTTGCAAGCTTAGCGCAGTCTCCCATAAAATCATTGCTTGCCTGCATAGAGGATAAGAATGTGTTCCCCCTTGCTTGTTGATGTACCACATGACAGTTGTGTTGTCTGTTAGAATCAACACCTGCCCTGGAAAAAGTAACTCCTTGAAAGCCATTAATGCAAACTGGACTGCTAACATCTCCTTCATGTTGATATGTAGATGCAGTAGTCTGGCAGGCCACTTGTCTTGTATCCACTTTCCATTTAGATGAGCTCCCAAGCAATGTCCGAGGCATCTGTCGTTAAAATCTGACTCGCCTCTGGCGGGTCACAGAGAGTCCTTTGTTTAGGTGACATTCCTGAGCCCACCACAAAAATTCTTTTGAAGGCAAGGTATTATTGGAATGACAGTGTCCAAATCCTGGCAGTGCTGTGTCCATTTTGAGATACCATTGTAGCTTCCTCATATGCAGTTTGGCATTGGGAAGCACCAGAATACAAGATGCCATGAACCCTAATGCTTGAAGGACTGTCCTTGCAGTCAGCACGGACTGATGAGATAGTTGATGGAAGTAAAGTGATAGACTCTTTTGTTTGTCCGGGTTAAAAGGCCATCTGGGCTGCTGTATTCAGTCTCACACCCAGAAAGCACATGTCTTGAGAGGGTACTAGACTGGACTTTATTTCGTTCACAGAATACCCTAGGCATCTTAGCACTGCTATAACATGTTCCAGATGCTGTAAGGTCTTCCTTTTCTTGAGCCAGAATCAGGCAGTCGTCCAAGTAAGGATAGATTTGAATTCCTTGAAGCCTGAAGTAAGCTATCACTGGAGCCAGAACCTTGTGAATACTCTGGGCGGGCAATGCAGAGAACTGATAATGAGAATTTCCAGCTCGAAACCGCAGATACTTCCTGCAACTTAGCCTTATAGGCACATGAAGGTAAGCTTCCTTGAGATCTAGAGTTACCATCCAGTGATCTTTGCCCAGCAGAGGTAAAAGCTGTTGTAACGTCAACATCTTGAACTTGGGAATGTCCAGAAAAGTGTTGAGGAGAGATAAATCAAAATTGGTCTCCACGTGTTCCCCTTCTTTGGTACTAGGAACAGGCGAGAATAAAATCCTAGGTTCCATTCTGTTACTTGGACTGTCTGAACGGCCCCTATCTGGCGGAATTGTGATACTTGCTTGTGAGCCTCTTTTCTTTGTGGAGGAGGAACGCCTGGCATGCCTTTGAAAGGGGCATTGTATGGAAATAAAATCTGTAACGGTGAATGATATCCAACACCCATTTGTCTTGAGTAAGTAAATCCCAATTTTCTTTGAAAGAGACAGTCTTCCTCCCAAAGGAGCTGTCAGACGGGAATCTACTGGCAGCTGAAAAGACAGGTCATTGGGTCTGTTTACGAAAGGACTGACCCTGCCCTCACCAGAAGTCTGAGCAGGTGAACTCCTGTTCTAGGAAAGAACCTTGAGCCCTGCCCTACCACGTCTAGACCTACCCCTAGACTGGGAATCATAAGCAGGATATGTCCACCCCTTAGCCGCCAATTTCTACTAAATTTCGTGGCTGCACCTGCAAAAATCTTTAACAGTTTGCATAGACTTAGCTTTGTCCTCCATTTTCTTTAAAACTGCTTCCACAGGCGATCCAAACAACACATCAGACTGTAAAGGAGCATCCAAAATCCTTGTCTTAACATGCTCAGCTAAATTCTGATCCTTCAACCAGGCATGCCTGCGAAGAACAGAACTAGTAGCAGCCACCTCGAGGAGGCCTGTACAGCATCAAAACCACATTGCAAAGAATGCTTACCCACTTGTTCAGACACATGAACCAAATCCAGCAACTCTTTACAGTCAATACCTTCCGCCAAAGCATCCACCTTAGATTTCAATAGTGAAAGGAGGTAATTCTGATATTTTAGCATGTGAAACTGACAATTCAATGCTCTCATGGCTAGAGTGGAAGAAGTATACACTTTCTTTCCCCACCTATCCAAAGCCCTTGCCTCTTTATCAGTGGGAACAGGATTTTTAACCACAGAAGCTTTAACACCTTTAGGCCCTTGAGAAATAGTTTCCGGGTCCGCCCTAGGACTCTTAAACAAATACTTATGAGCTTCGGGCACCCTATAATACCTATCAGGCTTAACAGGAGCAGGAGGCAAAGAGACAGGGTTCAGGGAAGCCTCTGCAAAAACATCTTCCACCACATTCAACACAGGAGGAATAGCTAAGGGCCTATGCTGGGGTAAAAACAAGAATTCCCTAAGCCTTTTCCTGGAATCAGAGTAATCCTGGCCTTCCCATTTAAAGTGCTCCCTCATGGAATGCAGAGTCTCTGAAAATGAGAAATCCTCAGGAGGAGTAGCTGTAGGAGTGGAATCATCCACATCAGAATCAGAATAAGTAGGATACTCCTGCAAGTCTTCTGCAGAAGACTCTGAAGCTGCTGAACACTGTTCAAAACTATCAAACTCCGGGTCCACCCTAGGCCTCTTATCAGGCGGGGGCATAGAACCTCTAATCAGAGTAATCAAATCTTCTGCCATTTTAAGCATATGTTTCTTAGGTACAGAACCCGAAATGCTAGGAGAAGCCCCCACTGAAGCCGAACTAGGCCTACCTCTCAAAGAAGTTTTGGTAACAGAAGGAGAGGCTCTAACTACCTTGGGAAGAGAGGGAAGAATAGTCACCTGAGAAGCCCCCTCAGCCTGGCCTACCTCCTGAGAAGGCACATCCTGTAACAGTAAAGTTTCTGCCTGGGACTCCATGGAAACTTCTGGCAAAACCTCTGGCACCACTGAGCCTTCTAAAGAACCGACGTCCGGGACTGCCGGTCCATCAACCCTAGGCTTCGCTGTTTTGTGCGCTTCTTGCATCCGACGGCATTTTATAATTGCAACGCTTCCCAAACACTAACCTGGCACAGTCTAACCTCCTCTTAATAGTGCTTGTTAAACCCTAGCACAAGAGCGGCAACCAACAACGTCGTGCTCAGGCCCTAAACAAGGTATACACAAGGTATGGTAATCCCTATGAGGTATCTGTTTCCCACAAGAAATACAGTTATTCACTTTTTCTGACATCCGGTAAAATACTGAGGCAAGAAAAACCAAAAAGCGGGTACTTAGCCAACTCTGTTTCGGTCTGAAACTCCGGTTTGAAATATTTCAGAACGCCAACCTGCACAAACTGCTTCTGCATCGGACCATGCGGCAAAAGACTGAGGATATGACGTCGGTCATGCGCCTGACCGACGTCAGCCTTATACTCTGGTATTCGGGCCGACTGGATGCGGACTATACCCAATAGTAAGGACTGCAGCAATGGGGAACGAAGAACATCAAGCTTAGACATTTTTTTTTTTTTTTTAGAAAATGGAAAGGGAGAAAGGAGAAACAAAAGATAATTCAAAATTAAGGACCTAGGTGGCTTGCCCTTCACAAATGTTCTCTCTGTATTAGGTAGAATGAGCTAGTGACACTAGACTGGAATAGAGCTGGGATAGAGCTGAACAGATGGGAGTGGTAGGATTGACTGAAGTCAAAATATGATCTCACTGTACTTGGTTGAGTGAAGCAAATGAGACAGACCCAGGAGGAGTGTTCAAACACAAATTTACAGGAGGGGCAGGCACTTCCAAAGCCACCAAGATTAATAATAAGAACAGAGAGGGAGGGCAGGAAACTAACTGCAGAGAGAGAGACCACAGTATTCTATGAAACAATTAAAAAGAAAAATAAATAACTGCAGAGAGACACAGACCACAATATTCAATGAAACAATTAAATAGACAGAAAAATAAAATGCAGTACAATCTTTAACACTGCAAGTTTGTACTTAACTCAGCTAGTATATATAATATATATATATATATATATATATATATATATATATATATATATATATATATATATATATAAACTGGAAAATATAACAAAACTACTGGTCCACAAAGTCAGCTTCAATTCTACCCCTCCCACTCTTCAGCCAACCCTAAGGAAATACCAATGAATGTAACCACCCACCCAGCTGTAACTAGGGAGTAGGTCCTCAATGCCCTCTCCAAGGCAAAGAACACCACATCAATGGGCACCAATAACATTCCAGGATGCCCGATAAGCAGCATGAAAGATAATCAATCAGGACCACTAGAGTCACTATTTAACCACAGCCTCCAGACAGGCTCCATGCCATGTGAATGGAAAACTGTGGTCACCCCTCTGCACAACAGTGTGCCATTTAAGGACCCCAAAGCCAGACTAGTCTTATATGAAAAGCCACAGAAAGAAATATTATGGAAATGATTAACAATGACACAGGAAGCCTTCAGACACAGGATTCAACCAAGACAGTTTTTGTCAAAGGCAGGTCATGCCTACTCAACCTGGTGGACTTCCTTAAAGCAATGGATGAGGCCAAAATAGTGCACACCATCCACTCTACCTTGGCCTGGCCAAGGAACTGATACAATAATCCACTTGGCCATTGCAGACAAACCCACTGGATAGAAAGCTGGCTCTCAGGACCCAAGAAGGTAGGACAGGGGAGTCCTCCTCCACAAAGAGAATGGTCACTAGCAGAGTACTTCAATCGTCTGTGATGGGACCACTCTTTTTTGGCATCTAGCGGTGTCCTTCAGCTCTCTGTAATGGGTCCACTCCTTTTTGGCATCTACTTTTTGGCATCTACTTTTGTGTTGTCATGACTAACATCAAGGGCTTCTAGTTGACCAAGTTTGCAGACAACTGCAAACTAGGTACAGTCACAGAATTCCCCCCAAGATACTAACTTCCTCCAAACAGGGCTGACACAGACAAATAACTGGTGCCAGAACCACAGCCTAAAACTCAGTGCCACAAAATGCATAATAGTATCCTTTGGGAAGTTTTCTCAAAACTACCTCAATGATAATACACCCCTAAGAGCATACCCAGCAGTCAGGGAAAGTACAGTTGTGTACACTTACCATAAATGTAGATGTTCGGAGTGTATTCACTGTTGCAGTCATCACATTTGGGTTATCTGCCTGCAAGTAGCCCTCAGCCGGCCTGAATACCAGGGTCTTCGGATTTCTGCGTCGGATGCTGTCTCTTCTTTCATGACTTCAGGTCGTCATGGGTATAAAACATGCAGCCGACACCATTACATCAGTTTTTCTTGTCCCAGATGTCAGGTGCCTCCACAATAGGAAGCAATTATATGGTGTGGTACACCCCCCCCCCATCAAAAAGCATATACACCAAAAAAAAATAAAAATACCAAACAAGAAGGAAAGGTGGAGCCAAGAGAAGTCAGGGGGCTGGAGGGAGGGTAACCAGGACTGCAACAGTGAATACACCCGAACATCTACAGTTATGGTAAGTGTACACAACTGTACAATGTTCTTCGTGTTTCACTGATGCAGTCATCACATTTAGGTTGATTCCCAAATCTAAGGAAGGGAGGAGGAATTTAAAGAGCATTAGGGCCAACTATTAAGCCCTGCAAGACTGCAGTTGCAAATCCATCTCTGGATTTAGAAAAGATAGGCATGTGGTAATGCTTGGTGAAGGTATGTACAGAGCTCCAGGTAGCAGCTTCTAGGATGTCCCTGGTAGGGACTCCTCTGAGAAAAGCCAGAGAGGTAGATGCAGCTCTGGAGGAATCTGATTATATCCCCTGTGGGGTAGATTTTCCATGGTGCTTGTAGCAGAAATGAATGCAATGGGCAATCCATTTGCGAATGGTTTGCTTTGAAATGGTCTTCCCCTCTGCCCCTGCAGCAAAGCCATCTAGCAGGTGTTCAGATTTTCTGAGAGGCTTAGTCCTGTCCAAATAAAATTTAAGTTGTCTGTGCATGTCCAGAGAGTGCAGTATTCATTCCCCTTTGTTTTGTGTATTAGGGAAAAATGTAGGCAAATGAATGGACTGATTTAGGGCCACACTAGACACCACCTTGGGCATAAAGGAAGGATTAGTCCTGAGGGAAACCCTGTCCACATGCAAGATAATGAAGTGTTCCTACTGCCATGAGGGCCTGTAATTCAGACACTCTTCTTGCTGAAGTGATGGCTAGAAGAAAGGCTGTTGTCCAAGAAGGGAATTTCAACTCTGCTGTTGCAGCTGGCTCAAAGGGGGGAAGAGTGAGATTTTCCAATACAAAGTTAAGGTCCCAGACTGGAGTGGGAGCTCTCCTGGGGGGGTCTTGAAATTTGTGGCCCCTCTAGGGAATTGTTTTAGCAAGGGATGAGAGAAGAGGGGTGGGCTCAGTATTATAATGTGCTGAAATGGCAGCGGCATGTATTTTAATTGACGAGAAGGATAGGCCCTTGTGGAGCATTTCTGTTAAGTACTGTAGAATATGAGGTAAGCTGGGCACCGTTGTGCCCATCTCCAGAGCCTGGCTCCAGGAACAGTATCTTTTCCACTTTTCAGCATAGGATTTTCTAGTAGTAGGCCTCCTTGTCTCTAGAATGACATCCAGCACCTGCTTACTGAGGGATGCTAGAGGAGAGCTCAAGGAATTAGCTAGGCTGCAAGGTTCAGGGTTTGAAGCTGGGGGTGCAGAATCTGGCCCGCCTCCTGGGACAGCAGGGAAGGGGTCTGAGGCAGGTGCCATGGTTGCAGCAGGGTCATACTGTACAAGAGGGGGTACCAGTGCTGGTGTGGCCAGTCTGGTGCGATCAGTATTGTCCTTGGCTTGTCCTGTTTGATCTTTAGTAGAACCTTCGAGAGGAGAGGCAGAGGGGGAAAGGTATAAACTGAGTGGCTTTCCCAGGTAAAGGACAGGGCATCCACTTTTCAAGCTTGACTATGGGGAGTTCTTGTGCAGAATTTGTTCAAGTGGCAGTTCTGAGGGGAGGCAAACAGGTCTACCTCTGGAGTCCTCCATTTGTTCCTCAAGAGGTTGAATATTTTGGGTTCTAGTTTCCATTTTTGTGGGTCCATGAGATTTCTGCTTAAGTCGTCTGCCAATGAGTTTAGTTTGCCTGGCAGGAATTGAGCTTGTAGGTGTACTTGGTAGCTCAAGGCAGTGTTCCACAGAGCCCTGCTTATGTACCACATAACTGTGGTGTTGTCAGTCTTTACCAATAACTGTCCTGGAAGAATACGGTCTTTGAAGGCTGTCAGAGTATTCTGTACACCTAACATTTCCTTTTGATGGATATGCAGGTGCACCTGTCTCGGGTTCCATTTGCCCTGAATGCACTGCCCTGTCATGTGAGCCCCCCATGCATAGTCTGATGCGTCTGTTGTTAGGGATTTGGGTGGCAGGGGGTAGAGTGAAAGGGAGTCCCTTGTTGTGGTAGCAGGCCTCTGCCCACCAAAGGAACTCTGTCTTCATACAAGGAATGATAGAAATCATTGTTTCCAGGTCCTGAGAATGTTGACACCATAGGCTTTTAAGATACCATTGGAGTTTCCTCATATGCAGTCTTGCATATGGAATTAGTAGAATGCAAGAGGCCATGAACCCCCGGGCTTGCAGTATTTTCCTTGCCGATAGCTGGGGTTTTGTGGCCAATAGTTTGAAGTAGGTTGTCAAATAAACTTGTTTCTCTGGAGTGAGGAATGCCATTTGGGAAGTTGTGTTCAAGCTTGCTCCCAGGAATGCAATCTGTTGGCAGGGTACTATGTGAGATTTCTTTTCATTGATGGTGTACCCCAGTGAGGTTAGAAGTTTCTTTACGAATGCCAGGTGTTGTAATAGCAAGTCCTGGTTTTCTGCCTGAATCAGACAATCGTCCAGGTATGGGTAAATTTTAATATTTCTCTGCCTGCAAAATGCAATGGCTGGAGCTAGACACTTTGTGAATACCCTGGGCACAGTAGATAAGCCAAAGGGAAGTGCAGAGAACTGATAGGGCATGGAGCCTGCCCTGAAGCGTAGGTATTTCCTGCAAGATTCTCTTATCGGGATGTGCAGGTAAGCTTCCTTTAAGTCTAAGGTTGCCAGACAGGCATCCTTGGCTAGCATAGGAAGAAGCTGTTGAAGAGTTAGCATTCTGAATTTTGGAACTACCAGAAAGGTGTTGAGAATAGAGAGGTCCAGGATAGGACGCCAGGAGTTGTCTTTTCTGGGCACCAGAAAAAGTCTTGAATAAAAACCTTGTCCCCTTTGTTCTGCTGGGACAGGCTGAATTGCCCTGATACTGAGAAGAGACAGAACCTGCTGTTGGGCCTCCGCCCATTGATTTGGGGGTAGGTTTGGCCAACCGTTTGGGGTTGGCAGTGTGTGGATGTGGAACTATATCCTTGGGAAACTATGTTCAAAACCCATTTGTCCTGGGAAATGAGTTCCCAGTTTTTTGCATGCAGGGCGAGCTTTCCTCCTAAGGGAGCAGGTAGTTGAGCAGGGCTTGGAAGGGTTAAGGTTAAGTCATTGTGCCATTTTTCCATTGGGGGGGTGGCTTACTACTCCCTGCTTTGGAAGTGGGAGCCCCCCACTGTTTAGGTCTGTGCATAGCCTGAGACTGTAGCCTAGGTGGTCTGCTGTTCCTGGGTTTGGACTGAGAAGGCCTGGAAGGGACTGGAAAGGACCAGTTCTTTGAAGGCCAATGCCTACTGAATCTGGGAGGCTATACTTGTAGGAAATCTTTAACAGTTTGCATAGATTTAGCTTTTTCCTCCATCCTTTTGTAGACTTCTTCTGCTTTGTTGCCAAAAAGACGGTCTTGGTTTAAGGGAGCATCCAGTAATTTAGCTTTAACATGATCTGGCAAGTTTTGTTCTTTAAGCCAAGCATGCCTTCTAAGTACAGACCCAGTGACAGCAGCCCTGCAAGATGCTTCTAAAGCATCAAAACCACATTGCAAGTATGTTTACCAACTTGTTCTGCAGAATGCATTAAATCTTGCAATTCTTTGTGTTCAGCACAGTCAGGAATTGACATAATTTTCTGTTTAAGTAGTCCCATAATATGCTGCTGATACTTTAACATATGAAACTGGCAATTTAAAGCCCTAATGGCCAAAGTAGCAGAAGTGTATACCTTCTTACCCCATCTGTCTAAGGCTCTAGAATCTCTATCAGAAGGGGTAGGATTTTTGGCAGCAGTAGCCTTAATGCCTTTTGGTCCTTGGGAAATGGTCTCTGGATCCGCAGAATGATTCTTGAAGAGGAGCTTGTGAGAGTCAGGTACTCTATAGTACCAGTCAGGTTTTCTGGGAGCTGGAGGTAAAGTGTCTGGGGTAAGGCCAGATTCCAAGAAAGCATCATCTACAATGTCCAGAACAGCAGGGATAGCTAATGGCCTGAGTTGAGGCAGGAGTAAGAATTCCCTAAGTCTCTTTTTGGACTCAGAGTAATCCTGGCTTTCCCAGCAGAAATGCTCCCTAAGAGTATGCAAGGTTTCACCAAAAGAAAAATCTTCTGGAGGAGAAGCAGAGGGAATGGAATCCTCTGCATCAGAATCCTCATAAGTAGATAAGGGCAAATCCTGGTAATCAGAAGGAGTAGAAATATCAGATTCCTGATCAGAAGAATCAGAGAGAAATTCAGTTCTAAGTCTCTTAGAGAGGGAAGGCTGGCTTCCCCTAATTAAGATAATAAGGGCTTCAGCCATTCTAAGCATTTGTTTTTGAGGCATATGGGCCTGAGCCCACGGTTTGGTCATCGGTTTTCTAGGTGTAGTGCGAGTTTTTGGCCAGAGGGATTCGGAACTTCTGGATGGAAACGATGGCGTTGGTTTAAAATGAGGCCTGAATACACCCTCAAAAGCAGGTGACTGAACAGTGTCTCCGGACCCATCCAAGGTAGAGACATCCGCAGGTTGCATAGTTGAAGAAGCATCTCCTGGCATACTGGACTCTGAATGGATCTCAGTAGAGGCCTGCGAATCTGAAGTAGTGGGTATCACGGGCTGCGAAAGTGCCTCACTGAGTACTGGCGGACTGGTGATTAGCTTAACAGAAGTGTCGTCGGCAGTTCTGGACCTATGCGGTCTGTCTCTATCTTTATCCTTACTTTTTTTGGAAGATCGGTAGTCGGATGGCTTAACAAAGCCATTTCAGAATACTGAGATCGAGTACGAAAGTAATTGGTTGCAAAAAAAAGGCTGACGATGAATAGTTTGGGGCTTGAACAAGGCACAAAACCGACAGAGTGGGACGTCGTGGTCTGAGCCTAAACTGGGAATGCAGTAAGAATGAAAATCTCTATTTGCTTTCCACAGGCAAGACAATTGTTAACTTTTACTGATATCGGTTGGAGCAAGAAAAAGGATCCCCAATGGGGTACTTATTTTATTTGAAGACTTCGGATCTGAAACTCGAAAATTAAAATTTCAGGAGATGGCTGACCGGCACTTGCGAACTGTTTTTGTTCGGGCACCGCACTGCAAGAAAGACTGATGTAATGGCGACGGCTGCATGTTTTATACTCCTGTTGACCTTACGTCATGGAAGAAGAGACAGCATCCGACGCAGAAATCCAAAGACTCTGGTATTCAGGCCGGCTGAGGGCTACCTGCAGGCAGATAACCCAAATGTGATGACTGCAACAGAGAAACATGAAGAACATCTGGGGACACTTATAGACAGTAACTTGGCCTTTGACCATGTAATAAAATCATTCTATGTTGCTCAACATGTAATCAACGGTATGGCATCAAGGTCCAAGAAAGTCATCATTTCACAGTATTCAGCCCTTATTAAACCTATCATTGAGTGCAATGCTCCCTTTGGTAAGTATATGACCAGGCATATAGAAAAACTAGAATGTCCACAGAGGTTCTTCACAAAAAGAATACAGGGCATAAACAATATGTCCTATGCAGACTGCCTCCAAGCCCTATCCCCTGGACTCTGTCACCTAAATACTGCAGATGGGTAACCTATGCCAAGCATGCAATGCATCCAGATCTCTCCTGATGGACCTTTTGCATATCAGCAAAACAAATAGCATCAGAAATACCCAACCAAGAGACTTAAAATCTTGCTGGCAACATAAAAAGGACATGTTAGCAGGACTGGTGTGTGCCTCAGAGACTACCCCTTCACTGAAACAGGATTCCCATCCATCTGAATCAAAGTTCATCCCTAAACCAGATCAAAAATAACTTGGACCAGTGGATGAGGAAACAAATTCACCCCTGGTCTGGCACCTATGTTTTAATGGAGTGAGGCAGCCTATAAATGCGTGCAACCCAAGCTGTAGCCCATACCCCCTAAAATAACCTTAGGGAACCAAACCTTGGCAGATACATTTCCAGCAAACACAGTGGATAATTACAAAGTACAGAAATAAATTTCTCTTAACACCTCGGCTTAAAACAGCCTTTACAGAGTAAATTCATGATATAAAAAACAGAACTTTTATATAAAATCTGACATCAAATTCATTTACAATTATATAATTAAACAATTAATCAATTAAATATATTGCCCATTTTTAAAAAGACATATACATGGTTCCAGGCTTATTCTATATAACTTTTCCAGTTGCATTCTCTATTCATACCACTGGGATGTAAAGTATTATATTTTAATATAAAAACAGATTCCTTCTTTCTTAAATAGAAGTTATGTCCTTACCATAACGTTCCATGTGGAGTGTTCATCTCGCCTTTGTTCTTACACCTGGGTTCGGAGCCGATCCTCGGCTCAGTGTCGGCCACTTGGCAAAGCTCTGCATAGAGAAGAAGCTCGAGACCAACCTAACTCCCACAATCCCCCTCTGCCTTTACCTCAGATCTAGTTTGCAAGCAAACCAGAAGTCAACAGAGAGAATATAACACATTCATGCCAACAAGAACAAACATAGTTGAAAAATACAACCACAACAACTGCATAAGGCAGAAGTAGGAAAACCAAACCAGACACCTAAACTGGACGTTCTTCCTGAGGGTGGGAGGGTGGGAATGTAAGAACAAAGGCGAGATGAACACTCCACATGGAAAGTTATGGTAAGGACATAACTTCTATATGTGAGAGTGTTCAATCTCGCCGTTTGTTCTTACACCTGGGTAGCGTCCCTAGCTCCATGTTCCTGAGGAACTCACGGGAGAACGTTCCTGAGCACAGTGGAACCAAAGGTTGCCCTGTCCCTAGAAACCCTGTCTACTTTGTAATGAGTAATGAATGTATGTGGTTTAGACCAAGTGGCAGCCGCACAAATAGTGTCTAACGGTAGTCGGGCTGCATGAGCCAGGGATGTAGATACTGATCTTGTAGAATGCCCTTTGGGCTTGACAGGCAAAGTTTGCTCCGAAGCCGCATAAACAAAAATAATGCAATCGGATAGCCATTTGGAAAGGGTTCGTTTCGTAACTGCCATACCCTTCTTGCTGTCTGCAAAGGCTACAAAAAGCTGTTCTGTTTTCCTGTGATCCTTTGTTCTATCCAAGTAAAATCTGAGTTGCCTATGAACATCTAACTTGTGTAACATATATTCCAACTTATTGGAATGATTTTTGAAAAAGGTAGGGAGCTCAATGGACTGATTAATGTTACTAACGGAGCAAACTTTGGGAAGAAAGGACGGATTAGTGCGAAGAGATACTCTATCAGAGTGAAAGATCAAATAAGGGTGTTTAGCGGAAAGAGCTTGAAGCTCCGATACCAGTCTGGCCGATGTAATGGCCACCAAAAAGAGAGTCTTCCATGACAAATATTTCAAAGGACAGGAAGAGGCTGGTTCAAAAGGTGGTAGCATCAGCTGAGATAAGAGAAGGTTCAAGTTCCAAGGTGAAGTAGGAGTTCTAACTGGTGGTCTAATATGGAAAGATCCTTTCAGAAAGGCCTTACAGAGTCTGTGAGCCATAATAGGAGCCCCACATTCTTCCACATGAAAGTTTGAAATGGCAGCCAATTGCACTCTCAAAGTGGCAGGAGAAGCTCCTTGGTGGAACAGTTCGGTCAAACACTCCAAGATCCTATTTAGAGGAGCTATCACGGGGTCCAATTGTTGTGTATTTGCCCAGTGCACAACACGCTTCCATTTACTAGTGTAAATCTTTGTAGTGGAAGCTTTGTGAGAAGCCAACAGTATATTCTGAACTGCAGGGGAAAGAAGATCAGACCTGGCTAAGTAGGGAAGCGGAGCAGCCAAGCTGCTAGTTTGAGGGAGAGTAGCGGCGGGTGGGAAGCCCTGGCGAGGTGGGTCAGTAGATCCGGCTCGGGTCCAGGATCCAGGGTTCCAATTGTGTGCCAGAAGAAAGGGAAACCAGATTTGATGAGGCCAGAATGGGGCAATGAGGATAATCGTCCTTTGCAGGTTGTTGGCTTTCTGCAGAAATTTTGCAATCAGGGGAAATGGAGGAAAGTAAGGAGACCGGGGCCAATCGTGAACTAGGCGTCCTGGGAACCTCCCTGGAGGGTAATAGGGCAAAATAGCTTCTGCATTTGGCGTTTATTGGAGCATAAAGAGATCGCAGGAAGGCTGGCCCCATTTGAGAAAAATTTCGCAACTGACTGTTTGAGGACCACTCGTGAGGCAACAGGATAGCTCTGCTCAACCTGTCGGCGATCACGTTGGATAACCCGGGATGTCGTTGCTATCAAGCGACCGTGGACTCCGCCCATTGCCAGATTCTCATGGCCTCTCTGCATAGCTGATAAGACTTGGTTCCCCCTTGCTTGTTTATGTACCAGACTACGGACATGTTGTCCGTCTGAACTGCAATTGTCCCTAGAGGAAGAAGGGGAGCAAAGTGTTGCAACGCTAGAAACACTGCCCTTAACTCTAGAACATTTATGCATTTATATGCAGATTGTACTCCAAATTGGTCCATTCACCTTGGACTGTCTGTCCCTGAAAGATGCCCCCCCACCCTATCAGGGAAGCGTCCGTGGTCACCGTAGCTGTCGGCGTGGGTAGCACAAATGGTCTTCTGCTGGAAAGATTGCAAGTCTGGAGCCACCAAGCCAGGTGTGATTTGCATATGTTTGTGATGTGAATTTCGTGCGTCAGGGGTAACTGTTGGAACGACCATTGTGCAAACAGTAGCCATTGAAGAACCCTCATGTGCAGTCTTCCCAAGGGTATCGCAATGAGAGAAGCTGCCATGAGACCCAAGACCTTCAGAACCAGTTTCGCTGGGGATTTTCTGGATGATAGAAGAAGAGATATATGGTTTTGTAGTGAGGCTATCCTTTCTGGAGGAAGTCTTAGAATTAAGCAGCAGCGTATCAGTTCTGCTCCTATGAATGAGATATGCTGCGATGGCTGTAGTAAAGATTTTTGAAATTCACGGAAATTCGAGATGAAGGCAAAGTTGCAGTGTGTAATCCCTGGCCTGAATCAGTCGGCGCCTGGTGGTGGCAGAAAGGAGCCAGTCGTCCAGATCACGGAAACACCTGGAATCCCAGGCGTCTCAAGTGAGGCAGCTACCACTGCTATACATTTGGTGAAAAACCTGGGGGCTGAGGTCAGACCAAAGGGCAGGGCTCGAAACTGAAAGTGACTGGCTCCCAGCGGGCGCAAGTGATCCCTGGGCCCTGGCCATTTTGATGTGGTAGTATCGTCCTTTAGATCTATTGAGCACATCCAGTCATCCTTCTGTAAGAATGGAAGGATCGATTGAAGCGTGACCATCGGAACTTTTCCTTCTTGATGAAGGTATTGAGTTTGCTTAGGTCGAAATTGGCCTCCAGTCCCCTGTCTTTGGAACTAAAAGAACCTTGAGTAAGTTCGAATCCTCTTTGGTCCGCTGGGACTGGTTGGATGACTCTTTTTTCTAGCAGCTTTGAAATTTCTATAGCTGCAGGGCCTCGCAGATGGGGCGGCACATCTGGGAGTCTTTTCTTGAATTGGGGCAATAGGAAGGGAATTCTGTAACCTCTGGTAACAACGCTTTTTACCCAATTGTCTGATGTAAGATTTTGCCAGGCCTGAGGGTAAAAAGCTAAGCGACCCCCGACTGCCTCCAGAGCAGGACAGTTGGGCCTCCTCTCAGGAGTGCTGGAAAGGCTTCCCGGGGAGTGTATCCCTGTCACCTTGGTTTTTGCGGACCCCCTCTGCCGCCGGGGCGACGTCTTCCACCTCTGCCCCCTCCTCTGCCTCTAGAGGGGGCATCACCCTGTGCGCCCGGGAAAGAGCCTTGGGGTTTTGAAACCACATTTTCCACCACGTTGCTCTTTGGAATGCGGTCTGGATGGGGTGGAAAAACGGACTTCGACAGCAGACAGAGTCTTTCCCTCTTGTTCACACCGGGTAAGGGTCTCCTTTACTTTGGGGCCAAAGAGAGTGGCACCATCAAATGGGGTGTTAGTAAAGGAAGACTTGAAGGCTTCCGCAAAGGAACATAAGCGCATCCAGGATTGTCTCTGAAGAGCAATCGCTGAAGCCGCTGCCCTACTCGATCCTTGACTGCGTATGAGATCAGCCTCATGGGCCGAGTTTGCAATAGATGTAAGGGTATTGAGATGTGCTGTAACTTTCTCCGAGACAGCAGCATCTGTAGTACCCTGGAGGGTATCTCCCAACTCTTTGATTAGATCCCTCTGTAACCGTGTGAAGTGGGTCAAATAGTTCAGGGATGCATAGAAAAGCCGCTGAACTAAAATGCTTCCATACCTGTCCATTGTCCTAGAATCTCTGTTAGGCGGATGGACAGATGAGGAAGATTCAGACATCTCCTTTTTCATGGCCGCTGCCACCACCATAGCGTCCACTGGCACACCCTTTGTCAGATAAGCCTTATCTTGGGGGACAGTAATATATTTATTAGGCTTTCTAGGGACTGGCTCCACCGTGTCAGGAGTCTCCCGCCCTTGAGCAAACAATTCCATCAACTCATGAAGGGCGGAGTGACCCAGGAGGAGGAAGGGCGAGCACCGAATGCCTTCAGCAAGACTGACTCATCCTCAGAAGGGGGAAGGGATTTGCTTTAAGATCTCCAGGATGTCAGAAAAGGAGACACCCTCTGAAGGTGATTTTGGGGACCCTTCTGACTCATCCAAGTCAGTGTCCGATGTCAAGGATTCTTGTGGAGAATCCAAGTGTCTCCTCTTACACAATCTTTTCCTCGGAACTTCCTCGGGGGGGGCATCCGATGAAGCCTCCGAGGAAGAGGGGGCACCCTCTAGGGGTGGCTGAGACACTGGTGCTCGACGCTCAGATGTAGCCGTGGGTGCAGAGGAGGATAACGGACCTTTATGGGAAGGAGAAGCTGTTTCTGCTGAAGTGGTTGTCTGAGTAGACAACACCTTCCTCATGAGGTCGAAGGCCCCGGGTCCCGAGTGAGGTATTCCCCGGTTCGAAGAAATCATAGGAATCCCGAGACAGGCACGAAGGCATCGACCCGAGGCGGGCAGTCGATCTGAGCCGAGGCTCGAGGAGGGTGTCGGAACGAAACATCGGTCCGACTCTCAGTCGGATCAGGATGGATCTTTGGCTCGAGACTCGGTACTGGGTCCGTCAGTCAAGGTGAGCGGTGCCGACCGAGAAAAGCGGTTCGGCACCGAGGGCTCCACAATCACCAGATCAGCCTCTCCCGGCTCCGAAGACTGGATAGGCCTCGGAGGAGGAACAGGTGGAGATAAGGGAAGGCCTTCGAGTCTCGACACCAACTGGGAGGAGACAGAGATAAGTTTGGACAAGGCCGTATTCTCCATCAATTTCTGCACCACTCAGTCTACATCGGTGTCAGAGAGGGGCCTGGAAGAACGCGTCGAAGGAATCGAAGAAGGAGCCGACCTCAAAAGTGCAGGAGGAGGAAGCTCCGTCACCGGTTCCAAGACTCGAGGCTCGGTAACTGACAACAGCTCAACACTCGGCCCCTAAGTCTGTGGAACCGGTGATCGAACTTTGAATGAAGAGCTCAGAGCCGATGATTTGGGCTCCGACGTCTTCGATTCCTTCGAGGATTTGGATGTCTGGTCTGATGCATCCAGAGCCTCTTGGAAAGCAGGCTTCAAAAGGCCCCTATCCATAAGTTTCCTGCGCCTATCTGTCATGACCCTTCCACTGAAAGAATGGCAGATGTAGCAGTCTTCTTGCAGATGGAGAGGGCCAAGACAGTAGACGCAGGAACTATGATGGTCTGTGACAGACATTTTCTGTCCACACTGGCACCGTTTGAAGCCTGATTTAGCTTTTTCAGACATGTCACAAAGTCAAATCCAGTAAACAGTGAATAGCCAGTAAATTTGTCCAACCCAGTAAAACTTGCCCATTCCAGTAAAATTTGTCAATCCTGTACAGTAGTCAAATCCAATAGTCAAATCCAGTAAAGTTAAAGGGTGGGGTAGGCCCCGAGGGAATAACTCTAACAAAGTATATAAAAATTATATACGGAACCGAGAAACCCTCGATACACTACACACACACACACACACACACACACACACACACACAATCAACTTTAAGAAAATGTTTTATCCAGTATATAAGAAAAATATAAGAAATAATCAATCTTAGCTTTGAGGTGGTCCGAGCTCATCAAAAAAGATGCGAACGTTGCAGCGGCAAACTAGATCTGAGGTAAAGGCAGAGGGGGATTGTGGGAGTTAGGTTGGTCTCGAGCTTCTTCTCGATGCAGAGCTTTGCCAAGCGGCCGACACGGAGCCGAGGATCGGCTCCGAACCCAGGTGTAAGAACAAACGGCGAGATTGAACACTCTCACATTGTATAGTTTATAGTATCTTCACCCATATAATCTGTTTTTACTTGTTCTAATATTGTTACCTTCAATTCACTAATGAATCTTGTCTTGACAAAATGGTTTAAATTGTTTGACTATTTGGATTCAATTATGTTGTTTTCACCAAGTGCATTTATCAAACAAATATCCTTGACTCTAACAGTGATAATTAATTGATTCTCGTCATATATTTTTAGTTTACAGATCTTTCAGAGTAGGAGAAATTACATAGAAAGGCTTTAGTAGAATTAAATGTCCCTATCTCCCAGCATCATAGCTGCTGGAAAAAACTCCAGACATAAGTACTGCAACTGCATTTACTTAAATTTGTCAGTTTTTTGCAACTTCATCATCTGCTGAGACCTAATCATACCATGACCATAGTTGGGCTTTGTCCAGCATGAGGTAAGTTAAGTTAAAAGTCTGAGTATGAGATCACTGAGGAGATGGAACACAAACTTGTGGAAATAGGGTGGTGCAGGAAAGAGAGCCACCAGGGAAGTATCTTGGGGTATGGAATTGCCAACAACTTAAATGATGGGTGAGAGGAAAGTGGCCATGGAATCTGTAATGAAATCCTTTCCCTAAGGCCAAGTCCTGCTTATCTTAAAGTAAATTAAATGCAGGTTATAGTTTAGGGAGCTGTTTTAGGTGGGATGGTGTGTTCTGAGAATGCATCAGTGTCTTTGTGTCTGTGGCATGTCAAAGTTGACCTTACATTTTGGCAAACAGCATAAATATGGCATGAATACAGAAGGCAGCTTGCTTTGATGATTACTACAGACAACTCTTGTTGAAATTTGCAAACTACAAAGATTTTTCAGTATCTATTCAGTGCAACAGATGTGTTTCTACCACACCCATATCTGACATCAAAAGTGAGGATAAATATGTGCATCAAACAAACACACACACACACACACACAAGGTACCCTGTGTACAAATTTAAGAATATGAACAGGTTACAGATGATGTCAACAGTTTATAGGTCATTGAACTTAATAAAATGCTCTTAAACCAAACATATACAACACTCACTATAAACTAAAGTAAAACCTTGCATAATGCGCACACACAAAACAAAGGCACTGACACCTCTAAAAATATCTCAGCTCACTTAAAACAGTCCCCCAAAGAAAAAATGAAATACAGACTGAATTCCTCATTCACTCAGTTGAGAAAAACATAACTTTTAAACACAGGACAGATGCAATGATTCCCACAAAATACACCCTTATCCACCTAAAAGAAGTCTGTAAACCAAAATATATGTGTTAATGTAAAAACTGAATAAAACAAAAAGTGAAATAGATCTCGATTCACATCAGTTACAAAGTAAAAAAAAAAATCAAGCAATGCTCGCATAATGTAGACATCTGTTGATATAAATCAACTTTACAAAAACAGTTTCATTCATTATAAGTTGGATTTAAAATAAAAACACACGAAAAAAAATAAAAATAATAACCACAAACAGCTAAATGGAAATCAGCATTAGTGGCAGCCCAATTCTAACTCCATCTAAACTAAATAAAAATAAATAAATATGTAAATAAGCTACAAACTAATAAATCTCAACATAACTCTCACTAAAACTATTAAAACACATCTACAAATTTACCTCAAAAGCAGAGTTCGAATCCATTTATAAGGCAGTCCATTTCTACAATAATTCACAAACTACTTAAGCCTTAAGTACAAACATGCACAACCCTTGAAGTCAATAAGAAATACCACTGTAACATAAAACTGGAAAAACAGATAAATGGAACACAGTGGGGTCTGAGTTATTTAATACATGAAATATCTAGTTGTATAAACTACAGTACTAAAAGAAAAATTTAGCCAAGCTAGACATTTCCCTGTGTAATACCTTACAAATTTTTGCATTAGAGGAGACATGGGATATATGCAAATTACCCCATAAGGACATCAGTGTTTCAGCTATATGTCAATTCTGAATGTCCATGACTTTTTCTTTCTGTTATGGACAAATTCAGGCCAATAAGCCAAACCTCACTAGCTGTGGACATGCATGTTTCAGCCTTCTTATGACTTCATCAGCACAACATAAGTGGAACATCTGGCTAACATTTGGAAACACAGGGTTGTTGTTCCCAGCTGATGTCCATTATCATTAGGGTGACTGCAAAATATCCCAACTAACAATCCAAAAAGTACAGTTTTGTACCTACCATAAATGTAGATGTTCGAAGATCCACATTGCTGCAGTCCTGACACTTGGGTAGTCCGCTGTCCCAGTCGGCCCGAATACCAAAGTATAAGGCTGACGTCGGTCAAGGCGCATTAGTCTGACGTCAGGACGTCAGGGTACAAATGCGCATGACCGACGTCATATCCTCAGTCTTTTCTTGCCCCAGATGTCAGAAGACCCTAAAAAGATAAGGTCAAACCAACAACAACAACAACACACCAAACACCCCTGCACCCAATATATGTACAATATATACAAAGTTAGAATGGTACAATCCCACTCACACAACCACCCCTAAACACAGAGGGGAAGGAGGGAGGGTAAATTGGACTGCAGCAATGTGGATCTTTGAACATCTACATTTATGGTAGGTACAAAACTGTACTATGTTCTTCATCTCACATTGCTGCAGTCCTGACACTTGGGTAGAATCCCAAAGCAGAGGAAAGGGAGGATGGCAAATCATAAAGCAGGAGCTGCCAACATGCCCTGTAAAATAGCAGTGGCAAAACCAGCCCTAGATTTAGAGTAGAGAGGAAGGTGGTAATGCTTAGAGAAAGTATGCACTGAACTCCAAGTAGCTGCCTCCAAAATATCCTTAGTTGCCACCCCCCTTAGAAATGCTGTGGAAGTGGCAGTAGCCCTAGTGGAATGAGGCCTAATCCCAGCTGGAACCTCCTTGCCATGATGGGAGTAACAGAAAGCAATGCAAAACCCAATCCACTTAGAAATAGTTTGTTTTGACACAGGCTTGCCCTGAGAACCTAGAGCAAAAGAAACAAACAACTGCTGAGACTGCCTAAAATCCTTAGTCCTGCTTAAATAATAACGTAACTGCCTGTGTACATCTAAAGTGTGCAAAATCTTTTCCCCCCTATTCTGGGGATTTGCATAAAAAGTAGGCAAATGAATAGTTTGGTTTAAAGCCACACTAGAAACCACTTTAGGCATAAAAGAAGGATTAGTACGTAAAGATACCCTATCCTTATGAAAAATCAAGAAAGGCTCCACCGCCATAAGGGCCTGCAATTCAGACACCCTTCTTGCAGAAGTAATGGCTAACAAAAAAGCAGTCTTCCATGACAAATATTTCAATTCAGCCGTAGCTGCAGGCTCAAAAGGTTGTAGAGTGAGTTTCTCCAACACAAAATTGAGGTCCCAAGCAGGAGTAGGAGCTCTGCGTGGGGGTCTTATATTCTTTGCCCCTCTAAGAAATTGTTTGAACAAAGGATGGGAAAACAATGGAGGGTCACAATCATAGTGAGCTGAAATTGCTGCAGCATGAATCTTAATGGAAGAAAGACAAACCTTTGTCCAATAACTCAGTAAGATATTGAAGAGCCACACTCAAATTAGGCTCTGAAACATCCAAATCCTTTGCTGCACTCCAAAACAAAAATATCTTCCATTTTTCTGCGTACACCTTCCTTGTACTAGGTCTTCTGGCTTCCATAATCACATTCAAAACTTGTTGAGGAAGCTGAGACCTGCTATGACTCAAAACAGAATATGCCAGGCTGTTAGATGCAGAGATTGAAGCTTGACATTGAGTAGATGACCGTCCTTCTGAGACAATAGGTGTGGAATCAAAGGTAAGGGCCATGGAGGCTTCTTTACCAGACTCCTCAGTAATGGGTACCAGTGCTGCCGAGGCCAATCTGGAGCTATTAAAATCATCCTTGGCTTGTCTTGTCTGACCTTTAAGAGTACCTTTGGGAGGAGAGGCAGAGGTGGAAAGGCATACACATGAAGATTTTTCCAACTGAAAGAAAGAGCATCCACTTTCCAAGCTGTGGGATGAAACCTTTTTGTGCAAAACTTTGGCAGCTGGTGGTTTAGTGGAGAAGCGAACAGATCTATGTCTGGAGTTCCCCATGACACTGTCAATTTCTGAAATACATGAAGATCCAGTTTCCACTCGTGGGGATCCATGATTTGCCTGCTTAATACATCTGCTAAGGAGTTCTGTGCTCCCGGCAGAAACCTTGCCTGAAGATTCAGTTGCAAACTGAGAGCAGTCTCCCACAAAATCATTGCTTTCCTGCATAGAGGATAAGAATGTGTTCCCCCTTGCTTGTTGATGTACCACATGACAGTTGTGTTGTCTGTCAGAATCAACACCTGTCCTGGAAGAAGTAAATCCTTGAAGGCCATTAATGCAAACTGGACTGCTAACATCTCCTTCATGTTGATATGTAGATGCTGTAGTCTGGCAGGCCACTTGTCTTGTATCCACTTTCCATTCAGATGAGCTCCCAAGCTGTGTCTGAGGCATCTGTCGTTAAAATCTGACTCGCCTCTGGCGGGTCACAGAGAGTCCCTTGTTTAGGTGACATTCCTGAGCCCACCACAAAAATTCCTTTTGAATGCAAAGGTATTATTGGAATGACAGTGTCCAAATCCTGGCAGTGCTGTGTCCATAAATTTTGAGATACCATTGCAGCTTCCTCATATGCAGTTTGGCATTGGGTAGCACCAGAATACAGGATGCCATGAACCCTAAGGATTGATGTACTGTTCTTGCAGTCAGCCGGACTGATGAGATAGTTGATGGAAGTAAAGAAAGATTCTTTTGTTTGTCCGGGGTTAAAAGGCCATCTGGGTTGCTGTATTCAGTCTCACACCCAGAAAGCACATGTCTTGAGAGGGTACTAGACTGGACTTTATTTCGTTCACAGAATACCCTAGGCATCTTAGCACTGCTATCACATATTCCAAATGCTGAAGAAGCCGTCCCTTTCTTGAGCCAGAATCAGGCAGTCGTCCAAATAAGGATAGATTTGTATTCCTTTTAGCCTGAAGAAAGCTATCACTGGAGCCAGAACTTTTGTGAATACTCTGGGTGCAGTAGATAAGCCAAAGGGCAATGCAGAGAACTGATAATGAGAATTTCCAGCTCAGCAGATACTTCCTGCAAATTAGTCTGATAGGAACATGAAGGTAAGCTTCCTTGAGATCCAAAGTTACCATCCAGTGATCTTTGCCCAGCAGAGGTAAAAGCTGTTGTAACATCAACATTTTGAACTTGGGAATGTCCAGATAAGTGTTGAGGATAGATAAATCCAAAATTGGTCTCCACGTGTTCCCCTTTTTTGGTACTAGGAACAGGCGTGAATAAAATCCTAGGCCCCTTTCTGGCACAGGAACCGGTTGAATGGCCCCAATTTGGAGCAACAGAGAAATTTGCTTGTGAGCCTCTTTTCTTTGTTGAGGAGGAATGTCTGGCATGCCTTTGAAAGGAGGCAAGGTATGGAAATAAAACCTGTAACCGTGGTGAATGATATCCAATACCCATCTGTCTTGGGTAATTAAACTCCAGTTTTCTCTGAAAAGTGCCAACCTTCCTCCCAAAGGCTGCCAGGCAGAAGAATCTGGCAGCTGAAAAGGCAGGTCATTGGGTCTGCTTACGAAAGGACTGACCCCTGCCCTCACCAGAAGACTGAGCAGGTGAACTCCCTGTTCTAGGCCTAAAAGAACCCTGAGCTCTGCCCCTACCACGTCTAGACCTACCCCTAGACTGGGAATCATAAGCAGGATATGTCCACCCCTTAGTAGGCCAATTTCTACTAAACTTCGGAGGCTGAACCTGCAGAAAATCTTTAACAGTCTGCATAGACTTATCCTTGTCTTCCATTTTCTTTAGAACTGCTTCCACAGGCGAACCAAACAACACATCAGATTGTAAAGGAGCATCTAAAATCCTTGTCTTAACATGCTCAGCTAAATTCTGATCCCTCAGCCAGGCGTGCCTGCGAAGAACCGAACCCGTGGCAGCCACCCTCGAAGAGGCCTGTACAGCATCAAAACCACATTGCAAAGAATGCTTACCCACCTGTTCAGAAACATGAACTAAATCCTGCAACTCTTTACACTCAATACCTTCCGCCAAGAGCGTCTAGCTTAGACTTTAATTGTGAAAGGAGATAATTTTGGTATTTCAACATGTGAAACTGGCAATTCAAAGCCCTCATGGCTAAAGTGGAAGAAGTATACACTTTCTTTCCCCATCTATCCAAAGCCCTTGCCTCTTTATCTGGAGGAACAGGATTTTTAACAACAGAAGCCTTAACACCTTTAGGCCCCTGAGAAACAGTTTCTGGGTCTGCCCTAGGACTCTTAAAAGATACTTATGAGCTTCAGGCACCCTATAATATCTATCCGGTTTAACTGGAGCAGGGGGCAAAGAATCAGGATTCAGAGAAGCCTCTGCAAAAACATCTTCCACCACATTCAGAACAGGAGGAATAGCTAAAGGCCTATGCTGGGGTAGAAACAAAAATTCTCTAAGCCTTTTCCTGGAATCAGAGAAATCCTGACCTTCCCATTTAAAATGCTCCCTCATAGAATGAAGAGTCTCTGAAAAAGAAAAATCCTTAGGAGGAGAAGCAGAAGGAGTAGAATCATCTACATCAGAATCAGAGTAAGGAGAATACTCCTGCAAGTCTTCAGCCGAAGACTCAGAAGCATCCGAATACTGTTCAAAACTTCCAAGCTCAGGTTCCACCCTAGGCCTCTTATCAGGAGGGGGCATAGAACCTCTAATCATTGTAATCAAATCTTCTGCCATCTTAAGCATATGCTTCTTAGGCACAGAACCTGAAGAACCAGGGGTAACACCTGAAACAAAACCTGGCCTGCCCCTGGGAGAAGCCTTGGAAACAGAAGGGGAGGGCCTAACCACCTTAGGAAGGGAGGGAAGAACAGCTACCTGAGAAGCCCCTTCAGCTTGGCCTACCTCCTGAGAGGTCACATCTTGCAGTAATAAAGTCTCTCCCTGGGACTCCAAAGAAACTTCTGGCTGAACCCCTGGCTCCACCGAGCCCTCTAAAGAACCGGTGTCAGGAGCGGCGGTTCTTCCAGCCTAAACTTTGCTGCTTTGTCCTTGCGCTTTTTAGGCGAAGCGGGTGGAGCATCCGGCGGCATTTTATAATTACACCGCTTTCCAAAACTAACCTGGCACCATCTAATCTTCTCTTTTTAGTGCGTTTGTTAAATCTAGCACAAGGCGACAGCCAACAACGTCGTGCTCAGGCCCTAAACAAGGTATACACAAGGTATGGTAATCCCTATGAGGTATCTGTTTCCCACAAGAAGTACAGTTATTTACTTTTCTGACATCCGGTAAAATACTGAGGCAAGAAAAACCAAAATATTCCCCAGCGAGTGCCAATAACTTTGATTCGGTCTGAAACTCCGACTTGGAAAATCTCAGAGCGCCAACCTGCACTTACAGCGCTGCTTCTGCATCGGACCATGCGGCAAAAGACTGAGGATATGACGTCGGTCATGCGCATTTGTACCCTGACGTCCTGACGTCAGACTAATGCGCCTTGACCGACGTCAGCCTTATACTTTGGTATTCGGGCCGACTGGGGCAGCGGACTACCCAAGTGTCAGGACTGCAGCAATGTGAGATGAAGAACATCAATGAGTACCAATGTCACACAGAACACAACTAATCAGTAAAAAAAACTAAAAGAAAAATCTAGTCAAGCTAGACTTTTCATTCTGATACCTTGAAACCTCTTGCATTAGAAGAGACATGGGATATACACAAATGACCCAATAAGGATATCAGGTGTTTCAGCTATATGGCAATTCTGAATGTCCATGACTTTTTAGTGAAAAGTCTAGCTTGGCTAGATTTTTCTTTTACTTTTTTTTTTTTTTGTGTGGCCTTTGTACTCATTGTTTTGGATTGTTAGTTGGGATATTTTGCAGGCACCCTAATGATAATGGACATTAGCTGGGTGCAACAACCCTGTGTTTCCAAATGTAAGCCAAACATTTCACTTATGCTGTGCTGATGAGGTCATAAGAAGGTCGAAATATGCATGTCCACAGTTAATGGGGTTTGGCTTTATTGGCCTGAATTTGTCCACAACAGAAAGATAAAGTCATGGACGTTCAGAATTGCCATATAGCTGAAACACCGGATGTCCTTATGGGGCCATTTGAATATATCCATGTCTCCTCTAATGCAAGAGGTTTCAAGGTATCACACAGTGAAAAGTGTAGCTTAGCTAGATTTTTATTTTAGTTTTATTTATTTATTTTTTACTGATTAGTTGTTCTGTGTGACCTTGGTACTCATTGTTTTGGATAAACTATAGTATTAGGAAACATGGTTCCACTAGCAATGAAACTCATTCCTTACATTTACTGGAGAATATATTTCATGTTTTATGTGCCAAACCTAATACTTTCATAGAAAATCTAAAACATTTGACACAATGTTTAAAGATGCAAGATATTTATATGCTGAGGATGTCAGCAAAAGTTTATCTACATGATGAAGACATCATAAAAGCTACTAAATCTCCCCAAAACTATCAATTATAAGTAATATTAAAAAGTAAAGTAAGTTTATACGCTACACAAAAAACAGACCAAATGATCACTCCCTCCCAAAAAAAAACTCACCTAAAAACACTCAAATTTACACTTAGATTAACTTAAAGGCTAAATAAAATGCAAAGGAAAACATGAACCAGACTTGTGTGAAAAAATATATACTGAACACAAAAACAGGGTCATTGCAATCTGTCCCTCTCCTAAAAAAAAAAGTTGATTCTAAAGGCAACTGCCTAAACCTAACTCAACATGTACTTTAATTTAAAAAAGTAAAAGAAAAGAAAACTAAATAGTAAACTGAAACATGAACCACATTCGCTTTCACTACAATGCAAAACAAAGAAAATTTAAGCAAAGAACACACAAACTACACACATACATCACCCCAAATACAATATTTCCAACTTAAATCAACCCCTTTAGAAATGAAACTTATATAGTTACACTAGAACGTACATTAGTACAAAAAAATAACTGGCCAGTTGGAAAACAATATTACTGGCAAAATCAACCACATTATATGATTCTAACCTAAAAATAAAGTAAGTAGAATAATTTATCTACACAATACAAATAATAAATACATTTATTTATTTCAATTTGTTAACCAGGGTAGAGCACTTATCATATCTGACAAATTTCGGTCTCAGCCCAGGGTCAAAAACCAACCAGACATAAAAAATAGACAAAGAGTACAATAATATATAACTGACAATAAAACAGTACAATGGTAGGGTAATGCTTTGGATGCATAGTGAATCCAATGCATTATTTTATAATATGTACAACAATTTCAAAACATTTGAGCAATTAAGCGTAACATGAATAAGAGCTGTGAAAAGTAGTAGAGGATCTTAGTGGTTGTGTTAGCATGGAGAAGTATACTTAAATAATATACTTAAAATATGAGGAGACTTAAAATAAATAAAATAAAATAAAAATAAATAAATGATGTGACCTAAGAGGAACAGGTACATTCTGCCTGAATAACTAAATGTGATTTTAGTAAAGGATGGAACTTGGAATAACATGATGAGTCGTTCATTTCAGGAGGGATACATAACTCTAAGCTATTAAAATGCGTCAAATAATGCATTTCTGATTTAAAAACTATACTTAAACATTATTTGCAGACAAGAGTTCAATGCTTCTGAAGCAACACAACTCAAACAAACCTACATGAACTACTTAAAAGGATAACCGTTTGAAATTTTGGGACATGCTTTAGTAAGTCTCATAATGCTGAGACTGAATGGCCAAAAAACAAAACAAAACAGACTTATTACACTGTTCAAGATATCCATTTTTCAGAATATTCCCTCTTCTCTGAGGTATATAGATCTTAGAGTCAGTATATGTACGTTTGTGGTGTGGGGGTTTGCCCCTTGCAAAAACTAAGTTTAAAGGAGAAGATCAATGCTCCATACTTGCTCTTGTACATTTTCAGTGTATTTTGGGCATGTCAGCACCTAGCTTTATGAGTCTTTAAACTGTTCCTCTAAATCAAAGGTATATTACATCGATGCACATGGAAGTGTGGCAATTAGTCAACTATCATTTTGCTGACAGCAAAACAGACAAGGAGTCGGGACTGAACATCTATTTTGCTGGCCTACATAAGAGAAAGAACAGGTGAAAATGCTGCTGGAGTATTTTTGAATTTGATGCACTTGCAGTTAATTATGAGTAATCAATAGAATGGGTTTTGACGACAGTTTTGTCAGTCATACATAATGTGGCCATACAGATCACATGCATACATTACATCAGATCCAATATCAGTCCTGATATCTGCATGCTACAAGTCGAAACTGCTTGTAACTAATAGCCCAAGTATAGAAATCTATATGACTTACCTACTTACAGATGTACAATAATGAATCAAACTCAAAAACAAAACAGGGTAGTTTCTGCAGAAGGGTTCCCCTACATCCCCTTATTTTATTAATCTCAGTTGGAGGTCACTGAACCTCACAGAAATGGAAGTTAAGAAAGAGCAACCAGCAACATGGAGAAGCTGTCTTGCTCTTTCTTTAGAAGGGTGCAATCCCATAAACCAAGAAAAATACTATACATCAGAGGACAATCAGATCTCTTGTATATGGAGCAGGAAATAAAAAAAAAAAAACAAGAAGTGAAATAGAACTTTTTGTGCAAACACCATAAAAATGTACTAACATTTCGCTGCTTTAAAACTCAAATTATTTAGCCATAAAGTATTTGCTTTGTTTTTAGAAACAAACAGCTCACAATAATATAATTACAGTTGGCTCCATGGTGCAGACAGCTGAAGTCATGAGTGCAGCTCTCCTGACCCAGTGTCATCCAGTCAGCCCAGATACTTGAAAAGCTAGATGAGAAGACTCATGTGAGTTACCAAAGGTTGCCTCACTTGTCCCAAGTAAGGGTAGGGAAGACATTCCGTCAGCTAGAATACTGCTAGAACTTGTGGTAGACCATCAGTGTAAGGGCTGTGATGGATATTTGGGTCTGCTAAACAGTGCATAATGCTGTAGAATAATTTTGGTACACATGTGAAAGTGCATGTGCATCAATGGGCTATTGTAGTTCTTGCTTCAGCCCTGCATCTATCAGCTGCCATGGGGTCTGTAATTAAAAAGCATAAAAACACTCGTAGAATTAGTGCAGGATATTTACAATGACTCAATGACTCCATTACGAACAGTGTTTGATCTTAAGGAGGGGTTCCCAGTGAGAGTGGGTGTGCATCAATATTCAGCTCTCAGCCCACTGCTTTTCAAACTGGTGATGGATTAAATATCAAAAAGGTCAGAGGGGACATATCAACAAAGTTGCTGTATGCAGATGATGTGGCATTACAGGCAGACGAAGTAAGATAGGGGAATGGAATGCAAAACTGAAGGTACACAGGATGGAACTCAGTACAGATAGGACAGCGGTAATGGCAACAAATTAGCGAAATCAGGAAAAAGCACAGAATTGAGCTAGAAGGGAATATAGTGGAACAGGTTAATGGCTTCAAGTATCTGGGTGGGGGGTGGTTAAGGAGAAAGGAAGTCTGAATGAAAGGGCCAAAGCTAGAATCAGAGGGGCTGCAGCAAACTGGCAAAGAGTGTCAGGTGTAGTGTATGACAGAAGAATGCCAAATAAGCTGAAAAGTAAGGTGTACAAAACACTAGTGCGACCAGTACTACTATATGGTACAGGAACCTGGGAGTAAAGGCACAGCAGATGAGGAAGCTAGAGATGACAGAAACGAAGTGCCTGAGGTGAGTGGTATTATGCACACTGTGGTACTGACAAAGAAATGAGGACATAAGAGCAGAAGCCAAAGTAGCTCCAATTGCAGAAAAAATCAATGAGAACAAATTGCAATGGTTTTGCACATGTGCCGAAAAATGGAAGAAAATCTGGAGAAGATGATTTCAGACAGACAAGAAGAAGGCAAGAGGAAATGAGAGTATCCAGCAAAGAAGTGGATGGATTGTCTCAAAGAAGATCTGTAACAGGCATAACTGTTGAAGAAGGCAAGAGTGTGGCACTAAATTGAGAGAGATGGTAACAGTTTTCCTAAGATCACCCATGTACCTATTCCCAATTAGCATGCCTTTACTTCATGTAGAAAATACAATAAACAAAAAGGGTTGATGATAATGATGAAAAACCTCATGATCCTTGTTGGATCACTGGATCACTAGATCTTAGCAATGATTGCTAGTTACATCTCATTCCTCCTGGTGTTTTCATATGGACAGAAAGACAAAAGAAAGAATAAGCCACTATGGAACAGATGCTTGATAGTCAGAAGGATTAGAAAAAAAAGAGACTTGTGAACAAATTGCGATTCTGCAGAGCCCTTCTAAAAGCATTAATAAAAAACACAGTGTTGTGAAGTCAGTAAGACTAATGTCCAAAGTTTACCGTTTCCCTCGAGGATAGTGCCGCACATATTCTCCAACATCATGAGCAGCTACAGCCAAAACTTGCGGGTCATCGGACACTTCCAGAAGCTTAGTTAGGATCCTGTGCAAAACAAATTTAAAAACACAGTCACTAGGCTGCATTTCTTATTTCAAAATATTACTGCTATGACAGAACTTCTTATGAGATTTAATTTGATGAGCAGTGGATTCCACCTAAAAAATAAGAACAACTCGGATACATCATTATAAGTATTTAGAATCAGCTATACACAGTACTCTAGTAACCGTTTTTAGGCACATGATATTCCAGCTTCATAGCATATAACTGGCAGATGTGGCAGTGTTAATACTGCAATCAGTTAAGCACAGAAAACTTAAAAGTTTACAACTGATAAATGAGCTATCGCCGAGGCAAGAAACAAGGAGCTATCACAAAATAAAATCAGAATTAGCGAGCAAACAAAGGTTAGATGACTTCTACTTGTTCTCCACAATGAGCTACTTAAAAATGCAGAAATCACAGTATTGTGGTTTCTTCCAGCAAAGTCCCTCAATTTTTTCTCTGAGGTTATACAAAAAGTACTCTGTATGCAGAATGCTCATTGTGCACTTAGTTGGAAAATATATCATGGTTTGGTAGAAAATGAGAAAATTACATTAAAAAAATATTCTTCACATCTTCAAAGTATAACCTCAAATACTTGGATGTCCACTTGCTTACTTCCAAACTCACAGCTGAGGTACTGTCTTTTAATTACAATGAGCATTTAATTAAGCAGGAAGACAGTATGACAAAACTAAGAAACTGGAGCTCAAGGAAAAAGATATAGCTGCTAGCCTCTGAAGAATATGCTTTCACTAAAGCAATGCACTGCTAAGTGCTCCCTTTCTTCTCATGGTAAGATGGCCTGTTTATTATATCAAAATGTTTATCGGACTTAAGTAAACAATATTAGATGCTACATTAAAACACATCATACAGCAGTGTTGATTTTCCTAATAGACAATGACTGAAAATTCAATAATCATGCTCCTGAGTTCACCTGTCCCCTCACTCTTTTCTCATTCCTTCAAGACAAGGCCACATCTATTGCCAGTCCCCTGCACTGACATTGTTTAAAATACTCCCATCCTAAGATCACCCTCATACCTATTCCCAATTAGCATACAGCTCAGTATTCAAACACTTAGCCTACTTTTCTATAACAGGCTCTTATTCTCTCAGCTTTTTATTTTGATCTAACACAAAACAATCTGGACATATTCATCTTCCCTAGAAACTTCAGAATACAGCCACCATGGTGTCCGTCCATACCACCTTCATGCATTGTTACTGTGTCTTTGCAAAATTCCATCAAATCTTTTCTGTCATTGTACATCACCAACTCTTAACAAGCCTAGCAGAAAAGTCCTCAACATTAGCACACACTTTTATTTTTTACTTGGAAACGGAGAAGTTGGACTTCACCAGAGACCCTTTTTACCCTTGACCGGGTCTCAGAGACAATAAACATTACAGGCAAACATAAGATGTCTACTTCAAATGTGATACAGTGCTAAGTTTACATAGTTGTGAAACTTTAGAAAGTTCATGTACAGTTTTTAAAAGCATACTGTTGCACAGTTCTAGGTTTAATCGGTTTACATGGGTTGCAATACAGTTTGGCAACATGGACTTGCTTTGTAAAAGTTTACAATTAAATTTCATTGGAAATAAAACTTAAATGCAGGTGAGTAAAAAAATAAAATTGTCAGATTCCAAAGACAACCACAAAGCATTCTAGAACTATGTCAAGAATCTAAATGGCAATGCTCAGATCTGCTCTGAGCTACAACAGAATAGCATTAAATATACTGATCTCAAGGATACTGCCAGTATTCTGGCAGATCAATTCAGTGCCAACTTCACCCCCTCTCACCCCCTAAATGGCCCATCCCAATACCGGAAGATTGCCAGATTCCGGTAATAACGGCCACACAGGTAACAAAAGCACTCTCCAAAGCTAAGAATACAGCATCCATGGGACCAGATGACATCCCGGGCTGTGCATTACATGAACTACAAAATGAACTGGCACCTCACCTAAGTGTCATGTTTAATCACAGCCTCACCTCAGGCTTCGTTCCACTGAGTGGCGCACTGCTACAGTTGTCTCACTCCACAAGGGGGGATCCACCTTGGATCCTGGGAACTACAGCCCCATTAGTCTGACGAGCCTGATCTGCAAGGCCATGGGAAGTATTATCATGGAACTTATAAACAAAGACATTGGCAACCTTCAAACCCTGGACCCCACCCAGTTTGGGTTCATGAAAGGCCGATCCTGTCTTCTGAACCTGATTGACTTCTTCGAATAAGTCTCCAGAACTGTGGACAAGGGTAAGGCAGTCCACACAACCTATCTGGACCTTGCAAAGGCCTTTAACCCATCCCCCACTCTGGAATCATAGATAGACTTACTAAGCTGGGCATTAATCCCTATGTTACTCGATGGGTTGCCAACTGGCTTACCGACAGAACCCATACTGTAAAAGTAGCCGACTCCAAATCCAGCTTCAGACAAGTGGAGTACCTCACACGGTTCAGTCGTGGGACCGCTCTTGTTTGGCATCTACTTCTCTAAAGTACAGGCCAACACTAAGGGACTCTGGCTAACAAAGTTCGCAGATGACTGCAAACGGGGAGCCATTATTAAATCCCCAAATGATGTGGATACTCTACAAAAGGGCCTTACAGAAACAGATGCTTGGTGCCAGAGCCATGGGCTCAAGCTCAATGCCAAGAAATGTATAGTTATCCCCTTTGGGAAAAAACATGTACCCATGAATTACCACATAGGTGGCAGTACACTAAACACCGAAAGTGTGATAAGAGACTTAGGGACACAGGTGGACAGTGGTCTCACCTTCGATAACCACATTGCCACAACAGTCAGGAAATCCTTCTATGTGGCACACCTCATCACTAAGGGCTTTTCATCCAGAAAAAAGGAGGCAATTGTCCCACTGTACTCATCCCTCATTAGACCCATTATAGAATACAACGCCCCATTTGGTATGTACCTCTCAAGACATCTGCAACTGGAAAGGCCGCAGAAATACCTCACTAAAAGTATCACAGGCCTAAAGTAGATGCCCTACGCTGACTGCCTTAAAAAAAAACAGCTATACTCTGTCACATATCGTCTACTCAGAGGCAATCTCTGCTTAACATACAAGGCCATGCCAAACCCAGAGCTGTTGGACATGCTACACTTAAAGAAATCCCAATCCCTCAGAGCCACATGCTCCAGGGATCGAAACCTTGTCATCACAATAAACAAAACATGCTGGAGGGATAGGTTCTTGACCAAGAGACTCCCCAGACTCTGGAACAAACTGTTCATACATGTCAAGCAGAGCACCTCTTTGGCCCTCTTCAAAAGAAACACTGATGATTGGATGGGAGAAAGGAGATTCACCCCGGGGATCACGTCAGCTGACCTGCTAGACAGGGGTCCAGGGAAGTAAATAGTGTGGGAAGAAATAGCCAGGGAATTGTTACGGCTAGGCTTGTATAGGCCCTAGGGCCGATAGCCTAGTACCAACCTATGAACCTCTGAATATCAATTTGCAGAGAACTGCCTAGAGACTATGAAGAGAATATAAGAGTAAGAAAAGTTAAATGGCAAAGGAAAACAAATGAAAGACGTTTGCAACATATTTCCCTAGAATGAACATCCATTCCAATACTCATGGAATACAAGTTTTGTGTATAGCTTTAAGAGGGTCTCTATTATATGATCAAAACTTTAGGTACTCTAATACCTAAAGCTCGATCTGTACATATCGAAAGCTAAAAACAGCAAACGGCCACTTATGCAAATTTTTCGTCATGGAAAGAATTCGCTTGGCCGTTATGCAGAATTTGCCCTTTTGTCCAATGTAGGGTGAGCTCGGAGTTGGTATATTTAGTTAGGGGGTGTGGGGTGCAAAGTCCCCCACTTGATTTGGGTTTAAAAGTTTGTTTTTTTCATACGGTCAAGCAAATTCTTTCACTGTGTGGAAGTGGCCGTTTGCGGTTTTCAGCTTTCGATATTTACAGATTGAGCTTAGTATTCGAGTACCTAAAGTTTCGATCTTATAATATAGACCTGTTTTACAGACTGGTGTTTTCAGTCTCTGTCAGCATTCTTGAATGTACATCATGTGGTCTGGTGTCCTATATCAATGCAAAACACAATTTAAAAGTAGATGCTGATGAAGCTGGCTACATGAAATCTGCCACTGTTACACTAATTGTGAATTTCTGAATAGCAAATTTTAAACAGTGTCAAAATTGATCACAAATAAAATTGTTCAGTCTTTCATTTGAGAAATGTTTCAAGTGTAGCCACCTAGAAACACCTATTAAAATGGTAATTTGTCTAAGAACTGAAAACTATAGATCCAGAAATGTGAGCTATTTTTGACTTTGGAAGAATATTCAAGAAGCATAAAATGTTCAATAAAGCTGCATTTCTGCACGTCATGGATGAACAAGCTATAAAAGTTAATATATATGACTTTCAACTCATTCAAGCCTATAATGCCTTTTGTATGCTTCTAATTAACATCCATAGCTCTTTATTGTGTCCAGCACTTTTTTGGGTATGAATTTCTTAACTAAGCAACTTACCTGCTAATAATACGCAGTATTAGAAAGGGCATGGATTACATAAAAAATACTCTAAGATTGTTAATACATGATATACTGCAGTGGAGAAAGTAAGCACGGTTTGCCACTTATTATTCAGATTTATGTTCATATTTTACTTATTATTCATATTTCATATTTATGTTCATATTTTTATAACTGAGAGATCTGCATGATGTTGAGGGGTATGGTGTGAAACACTATGGTGGGAGACAAGCCAATTCATTGTTAATGTCCATTTATACCACATCATAGAGGAGATATTGTTAGTAACTATACTATGAAAATAAGTAACATTTTCATATGCATTTAAACCTTAGATGTTGAAGAAAACTGTCATTGATATTTGCATTGTAAGTTGAACATTCTGAGTGATATTCGGTGATATTTATATTACTAATTATACAAGTAAGCATTTTTTTTTCAAATTTCTGTAAATAGAATAAATATGTATCATGGGGGAATTTCTTGCTGTCATGTGAAAGCTTGTCTAGTTAACAAAAGTGTCATTTATATTGATAATTATACAAGCAAGCATATGTCTTCATATTTCTGTCAATGTCTTAATAAATATGCAGTCAGAGTGGAATTTCTACCTGTCACGTGAAAGCTTATGTCTGGTTAACAAATGTGTACTGACAGTATATACGAAGGTTGCATAGTTTCCAGGATAATAAAATCTGTGAAAGTTTAGCAAAAAATATAATTCCAGGTTTGAGTGAATTACCAACGTAGTATTTACAGAAGGACTATGACTACATTGACTAGTATCTCTGTTATGATTACTTTTTACTATTAACATTGCTGTTTGACAGTTTTAAACAGCTTTTATTGTTCACAAACTATATTTGTTTATTTTATGCTTTTTAAGTTGATTTTTTTTTTTTCAGAAAATGCTCTGGAAGGCAAGGATGTATGCAGGCTCCAAGTGGTGTGACATTCTGCACCACGTAGGTGTTAATGACAGAGATGAAGAGTATTGCTAGAATGAGGCAGAAGTTTCAGATATATTATGAGTTAACAAAAACCTTCTCTATATACATAATTTGCTCATCATAAGGCCCATTAAGCTTATCAATACCTTCACAAGGCCCATTAAGCCTGTCAATGTTTATATTAACAAATTAAAGAACTGAGCCACAGGGTGTGCATTGGTTTGCTTCATGATTTATTTGCATAAAAATAATCATATGTACTACCAAAAATGAGCAGAAAAGGGACAGATTGTTGGTACAATCAGCAGTAACATAAAATAAAGCGGCTGATGCATACACAGCAAGTAAAATTATTTTCTCAAAGTTAAAAGAGCTCATCAAAGAGTCTGAAGTGTATAAAGCTGCCTGTAAGACACAAAAAATTAAAATGGGTGATGATGCTGTGAAATTAGTTTTGTTAAGTGTGAAGACTGCCTGCCTAGCTAGATAGAATTTTGCAAGTAATTCTATGTCATTGTAAAATTATATTAATGTAATCCACAGGCTTGTTCACAAATGTAAGAAAACTGTGTTAAATGCTGAACTTCAAAAATGTAACCACAGTGCACTCTGCTGGAAGAAAGCTGATAAGTCAAGCATTGTATGACTGATCTCAAACCTCGGAGACAATGTCTGGACTGAGGTACAGGCTAACACGGGAGGACTATGGCTGACCAAAGTTCACAGATGACTGCAAACTGGGTGTCATAATCAACTCGCCGACTGACACAAGCATCCTCCAAAAGGGTCTCCCAGAGACTGATAACTGGTGCCAGAGCCATGGCCTAAAGCTAAATGCCAAAAAGTGCACAGTCATCCCCTTTGGGAAAAACAAAGTGCCCACAAATTACCACATAGGTGGTAAAACATTAAGTAATGAAGAAGTAATTAGGGATTTGGGGACCCAAGTAGACAGCAATCTCTCCTTTGACAATCACGTTGCCAAAGTGGTTAGAAAGACCTTCTATATAGCCCACCTTATCACGAAAGGGTTCACATCTAGATCAAGAGAGGTCATTGTGCCCCTCTACTTATCACTCATCAGGCCCATAATTGAATACAATGCCCCATTTGGGATGTACCTTACCAGACACCTGCAGCAACTGAAAAGACCCCAAAAATACCTCACCAAGAGGATCAAGGGATTCAAATAGATGCCCTACGCAGTTAAGCTAAAGAAACTCCAGCTCTACTCGGTTGCTTACTGCCTACTCAGAGGCGATCTGTGCCTGATGTATAAAGCCATGTCCAACCCAGAATTAATGGACATGCTCCACCTCAGGAAATCCAAATCCCTTAGAGCTACACGCTCCAGGGACTTAAACCGCAGCACAGAAATAAATAGGACATGCTGGAGGGACAGATTCATATCCCAGAGGCTCCCCTCACTCTGGAACAAAATCCCAGTCCATGTTAGGCAGAGCCCCTCAATGACCCTCTTCAAGAGAAATCTTGATGAGTGGATGGGAGATTGTAGGTTTACCCCTGGGATCTCTTCTGTCTATCTTATGTGACCTACTATACAGAGGCACAGTCAACTAATCTAAAAGGATGACGAAAGCCAAACACACTCTGGCTAGGCTTATAAATGCCCTAGGGCAGATAGCCTAGTATCAACCTATGAACCTAAGGCATTCCTTCTATTGCTTTGAGACCAGAGTTAATTGCTAGATTTTGCATGTGTAATTTCTTTTGTTGCTGTGGGTTCCTGGCAGCTGCAGGATCAAAGATATGTTAAACTCTGAGTTTCTGTTAGCCTGGAAACCAGAGAAGAATGATGTAATCTGAAATGAGTCAGTAGTACTGTGTTATCAATTTAAGGATAGAAAGAAAGGAGAGCATTTTGCATTTGACTTCAGACCTGACCACTCACCAGCACTTGCTTTGTTCTGTCTGTATGTAAGTATAACCTTAGACTTTAGTGGTTCTCTTAAGAAGTAGATAGAAAATAATATGTTTAGACTAGCTGTTTTTTATATTTATCTCAGACTATTCTACAGTATTATTTTAACCATTTTCCTGTGATTTCTGAACTCTTGACTAGCACTGTGTTGAATTGAGAAGATCTGTCTTGTGTTTTTATTATTTATTCTTACATATTTTTAAACCTTTCAACTGTGGCTGTTTTGTGTAGATAAGCTCTAGAGTACTTGCATGTATTTAGAGATACTGTCCAAGCCACTCCAATAGTCTTGCTGCTCAGTCACACTTACTATTTGGATATCAGTAATATTACACAGTGAAATTGGTCACCCTTTGGGAAGGGCCTTAGAGTAGCTGGTAAGTAGGGGTCCTGGTGGCAGTGGTTTCTACCTTATAGTCTGGAGAGAAGGGGCCATAGCTGGAGAACCTGTGCCAGCCTTCCCCAGGAGTGCATGTATGTTTGTATATAACTCATATCTCAAAGTGTGTGTATGTCAGCTACTTGGGCAGGGGCACGAAGCACTGGTTGGACAGAGAGAGTGCTAGGAGGACTTGGCTTGGGACCCTGGCTAAGGACCCCACTCAATAGCTGTGCCAGTGGGGAGTCTTACTGGGGATCTGGAGAGAAAGGGAGAAACCAGACCCAAGACTGTGATCTCTGTGAGCTCTTAAGGGAAATTGTACTTTACTGTGTGTGTACTTGTTATCCTTCCCAATGTGGACCCCCCCCTCACTGGTGTCAGTGGTGCAGAATGAGGCTCCTTGATTACTGGGCCAAGGCACAGGCATCACATATTAACTGGTTGGCAGTGGTGGGATATCCACACCACATATTAAATGGTTGGCAATTGCCTTGTAGTGGTGTGGATAGTGAATTCATGTAGCTTGTGTACAGTGATCACTGAAGGTGTTTTTGTACTCTAAATCAGCCACGCAGTGAATATTCAGAGTTCAGATCACAATTGTTTTATTTATTTTCTTAGCTTAGTCAGGGATAGCAGGCAAGCATGTCAGGAGAGGAGTATGGCAAGCTGACAAGGAGCCAGTTGGCTGAGATGTGCCAGGCTAAGGGACTGGTGCATGGAAACCTGACTAAGGCAGACATGATTGCAGCTTTGGTCACAGATGCATCAGAAAACAGCAGGAGGGTGATCAGACTTGCCATAGAGATGTACAACACTCAAAGAATGGATAGCTCAACCTTTCTGCAGAGGACTTAAAAATCCATCTGCAGCTAAAGAGACTTGAGTTGCAGGCCAGGCATTTAGAAACAGAAGCAGCAGAGAGACTGAGACGTCTACAGGCTGAGGAAAATGAGAAACTGCTATGCCTGGAAGCTGAGGAGAAAGAGAAGCAGAGGCAGCATGAAAAGGAGATGCTGACTCTGCCAAAGTCATGGAGGCAATGGGGAATGGAGTAACCAGACCCCAGAAGCACAAAAGGTCAGTAAATTTCTTCCGCAGTTTACAGAAGGGGATAATTTTGATAATTTCATTCATATGTTTGAAAGGGTATGTAAACAATATGAAGTCGACAAAAGCCTCCCTCTGGGTATGGTTCCTGATCCCCTTACTCCATGGTAAAGCTGTAAATGTACTTACTAAATTATCTGACGTTGACTGTTTTAACTATAATGCTGTAAAGAATTGTTTGATAGAATATTTTAATCTAACACCTGAAACTTATATGAAAAAGTTTTGTGAATACAGACGCAAGTCAGATGAAAGTGTGTGCGAATATGTTGCTGAATTGAGCACTTATTTTCATAGGTGGGTGAGTGGATGTCAGGTCACTATTTCTGAAGGGCTGGCAGACCTTTTGGTGAGGGAACAAGAACATAGCAGTTTGCCTGAGGACATAAGGATCTGGTTAGCTGACAGACAATGTGCTACTTCAGATGAGTTGGGGAAGAAGAGAGACCTATACCGAGCAAGCAGGGCCATTGCACAGGAAAGGGACACCCAGTGCTGCTTATGGGTCTAAAGCAACCCATAGTGGGCAGCCCAGACTGCCCAAACAGAATCTGCCAGTAGCAGGGGAAGCCACTAGTCTAGGTACACGTCCAGGACCTAGGGTTAAATGTTTTGAATGCAACCAGTGGGGCCATGTGGCATATAGATGTCCACAGAGGCAAGGTGGGGAACAAAAGGTGAGATAGCCAGTAAGTGGGAAGGACAAAATGCCAATAGAAGGCTGTCTTGAGACAACTGGGGTACCAAACTACCATCCTGCAGATGTCCTGATAGGGAAGGATTTAGATGAGGCAGTACTATGTGTTAATGCAGTTACATGCAGTCAGGCTTTGAAACAAGCATGTGGGTCTGGTATCCTGGGGGAGACCCAGACAGACTGCATACTTGCAGCCAGGACTGGTGAGGTGGTTACTTCAGGGAGGGAGCTACTCTGTAGCTGTGAGACTGAAGGTGAGGCACATCTGCTTGTGGGTACTGATGTTCCCTTGGACAGAGTGACTGCAAGGGTAGAGGTGAGTAGTAGTACCCAGACTGACAGTAAGGCACCACTATCAGAGGATGCCAGACTTCCTGTGGAACGGGAGCTGGGAAGGGTTACAAAGACCCTACATTACAAGGCCTGAGGCAGGTAGTTATTGACACACCTGATTCTCAAGGGAAGGAGGAATCTGTATACTGGGACAAAGGGTTACTGTACAGAGAGTGGACCCCTGAGGGAGGGCTAGAAGGTGAGAAAATACAGCAGTTGGTGGTGCCTAGAGCCTACTGTCTGGCGCTTCTAGCCATAGCCCATGATATTCCCTTTGCAGGTCATATGGGCATAAAACATACAAAGAGATGTATTATGCAGAACTTCTATTGGCCTGGGATTTCCAGAGATGTAACAGGGTACTGCAGGACCTGTGAACAGTGCCAAAAGGTAGGCAAGGCAGGAGACAAGGTGAAAGCTCCTTTGATGCCTTTGCCTGTGATTGAGGAGCCATTTCAGAGGGTAGCTATGGATATTGTGAGGCCTCTGAGTATCCCAAGTTCTACAGGGAAAATGTATATCCTAGTGGCAATAGATTATGCCACAAGATACCCTGAGGTAGTGGCTTTGTCCTACATTGAGGTAGAAAAGGTGGCAAATCTTTTGTTAGAGATTTTCAGCAGGGTAGGTTTCCCAAAAGAAATACTGACTGACAAAGTTGCCAATTTCATGTCAGACCTGCTGGCTTGCCTATGGAAGTACTGTGGGGTGAAGCACCTAAAGACCACCCCCTACCATCCCCACACTAATGATCTTGTTGAGAGGTTAAAATCTATAATCAGGTCCATGCTATGGGCATTTGCAGATCAGTTTAAGAGGGAGATGGACAAATATTTGCCCCATCTGTTGTTTGCTTACAGAGAGGTTCCCCAGGAATCTACAGGTTTTTCACCCTTTGAGTTGCTGTATGGGCATAGGGTGAGGGGACCTCTAGATTTAATTTGAGATGAGTGGGAAGGTGAGTGTGAATCTCACAAAGAGTCTGTTGTGGTATATGTCCTAAACCTCAGGACAAGGCTCAGGGAACTTATGGGCTTGGCCTAGGAGAACCTGGCAGAAGCCCAATGGGAGATAAAGGTCTGGTATGACAGGAATGCTCGAGCTAGAGAGTATGCTGTATGGCAGAAGGGAATGGCTCTCATTCCTGTCAGACACAACAAATTGCAAGCAGCCTGGGAGGGACTCTACAAGGTGGTAAACAAGGTAAGTGATGTTAACTACACGGTAGAACTGTTAGGCAGGAGTGCAAAGTGTACCATGTTAACATGATGAAACCTTACCATGATAGAGAGGCCCTTGTGCTGAGTATTTGCAATAGACTGCAGGAGGAGTCTGAGGGAGATCTGGTGACTGATGATCTCAGTGAGACACGGACTGACACCTCAGTGGAAGGGGTAACAATGTCACAGCAGCTATCTCCTATCCAGGTTCGAGAAATCCAAGCAGTGTTACAGGAGTTTGGGGACAAGTTCACTGGGAAACTAGGGTGCACCCACCTGGTACAGCACCAGGTGGATACAGGACCCCAAAGGCCTATTAGGCAGGCCCTTATAGGGTGCCTGAGAGAGTTAAACAGACTCTAAGGGAGGAGATATAGGAAATGTTAGAACTAGGGGTAATTCAAGAGTCCAACAGTCCCTGGACCTCCCCAGTGGTGCTGGTGTCAAAAAAGGATGGCGGCACCAGGTTCTGTGTGGACTACAAGAAATTAAATAGTCACACAGAGTCAGATGCTTAGCCCATGCCTAGGACAGATGAGCCCCTAGAACAGCTGGGTGGGGCTAAGTATCTTACCACCATTGATCTTACCAAGGGTTACTGGCAAGTGCCCTCGACTCCCAGTGCTAGAGAGAAGTCAGCCTTTGTGACTCCTTTTGGCTTGTATGAGTTCACAAAGATGTCCTTTGGGATGAAAAATGCCCCAGCGACTTTCCAGATGCTGGCAAGTCATATCCTAGCAGGAGGGTTTGCTTTTGCTTACCTAGATGATATTACCATCTGCAGCCATCCCTGGCAAGAGCACCTTCAACATGTCAGGGAGGTGTTGGGCACAATACAGAGGGCAGGGTTGACCATTAACCCTAGCAAATGTCAGGTGGATATGGCAGAGGTCTCCTACTGGGACAGAGTGGGGAGTGGTAAGATCAGGCTACAATCTGCCAAAGTGGAAGCCATTCAGGCATGGCCTACACCAGTTACCAAAAAGCAGGTGAGGGCATTCTTAGGGCCAGCAGGGCACGACAGAAAGTTTGTCCCCAGTTATAGTACCACAGCTGCTCCTGAAACACAGAACTGACAAAGAAAACAGGCCAGATAAGGTAGTGTGGACCCCAGGATGTAAGCAGGCATTCTAGAAGCTTAAAGAAGCTTTGGGAGGACCCCCTGTGTTAGCCAGTCCAGATTACAGCAAATAATTTGTGGTGCAGGTGGATGCTTTGAACCATGGGGTGGGGGGCTGTGCTTAGCCAGATTTCTTCAGAGGGAGAAGAGCATCCAGTGGTTTATCTCAGTCGTAGGCTCCAACCCAGGGAGGAATGCTATGCAGCTGTAGAAAAGGAATGTCTAGCCATAGTGTGGGCATTGCAGCAACTTCAGACTTATCTCTATGGAAGAAAATTCACTGTAGTTACAGATCACAATCCCCTAACATGGTCACACCAAGCCAGCCAGCAAAATGCCAAGTTGCTAAAATGGAGCCTAGGGTTGCAAGCATAAGATACGTCAGTGCAGCACCGCAGTGAGGTTAGCAACGCCAACGAAGATGGGCTCTCAAGATAGGGAATGGGGTACGGTATACTCAGACCTAACCTTCTCAAGCAACGCTTCTCAAGGGTCACTTGAAAAACTAGCTTGAGTTCTCCTGGGGGTATGTGAAGGCTGCCAGCCTAGCAAGATAGAATTTTGTAAATAATTCTATGTCATTGTAAAATTATATTAATGTAATCCACAGGCTTGTTCACAAATGTAAGAAAACTGTGTTAAATGTTGAACTTCAAAAATGTAACCACAGTGCACTCTGCTGGAAAAAAGCTGATAAGTCAAGCATTGCATGATTGTTTGATCTCACAGCTCAGGGACATAAATGTCTGGATTAAGGAATTCCTTCTATTGTTTTGAGACCAGAGTTAATTGCTAGATTTTGCATGTGTAATGTCTTTTGTTGCTGCGGGCTCCTGGCAGCTGCAAGATCAAAGATATGTTAAACTCTAAGTTTCTGTTAGCCTTGGGAACCAGAGAAGAATGATGTAATCTCAAATGAGACAGTAGTTCTGTGTTATCAATTTAAGGACAGAAGGAAAGGACAGCATTTTGCATTTGTCTTCAGGACTGACCACTCACCAGCACTTACTTTGTTCTGTCTGTATGTAAGTAGGATCTTAGACTTTAGTGTTTCTTTTAAGACATAGATAGAAAATAGTAAATTTAGACTAGCTGTTTTCTATATTTGTGTCAGACATTACAAACAGTATTATTTTAAGCATTTTCCTGTGATTTCTGAACTCTTGACTAGCACTGTGCTGAATTGAGAAGATTTGTTTTCTGTTTTTATTATTAAATATTTTTAAACCTTTCAACTCTGGCTGTTTTGTGTAGAGATAATTTAAGCTGTAGAGTACTTGCAAGTACTTAGTGATACTGTCCAAGCCACTGCAATAGTCTTGCTGCTCAGTCACACTTACTATTTGGATATCAGTAATATTACACAGTGAAATGTGTCACCCTTTGGGAATGGCCTTAGAGAAGCTGATAAGTAGGGGTCCTGGTGGCAGTGATTTCTACCTTATAGTCTGGAGAGAAGGGGGCATAGCTGGAGAACTTGTGCCAGCCTTTCCCAGGAGTGTTTGTGCGTTTGTATATAACTCATATCTGTGTGTGTGTGTGTGTGTGTGTGTGTGTGTGTGTGTGTGTGTGTGTGTGTCTGTCAGCTACTTGGGCAGGGACATGAAGCACTGGTTGGACAGAGGGACTGCTAGGAGGACTTGGCTTGGGACCCTGGCTAAGGACCCTACTCTATAGCTGTGCCAGTGGGGAGTCTTACTGAGGATCTGGAGATAAAGGGAGAAACCAGCCCCAGACTGACTGTGATTTCTCTGTGCGCTTAAGGGAAATTGTACTTTACTGTGTGTGTACTTGTTATCCTTCCCAATGTGGACACCCCTCAATAGTGTTAGTGGTGAGGATTGAGGCTCCTTGATTACTGGGCCAGGGCATGGGCATCACACTAAGCATGGGAAATGTGTTGCTGGTAAGTACGACATGAGGTCTGGCCACAACCACGACAAACAAATATTAAGGTATTAATTCAATGTGTAGGAGCTGTGCAAAAGAAACCACATTGCCTAGGTCCACAAAATGATAGCTTGTAAAAATAGTGACAAAAATCAAATAAATGCCATTAAATAAAATCTAAACCTTTTAAAACAGCATGCAAGCATTGACTTATAAATTCCCTTGTCAGAAATTACAAGTTCTTCACAGAAAATGTAAATAATTAATTTGTGGTAAGATCGCAATTTGGTGATAAAAACAGCTACAGCTATATTAAATCATAAATAATATCATAAAAATAAAGAAAAAGTGAAAAAATTGAATATTATCCTGTCAGAACTTCTAGATGAAGCAGATAAAACCACAGAAACAGTAGGTTCTGCACATGAGAAAAACAACAAATGTGAGCCAACCAAACAGTGCAAGAGCTAATAAAAATAACCAGCTGAAATACAGGTGTAAATAAAAATAAAAGCAGCCAAATTTATTCAGAAAGGTTAGCGCTTTCGCGGGGTTACTGCTTCTTCAGACCAACATAAAACAATGTTAAAAATTCACAAACTTAAGACAAATCATTGTAACAATGAGCCAATCACATTACACCATTAACAATTATTAACATACTTAACCTGTAAGCAATCAACTCTTACTCAACAGTGAAGGCTTAAGGGAGACTCCACTGTTGAGTCCTGGTTGTCTATACACTTGTAAAGAGATGATCCATTTAAGTTCACACATTTCAACATGACTGTTAAAATCACCCTTCCTAGCACTAGGATATAGCAATTGTAGAACCTTAAAGGTTCTGCACATGGCAGTCTCTAGTCTTCAACTGACACCACAGATAAACTCACCAATTCAACTGACACCACAGATAAACTCACTAAATTAGGTGTAAACCCTTTTATCACTCACTGGACAGCAATCTGGCTCACTAGTAGGACCCAAGAGGTCAAAATAGGTGAGACAACCTCCACCGAGAGTCCATTTCCTAGCAGAGTCCCCCAGGGCTCTTTTTGGCAACTGTTTCTCTGAAGTGGAAGGAAACACTGAGGGTTTATGGCTAATGAAGTTTACAGTTGACTGCAAGCTGGGGGTTTTATCAACTCCCCTGCAGACACTAGCATTCTTTAAGAATGCCCATCTCTGACTAACAAATGGTGTCAAAGCCATGGCCTTAAATTCAAAGCTAAGAAATGCAAAACTGTACCCTTTGGGAAGTCAACCATCCCTGCTAATTACCATGTTGATAATACAACCCTAAAAGTAGACCTAGTACTGAGGGATTTTGTTATGCAAGTAGACAGAAGCCTTAACCTTCAACCACCACGTGGCTACAGTGGTGAGGAGACCCTTTTATGCTGTGCAACTTTTTAAGTAAGGGCATGGCACATAGGTCCAAAGTGGTCATTATCCCACTGTACTCTAACCTTATTAGACCATTAATAGAGTACAAAGCTGCATTCAGTATGTACCTGACCAGGCATATGCAGCAACTAGAGGGACCTCAGAGGTTCTTTACAAAAAGAATACAGGATTTAATAAACCTGCCTTACTCAGCGTGCATTAAAGCGCTTTCCCTCTAATCGGTCTCCAATAGACTGAGAGGTAATCTATGCCTGGATTACAAGGCATCAACAAACCCCACACTTATGAATATCCTGCATATTCATAAGTCAAACGGTAGCAAAAATACAAGGTCTAGGGTCCTGAAATTTATCTGAGATTTAAACAGAACCTGCTGGAGAGATAGATGTGTGTTCCATAGACCCCCCTCTTATGGAAAAGGCTTACAATCCATGTGAAGCTGAACTTGTCTACTACTCAATTTAAGTGCAACCTAGACCAGTGGTTTAGGGAATAGGAAGTTTGCACCAGACCTGGCACCCATGTCCCTTATGGACAGAGGTAACTTACAAATGCCTGGCCCTCAGTGTCCTTTTTGGATACAAGACATCATACTTTCGGGAAAATTTAGCTGGGCTTAGAAAGGCCTCTGGGTTGTTAGCCTAGTAACAATCTATGAATCTATAAAAAGCTTTAGAGAACCCCCATAACTGCATAAAAGCAGCATTAAGCATACAAACAATACAACAGTAAGTTAGAATTCCCAGAGGAATTAAAAGCAGTAGCAAATAGCAAGAATATTTAAAAAAGTTCTCACACACACACATCAATATATATACTTCACAAGCTTGAAGTTTCAAAACTTCGAACTGCAAATGGTCGAGACCATAACATCAAAGTTTTGAAACTTCAAAATTGTAAAAAAAAAATAATAAAAACAAAAAAAAATGTTATGTTAAACTCCGAGATCATACTACAATGAGGAAAACGGCCATTCCATGGTATACAGTGATCTCCGTTCAAAATGCTCGAAGTTTCAAAACTTCAATCATATGGCCTAAACTATTTGCAATTCGAAGTTTTTAAACTTCAAGCTTGTGAAGGGAATCCATATATATATATATATATATATATATATATATGAATAAATATGGATTCACTTTATAATCTCAAAATATTAAAATACCAAATTTTAATATCTCGAGACTATAAAGCCGAAAGCCCAAATAACCAACACCCACAACTGCAAAATTCAAAATCGCTATCATTCACATACACACACACCACCACACAAACAAGCACACATATACCTAAACTGACACTAAAACAAAACACACACAAACACAACATAATGAACACACACTCCTACCCTACCTATAAGCAGGATGGCAAGCCCCCCTGCACCCCCCACACCCCCGCTACTTATATATACTAAATCTGAGGTTGCACTAAACACACAACACATAAAACTCACCATCACACACACTAAAATACCTACCCAATACCTTTACAAGTACACCACTAACCTGAATCCCCAGCTAAATCCACAAACCGCAACGCATGTCACAAACGCAACAACAATGGCTGATTCGACATTTCTGCATTCGATATTATGGAGTTTCGCGTAACTGCACTTTCGACTTTATAGTCTCAAAACACTAAAATACGATATTTTAGTATTTCGAGATTATAAAGTGAAACTATATATATATATATATATATATATATATATATATGTGTGTGTGTGTGTGTGTGTGTGTGTATATATTAAATAAGCGAATGCTTATTCATCGACCCTACTTCAGCTTTTGTTTCGCAAAAAAAAAAATAAATAAAAAAAAAATAACTTAAAACATTATTTAATACTACTAAAATACTACTAAAAAACTACTACTACTTAAATATACCAACTCCGAGATCGCACCACAGTGGAGGAAACGGCAAACTCCAGAAACCGGCCCAGCGATTTTTATCCTTGAGAAAAAATTTGCTGTTCCGGATGTTCGGAATTTTCATATATATATATATATATATATATATATATATATATATATATATATAAAATTATTTTTTAAATAAAACAGAAAGAAATCAAAAGTATATAATAATAAAAAGGAAAGGAAGTTCCCAAAGGGATCTTATCTGAGTCTTGAAACTGTAATCCAGCAATGCAGGTCGCTGAGAAGATTTAATTGTGCGAGTCCTACACACTGAAAAACTGACCAACTTGACTTTCTACGACAAAAGTTAAGCGTCACCTGATGGGAAGGGCTTAGTCAATTCCCTATCACAGAGTGTCAGAGAAATGGATTCTGAGCTCTGGTAAGCTGCTAGAGTGGGTTTGTGCAGGCAAAGAACCCATATGCCATTGAAACAGTTTAAATGATGAACATTGCATAAAATCAATGCATAATTCTGGTGTGGTTAGCATACATGTCCTACTTTCCTAGCAGCTTGACTCCTTAGTGCAATAATACATTGTAGAATAAATTCCTATTTAAAAACAAAGAACTATGGACTGCACTTTTTTTTTGAGATACTGTCTAACTCAATAAAATTCACTCTAATTCTTTAGAAAGATGCCCGAATGCATAATAACTTAATGTGCTCAGGTATTTGGTTTGTGAAGTTGCTACAGATATGTACAAGTAACATACAAGTATCAACCATTCATTTTTTTAATTCTATGCAAACTAATGAGGCGACATTTTCTGTGTAAGTAAATGTTGTTTAGCCATGTAAACAGAAATAAAAGTATGTATTTATTATGAGCTACCATTCTTATTGGCTGACATGGATAGTACATAGTAATATTATTTCTTACCAGGCAGTCAAAAAGCAAGAAGCTTTCCACACCTAGCATTTTTATCCCACTGCAACTTATGACTATGTCCTTGCTGCACACATCACAGTTATTAAAAAGACAAAAAATAAAGAAAAAAAGGGAAAAAAAAGAATCATCAGTTTTGTAATATTATGCTACTGTTATGGCACAGAAAAGACTGCACTGCACAACATTAAGGAGTGAACCTGAGGGAATGAAATGACCAAAGCCACAGGAGGATGGGGTGGGGGATCATATCCACATCACACAGGTTTCTAAGTGGCTTGTTTCAACCAACTGATATGACGGCATATTGCCTCATGTTCAGATGCTCAACTGGAGCATGCCTACACAGATCAGTACATACTAAAAATGGAAATTTAAATAATTGCATTTTTAATAAAGATGCATTTGTACAATAGAAGTGGAGTAGGAAAATACTTCCAAGTAATGACTGTGCAAGGATAGCAGTAGGGAATTGCAGAAAATATTTTTTGTAGATTTTGATACAGTCTGCAAACAGATGAATGTGTTTTGTTTGTCTACATACATTTTTTGCCATGGGGAGAAAAGCATTTATTTAAAATTCTGTGTTTTTACAGAGGGGACTCATTTGATACACAGCAAGTTATGTGTCTGAAACAGGTGATCATAGAGACACACTCCTAGCAGTCACCAGGTGTTAATGAGTTAATTTATTTTGTACTTATCATATCTTTCACAGGTTCATAGGCAAGTACTAGGCTAGCTATCCTTGTAGGTCATTCTTAAGGCTAACAAATTTCCCTTTTGGAGCTCGAATTAACCATTCCAATATGGTGTAAGACTGGCCTTACCCATCCCATGATTGATAATTATATTTTACCCTTAATAAGAATAACTGGGATTATACCATAGATAACTAAAGGCGATGCATGTATGGGATAAAGCATTTAGAAGCTGCCTCTGTCCATTAGTTGTACAGGGGGTAGTCCTGGGGGTAATTCTAGTAGGTGTCTCATAGTTCAATAGGTTTTCAGATGTATTTTCAATGCATTTGAGTGTCAGAAGAAGAGAAGTTTACTGTTGCTCATGCCAAGTCTGTTTTCAATATGACACTTTTTTTGTTCAGCAAATGGCTATCAATGTTTTTGCTATAAAATTTGAAATAAAAAATTTAAATTAAATCCAAACTCTGTGACCAATGTAAAACTTAATAAGAAAATATTATGCACCTTGATAGGTATAAGCAGTGTTTTACGTTAAGTGGTGAAAAACAGACTAGTAATGGGATATTGGTATAGTAGTAGTGGTAGAGGAGAGGCCTAGTCTCTTACCCTGCCTAAGGCTCCATTTGATCATGATCCAGTTCTGCCAGCAGCCCAAGATCATAAATTATATTAACTTTAACTTGATTCTGTTAAGCCTTTCTTACATTGTTAGAATGTAAAACTTGGACACCTTACAACTAAGAAAATATACTTTCCTCTTTTAATATCTTTAACATAGTACCACAGTCACTGATAAGACTCCTCCAACCTCATATTTAAAATATCCCTGACTGCACACCATGCAAAGCTGTAGTATGCAATTAAACTACTACTTCTGTCCCTTCCATGTCCTCCTAAATATTCACAACAAAGTGGGGTATAAGCTTTACGGTTCACCTAACCAGTTTAATGTATCAACAAAACTCCAGCCTTGTTTCTTTTTGCAAAGCTACATTTCATGTCTATTCCTATATTCAGTAGGACTGATGCTTTACAGTCTGCCATTTATCCACTAATTTCACACTCCTGTTTGTTTTTATGATCATTCCTATCTCCCAACACCAGTCTCTGTTTCAAGTTCAGTGTTCAATGAACTCGTTTTCTAGTCACCTCCTGTGCTTTTTTCTGTCTTTCAAGCATTTTCTTTTGGAACAATGGGCAAATGCTTCACTGGTAAAAATTCTGTTGGCTTTGTTATCGTCAGAACAGTGAGAAGCAGAGTCCACTTCTTGCTGGCTCATCTATTGTTGAATAAACTTACCTCCTCAGCTTGTTCTGCATCAAAACCTATCTTTGACCCTCCAGGAAAACTAAGACAGCTGGATACAGCAAATTGAATCTCACACCTGCCTCTCTACATTCTCAGAATATATTTGCTTCCCTTTGCTTGGTATACAGTGAATAATTATTTTCCACAAACACTCTCCTGTCCCCAGTTTTTAACAGTTTCCCTTCTGCCACAATTTTATTAGGAGAAACTCTTTCTGCTGCTCTGACTGCATCTTTACTAACATAAGTATTGGTTGCTTTCTCATGGCCAAATTAGAAGCATATACATGATGTGGACTCTCAATTAATAAACCCTGCTATGGAATACCTGTCCATTTTTTATATGCAGTTTCATAAAAATTAATACAGTCTGTTCTTTCCAGGTTCCCTGGTGCAGCAAAAACTTTAAGGTTTCACCTATATGCTCTGTCTTCTTACACTACTACGTTTTGAAACATATGCTCCTGAGAAGCCTCATGTTCAGCCAGCCATTTCTTCATTTCAGCCACCAATTTTTGTGGTTTTATCAGATCATTTGGATAGATAGTTATAGTTTATTCTATTTTAACTAGCCATTAGTTACTTGACTTTACATATTCTTTTAGTGTTTCACTTATTTTAAACATTGCTGGAAGTAATTTCCTGTGCTAAAGCTGAAACATGAACTTCTTTTTGATGAATTGTTGCAAGATGCTTCCAAGACAATGTTATTTTCTTTTTCTTTTCCAGTTGACTTTCTTTTAATTTCTTGAAATTTCTTCTTTGCTGATATCTAGGCAGTGTTACATTTTATCTGTAGATAAATCAGTCCCTGCAGGTATGGCAAAGTACAGTTGTGTACACTTACCATAAATGTAGATGTTCGAGTGTATTCACTGTTGCAGTCATTACATTTGGGTTATCTGCTTGCAGTAGCCCTCAGTCGGCCTGATTAACAAAGTCTTGGGTCCTGCATCAGTTGCTGTCCCTTCTTTCATGACATCAGGTCGTCAGGGGTATAAAACAATGCAGCCGACGCCATTACATCAGTTTTTCTTGCCCCAGATGTCAGGTGCCCCCCTAATGGGAAGAAATCAAATCTAAAAATATAAGGATATACCTACAACAAAAAAGGAAATACACCAAAAAGCTTTGAGAGCATAGTAAGTTAGAGTAGAGGTATAGCCAAAAGAAGAAAGGGGGCTGGAGGGAGGGTAACCAGGACTGCAACAGTGAATACACTCGCACATCTACATTTATGGTAAGTGTACACAACTGTACTATGTTCTTCATGTTTCACTGTTCCAGTCATTACATTTGGGTAGATTCCCAAAGCTAAGGTTGGGAGGAGGAATTTAAATAGAATGAGGACCAGCTATAAGGCTCTGCAAGACTGCAGTGGCAAAACCAGCTCTGGATTTAGAGAAAATTGGCAAATGATCATGCTTGGTGAAAGTATGTACAGAACTCCAGGTAGCAGCTTCTAAGATGTCCCTAGTAGGGACACCCCTGAGAATGGCTGTAGAGGTAGATGCAGCCCTGGTTGAATGGGGTCTGATACCCTGTGGGATAGGTTTTCCATGGTGCTTATAGCAGATATAAACACAGTAGCCTATCCATTTTGAAATGGTTTGTTTTGAAATAGCTTTCCTCTCTGTCCCTGCAGCAAATGCCACCAGCAGTTGTTCAGATTTCCTTTGAGGTTTAGTCCTGTCCAAGTAGAATCTAAGCTGTCTGTGCACATCTAAAGAGTGTTGCATTTGTTCCCCTTTGTTCTGTGGGTTAGGAAAGAAGGTAGGCAAATAAATGGACTGATTAAGAGCCACACTGGATACCACCTTGGGCATGAAGGAGGGATTGGTTCTGAGGGACACCCTGTCCGCATGAAAGATGATGAAAGTTTCCACTGCCATAAGGGCCTGTAATTCTGATACCCTTCTTGCAGAAGTGATTGCTAAAAGGAAAGTTGTTTTCCAGGAAAGAAATTTTAAATCTGCAGTAGCAGCTGGCTCAAAAGGAGGAAGAGTGAGTTTCTCCAAGACAAAGTTAAGATCCCAGGCTGGAGTTGGAGCTCTCCTGGGTGGCCTTAAAGTTTTGGCCCCTCTGAGGAACTGCTTGTTATAATGAGCTGAAATAGCTGAGGCATGAATTTTGATGAAGGAAAAAGACAAACCCTTCTGAAGTATCTCAGTCAAGTATTGTAGAATCTGTGGTAAATTGGGCACTGCTACATTCATTCCTTGAGATTGGTTCTAGGCTCAGAATCTTTTCCATTTTGCAGCATAAGATTTTCTAGTACTAGGCCTCCTTGCCCCTAAAATAATATGCATCACAGGTTTACTGAGGGATGGTTAAGGAGAGATTAGGTAATTAGCCAGGCTGCTAGGTTCAGGGTTTGCAGTGGAGGGTGCAGAATCTGGTTTGCCTGCTGAGACAACAAGGAAGGAGTCTGAGGCAGGTGCCATGGAGCCAAGTGTGACGCACTGCACAAGAGTGGATACAAGTGTTGGCAAGGCCAGTCTGGTGCAATTAAAATTGTCCTTTGCTTTTCCTGTTTGATCTTTAGTAGTACCTTGGAGAGCAGAGGCAGAGGAGGAAAGGTATAAACTGATAGGTTTTTCCAGCTGAAGGATAGAGCATCCACTTTCCAAGCTAGTTTGTGGGGAATCCTTGTGCAAAATTTGTCCAGTTGATGGTTCTGGGGGAAGGCAAACAGGTCTATATCTGCGCTCCCCTACTTGCTTCTCAACATGTTGAAAATCTTTGGTTCCAGTTTCCACTCGTGTGGGTCCATGAGGTTTCTGCTTAGTCTGTCTGCCAGTGTATTTTGTTTTCCTGGCAGGAATGGAGCTTCTAGATTCACTTTGTAGCTCAAGGCTGTGTTCCAGAATGTCATGGCTAGTCTGGAGAGGGGGTACGAATGGGTACCCCCCTGCTTGTTTATGTACCACATGATAGTGGTGTTGTCTGTCTTTACCATTAGTTGTCCTAGAAGACTGTGGTCCTTGAAGGCTGTCAGAGCATTCTGTACAGCTAACATTTCCTTTTGATTTATGTGCAGGTGCATTTGACTTGGGTTCCATTTACCCTGAATGCACTTCCCTGCCAGGTGAGCCCCCCATGCATAGTCTGATGCATCTGTTGTTAAGATTTGGGCAGCAGGGGGCAATGTGAGTGGTAGTCCCCTGTTTTGGTGGCAGGCCTCTGCCCACCAAAGGAACTTTAGGCGTAGGCAAGGTATGATAGGAATCCTTGCTTCCAGATCCTGTGAATGTTGACACCATAGGCTTTTGAGATACCATTGTAGTTTCCTCATATGCAGCCTTGCATATGGAATTAGAAGAATGCAGGAGGCCATGAAACCCAAGGCTTGCAGTATTTGCCTTGCAGATAGCTGGGTTTTTGTGGCTACTTGTTTGAAGTAAGTTGTCAAATTAATCCGTTTCTCTGGCATGAGGAAAGCCATCTGGGAAGTTGTATTCAAGCTTGATCCCAGGAATATAACTTGTTAACAGGGTACCAGGTGGGATTTCTTTTCGTTTATGGTGAACCCCAGACAAGTCGGTACCCTTTGAACAAAGGTCAGATGATTCAAAAGAATGTCCTTGCTTTCTGCCTGAATTAGACAATTGTCCAGGTATGGATATATTTGAATACTTCTTTGCCTGAAAAATGCAATGACTGGAGCTAGGCACTTTGTGAATACCCTGGGCGCAGTAGAGAAGCCAAAGGCCAGTGGACAGAACTGATAGTGCATGTAGCCTGCTTTGAAGTGTAGGTATCTTCTGCAAGACTCCCTGATAGGGATGTGAAGTTATGCTTCTTTTAAGTCTAGTGTTGCTAACCATGCATCCTCGCCTAGCATAGGAAGCAGCTGGTGAAGAGTCAGCATTTTGAATTTTGGAATCACCAAAAAGGTGTTTAGAATAGAAAGGTCCAGGATAGGACGCCATGCATTGCCTTTTCTGGGTACCAGAAAAAGCCTTGAATAGAAACCTTGTCCCTTTTCCTCTTCTGGTACCAACTGAATAGCCCCCATGTTTAAAAGAGAGAGTACTTGATTTTGGGCCTCTGCCCACTGATTTGGGGGTAGATCTGGCCACCTGTTTGGTGTTGGTAATGTGTGGAAATGAAATCTGTATCCTTGATACACTATATTTAAAACCCATTTGTCCTGGGTAATGAGTTCCCAGTTTTTGGCCTGCAGACCAATCTTTCTGCCTAAAGGAGCATTCAGTTGGGAAGTGCTTGCTAGTTTTAAAAGCAAGTAATTGAGAAAGTTTTCCATAGGGGGAAGTCTTACTACTCCCAGGTTTGGGTGCGGAAACCCCCCACTGCCTAGTCTTGTGTGTCCCTTGGGACTGAAACCCGGGGTTTTTGCTGTGTCTGGGTTTGGCTTGAAAAGACCTGGAAGGGGCTGGAAACGACCAATTTTTAGAGGGAAGTGCCTACTAAATATAGGAGGCTGAACTTGTAAGAAATCTTTAATAGTTTGCACAGATTTAGCTTTATCTTCCATCTTTTTAAGAACTTCCTCAGCCTTGTTGCCAAACAGGCGGTCCTGATTTAAGGGAGCATCCAACAATTTAGCTTTAACATGATTAGGCAAACCTTGCTCCTTAAGCCAAGCATGTCTTCTGAGCACAGATCCAGTAACAGCAGCCCTGGAAGAGGCCTCTAATGAATCAAATCCACATTGCAAAGTAGGTTTTCCAACCTGTTCAGCAGAATACATTAAATCCTGTAATTTTTTACTTTCAGCACAGTCAGGAAGTAACATCATTTTCTGTTTAAGCAATCCAATAACATGTTGTTGATATTTTTAACATATGAAACTGGCAGTTTAAAGCCCCAATGGCCAAGGTTGCAGAAGTGTAAATTTTCTTACCCCATCTATCCAGTGCCTTGGGGTCTCTATCTGAGGAGGTAGGACTTGTAGAAGTAGAAGCCTTAATGCCCTTGGGTCCCTGTGAATTAGTCTCTGGATCCGCAATAGGATTTTTAAAAAGGAACTTATGAGAATCAGGAACCCTGTAATATCTGTCAGGTTTTCTGGGATCAGGAGGCAAAGAATCAGGGGCCAAACTAGATTCTGAAAAGGCATCATCAACAATGTCTAGTACAGGAGGTATAGCTAAAGGCCTATGCTGAGACAGGAGTAAGAAATCCCTAAGCCTCTTTTCTGAATTAGAAAAGTCCTGGCTTTCCCAGTGGAAATGCTCACTTAAGAGTATGTAAGGTCTCAACAAAAGAAAAATCCTCTGCAGGGGAAGCAGAGGGTATAGAGTCCTCTGCATCAGAATCCTCATAAGTAGATAAGGGCAAATCCAGATCATCAGAAGAATCAGAAAATTCGGAATCCTGTTCAGAAGATTCATAAACAACTTCAGTCCTAGGTCTTTTAGAAGGGGGAGGTTGGCTTCCATTGATTAGAGTTATAACATCTTCAGCCATTCTTATCATTTGTTTTTTAGGCATAGAGGCCTGAGCATGTGGCCTAGGCATCGGTTTCTTAGGCATGGTTCGAGATTTTGGCCTAAATGAAGAAGGAGGTGTCGGTTTAATATGCAAGTCCGTAGGCCTGAATACACCCTCAGAAGCCGGTGCCTGCACAGCGGCACCAGATCCATCCAAGGTAGAGACATCCGCAGGTTCCACAGTTGAAGAATCTTGGGGCATACCAGACTCCGAATGGGTCTCAGTAGAGGCCTGGGAGTCAGAAGTAGTGGGTATCAGGGGCTGCAAAAGCACCTCACTGAGTACCGGCGAACTGGCGTCTGGCTTAGGAAAAGCGTCGTTAGCAGCTTTGGACCTCGGCGGCCTGTCTCTGTCTTTATCTTTGCATTTTTTCGGAATCCCAGTAGTCAGATGGCTAACCGACGACATTTCTGGATAATTAAACCAAGAGCCAAAATATTTAGAAGAGAAAATATACCGATGACGGATAGTGCACTGATTAAATAAAGCACAAAAGCGACAGCAAGGTACGTCGTGGTCAGGGCCTAGGCAAGGAATACAGTACGAATGAAAATCTTTGTGAGGTATTTGCTTTCCACAAGTAATGCAATTATTTACTTTTACTGACATTGGTAAGGAGCAAGAAAAAGTTTCCCCAATGGGGTACTTTAGTTGAAGACTTCGGTTCTGAAACTCGAAAACAAAAATTTCAGGAGTCGGCCGTCCGGCACTTGCGACTGCATCTGCTTTGGGCACTGCACGGCAAGAAAGACTGATGAAATGGCATCGGCTGCATGTTTTATACCCCTGATGACCTGACGTCATGGAAGAAGGGACAGCAACCGACGCAGGACTCAAGACTTTGTTAATCAGGCCAACTGAGGGTTACTGCAAGCAGATAACCCAAATATAATGACTGCAACAGTGAAACATGAAGAATATCTGCACGGCTCCAAAAAGACTTTACAGCAGTAAAAAATTGTGAACCAGTAGACTGTAGCATAAACTAATGTATTTAATAGCTCAAAGGCATGAAAAGGAGACAAAACATTGACCGGTTTCGGCTGTAAAAATACAAAGCCTTCTTCAGTGCAGTAAGAACATATTCAGTTATTCTCCCTTTTACAGCTTACCAATGAATGAAGCTACAACTTGATTAATTAATTTAATTAACCAAACCATTTAAAGGTATTCATTAAGACCTGGTGAAAACGGTGCCCCCCAGTTTGATGATCCATTTTTTCTCTTTGTTATTTAATATCTGATGCCAACCCGATTTGTTGGTTCTCTGTCCAATAATTCTATCAATCACAGTGAAAGTACAAGATGCATTTTTATGTACCTCAGTATGTTTGTATAAGGCATTCGTAAGCTTCTTGTGCCTGATGTCACTTAAATGTTCAGATATTCTGAATTTTAAAGCCTGGACGTTTGACCCACATAAAATGCAGAGCATCTACAGGTAGACAAATATACCACCCAGTCAGTCTGACAGTTAGCAAAAAAGAAAATGTTATATACTTGCCCAGTGTTTTTGCTGCTGAACTGGCATGTCTTCATCACCCTTCTGCAGTGAGTACAATGGCCACAGGGAAAGCAACCCTTGAGTTGATCCCCCACCAAAGTGGTTTGTATAGGGTCACCTTTACTTCTCCAACCATGTTTTGTAATGATTTAAGAATGAGCCTAAATTCCTGCCTCTCCTGAAGGAAAATTGACATCTATCATCCAGAAACTCACACTGTTGTCTGCCAAAAGTATGTTCTAATGTCTGCAGACACTGTTGAGTAGAACATCAGTGTTTCTGCCATATGTAGTGACTAGTCGGATGGTTGAATTCTTGTTCTTGGTCTTATCCCTATATGTTAAGAGATCTTGCCTGCTACGATTAGCCACCCAATGCCTGGCCTGAAAGATATTCCTCATTTTGTATACTCTATTCCTGAATCTAGTAATAAGATCTTCTTGATATACCTGATAAGTAGCATAATTTGAACATATGTGTTTCATTCTCAAAAATTGTGATTTTGGGATGTTTCTGCATATATGAGGAGGATGAAAGCTGGTAACATGGAGAAAGGAGTTGTATTGGGGGTATTTACAATATACTTCTGATGTTAGAGTATGGTCATCATTCCTACTAACTGTGACATCTAGAAAAGTGATCTTATTGATGTCATAGGTGACAGTAAATTGGATACCCCATCTGTTGTCATTTAAATATCCAACAAACTCCGTAAGATAATCAGAGTCTGATCTCCATATTAACCATCAGTCATTGAAGTATCTTCTCCAAATATCAATCTCATCTAGATAGATGTGTGAGTTATCATAGATGAGCTGTTCCTCAATGTGGGTCATAAATAAATCAGCATATATGGGAGCAAATGAGGCTCCCCTGGCAGTGCCTTGTATTTGTAAGTAGCATTTATAAAACACGTTTTTCATAAAAACGTATTCAGCCAGGCAAAGTAAGAAGGTGTTGAAACCCGGTTAGTACAGCTCTGATTTATATAGCCAGTATTCTAATTCTTCGAGCCCCGCCCAGTGAGGAATGTTGGTATACAATGAAGAAACATCAAGGGTGCAGAAACCACCCAGGCTCAAGCTGCATATCTGATATGATTTTGAGGAATTCTATTGTGTCCTGAATGCGGGCCCTAACCCATTTGAGAAGTGATTTTAGATACTGTGTCAGAAACTGGGATAATGGTTCCGTGAGGGAACCCCTACCTGAAACTATAGGTCTACCAGGTGGATTTTCCAGATTCTTGTGTACTTTGGATAAAAAAATATATGTATGGACTGGATGGGTCAGGCACCGTGAGGTGGTGTAGTGTGTTGTCTGTGATGATTCCCTCGTTTTTGGCTGATGTCAAAAACTGTTCGATTTGTTTCTTGAAACCAGGAGTTGGGTCCAATGTCATGTGAGTATAATAGCGAGTGTCAACTAACACACTAGTCATAGGTGACTCTATAATCAGGCACACTGATGTCCCACTCACCAGGCTAAACAAGAAGGTTACTGTCAGCTGCCTGTTGGGTGCCAGGATCTGCCACATATCCCACGCACTCAGGTCACTCTACAAGTACAAATATGACTCTGTCATTGTCCATGTTGGTGTGAACGACTTGAGACGCATCTCCCTAGACTACATGAAAAGAGACATGGAAGAGCTCTCTGATCTTGTAGCCCAGGCAGGTATGACCTTAGACCTGAGTAGCATCCTGCCATTGCCCAGAATGATACCGCAGTACAAGGACAAAATGATTGACTTCAACAACTGACTAAGCTTCTGGTGTCTTTCTAAGCGGATCCAGTATCTGTCTGCCTGGGATGACATGGTCGACAGACCACAATGCTTTGCCAGAGATGGCCTGCACCTGTCGCTCCTGGGATTCCGGATACTGACTAATGCTCTTGCTGCACCTAGAGTGCCTTTTTTAGGCAAGGTTCAAATGACAAATTCACCACCGTAACAGGAACAGGCAAGCAAAAACTGAGAGTAATGCTACTCAATGCTAGAAGTCTAAATCTCAAAATGCACTCACTGGAGGCACTCCTTAAAATGGAGAACATAGATATCTGTGCAGTGACTAAGACCTGGTTCAAGGCTCTAGAGAGCACCCCTGCATTACCAGGCTATAATTCATACCACACTTTTCGGCCATCTAACTTGAACTAGAACACCAAAGGCAGAGGTGTGTCCATATTCATTAAGGATATCCACACCTCCAGGCTAATTGCCCCAGCACAATGCATCTGAGGTTATCCAAGGTGCAACTAACTCTGGGCAAAACTGCAATCCAAACTGTATCTTGCTACAGATCCCCACTCCTCTGATATACTGGAAAATATTAGGGTTCAATCAAACACCCTAATAATGGGCGCTTTCAACTACCCCACCATTAACTGGGAAAACTACTCATGTACCAACTCCTTCACACAATGCTTTCTGGAATTCATAAATTCCAATGCCCTGGATCAACTTATCCACACCCCCAACAGGGGCAACAATATCCTGGACCTAGTCATTACCAACATGAGTGACCAGTGTTCCACACCTGAAATCAACTCCTCGTTGGTCAGATCCAACCATAAGCTAATCACCCTAGATATCCACATCCCACCCCCACCCACCATTAAGGAAACCACGGTAAAACATTTCTCCAAAGCCACCTTCATGCTTCTTAAGACAGAAGTAGAGAACTTCATGACACCCATGCAGATGGACAATACAGTTACGACTGCTGAATCCTACACAAATGCACTCTATAAGCACTTACACGAGTGCATGGCTCGTGCTATTCCAAACAGATGCGAGACGCTATCCTCCAAAAAAAGGAAGCCAATCTGGTGGTCCCCTGCCATAAACAAACTTTACAACAGAAGGAAGAAACTGTTGCAAAAGTGAGTAAAATCCCATGAGTGGAGGAGCTCCCTGGTCAGCCTCAGTAAAAAGCTGAGATCACTTATAAAATCCTCCAAAGCTAGCTACGAATACAAAATCGCCACTGATTCTAAGGGCAACCACAAAGCATTCTATAGCTATGTCAAGAATCTAAACGACAACACCCAGATCTGCTCTGAGTTACAGCACAACAGCACGAAAATTACAGAACCAACTGATATTGCCAACATCCTGGCAGATAGGTTCAGTGCTAACTTTACTCCCTTCTCACCCCCTAAAGGACCCATATCTATACAGGAAGAATGCAGAGTCCCTGTAATCACATCTATGCAGGTAAAAGCTGCACTCTCTAAAACCAAAAACACAGCATCCATGGAACCGGACAAAACCCCAGGGTGCGTTTTACACAAACTTCAGAACGAACTGGCTCCCCACCAAAGCACCATGTTCAATCATAGTGTCACGTCAGGCTTTGTGCCCATTGAATGGCGCACAGCAACAGTTATCCCACTCCACAAAAGGGGAGCCTCCACTGATCCTGGGAACTATTGCCCTATTAGCCTGACGAGCCTGGTCTGCAAGGCCATGGAATGTATCATGGAACTCAAACAAAGACATTGGTAACCTCCAAACTCTGGACACCACCCAGTTTGGGTATGTGAATGTCAGATCATGCCTTCTGAACCTGATTGACTTTGTTTGAGGCAGTCACCAAAGCCGTAGACGAGGATAAGGTGGTACACATGGCCTTTCTTGACCTCACCAAGGCTGTTGACACCATCCCCATTCTGGAATTATAGCTAAACTCACTAAATTAGGTATAAATCCCTACGTCACAAGATGGGTTGCCAACTGGCTCACTGACAGAACCCACACTGTAAAAGTTGCAGACTCCAAATCTGACTTCAAACCAGTGACAAGTGGAGTACCACAGGGTTCAGTCCTGGGACCTCTCCTGTTTGGTATCTTCTTCTCTGAAGTACAGGCTAACACAGAAGGCCTCTAGCTAATGAAGTTCGCAGATGACTGCAAACTAGGAGCCATAGCAGAGTCCCCAGATGATGTGGACACCCTACAGAATGGCCTCACTGAGACAGATGCCTGGTGTCAGAGGCATGGCCTCAAGCTCAGTGCCAAAAAGTGCATTGTCATTCCCTTTGGTAAAAACTCTGTACCCATGAACTACCACATAAACGGTAGTCTACTTAACGCTGAATGTGTGATAAGAGACCTTGAGACCTAGGTGGACAGTAGTCTCTCCTTTGATAATTACATCACCACTGTAGTCAGGAAATCCTTCTGTGTGGCACACCTCATCACAAAAGGGTTCTCATCCAGGAAAAAAGAGGTCATTGTTCCCCTCTACTCGGCATTCATTAGACCCATTATAGAGTACAATGCCTCTTTTGGAATGTACCTCACAAGACATCTGCAGCAGCTGGAAAGGCCATAGAAGTACCGCACAAAGAGGATTATTGGCCTCAAAGAAATGCCCTACACTGACCGCCTCAAAAAACTCCAGCTTTACTCTGTAGCATATCGCCTACTCCGAGGAGATCTCTGCCTAACATATAAAGCTATGGTAAACCCAGAGCTGTTGGGACATGCTACACCTAAAGAAATCCCAAGCCCTCCGAGCTACATGCTCTAGGGACCTAAACCTTGTCACCACAATAAACAGGACAAGCTGGAGGGATAGATTCCTGTTCCAGAGACTTCCTATATTCTGGAACAAGCTACCTAAGTCAAGCAAAGTTCCTCATTAGCACTCCAAGAAAAATCTTGATGAGTGGATGGGAAATAGGAAATACATCCCAGGGATCACTTCTGTGGCTCTGCTCGACAGGGGCACAGGAAATTAACTTTCTTGGGTGGCGTAAGCCAGGGAACCTTGCTGGCTAGGCTTACTTACGCCCTGTGCCACCACTGCACCGCCCTTATCTGCAGACAATATTGCCAAATCATGGTTAGTTTCAAGTTCATGGATGGCATCCATTTCAATCTTTGAGAGATTGTTTGATTTGGCATGGAAATCCCTAAAATTAAAATGCAGGTCTTTGAGAATGCAATTCTGAAACATTAACACATTATGATGCATTGGTGGCATAAAATTAGATTTATGGTATCTGAAACCATCATGCGATTCAGGATTAGTTGCCGTTTGGAAAAATAATCTAAGGTTAAGAAGTCTACAAAATGCAGTTATATCTTGTGCAAATGCATCTTCAGACACATAAAAGCCAGGTATAAAATTAAGACCTTTACTCAAAATGTTTTCTTGGGTCGGTGACAAAGGAGTGGATGATATGTTCAATACATTATTCTCTACTATTTCCGCACCATCAATTTCAACAATCCTTCCATGTTGTCCACTTTTGTGATGTTTCCTGCCCCCCCCACTTTGCCTACCACTAAAGGGATTGAGGTGTTACTTCGTTTAGAGGCTGGAGATTCTGGGGCATGCTGTGCATCAGACTCAAAGCCTGATGAGGATTCCTCCCCAGAAGTATCATAAATGGATGAGGAAGGCATTTTGAGGATGGATCTGGGTCTTTTCCTTTTGGCCACCTTTCTGTGTGTTTGCTCAAACCTCATATGTCTATTATTTGAAGAAGGATGCCCACCCTCATAGTCTAAGTTCCTGTGATTTTTTTTCATTTTTCTGTCTTTTAATTGCTGCTCCAAAGTTAGCAGATCCTGATTGAGTTTTCTAAGACAGGTGCTATAAGATTCCTGTCCTTCAAATTTCTGAATGTCAGCACATATCTGTGTGATTTCTAATATATTTTTGTCAGTTGTTCTCTCATAGTGAGAGGCTAAGATTTCAACAAAGCTCATAGAGGCTCTTTGTTGAGCCTCAGCCCATTGTTCTGTAAGAGTGGTATCAATATTTGGAACCAATGGCTGTATACGTACCCTTAACCCCCATGGTGTGATGCCCTTAGTTATATATGCCCTGAAAAGCTTGGAATGCCAAACGTTAGTCCGAAGGGACCTTATACATTTATTAAGTTTGAGAAACTGTGCCTCACAGGTATTTTCTAGGACCTCATCCTCTGGTCCATTTTGATTGGCTGTGTTGCCAAGGCCAAAAATGGCCAAATCATCCCTATCTGAGGATAAGCCTTGTAGCAGGTTAGTAAGATTCATTGGTGGTTAATGAACAGTACAAATAAAATGCTGTTTGTCCCCTTGTTCTAACACCAGATGCTGGAAATATGAGTCTTCCAATTAGAGTAATCAAAAAATGCCTAAATTTTATCCAATGATTGGGTTAAAATAATATATTATTGTTTTTAATCATATAATTTGCAAGGGAGACAACCTCTGTGGCAATGCTGTATTCATGTACCAATCCAATATGGAAATGTCAAGTGTGGACAATATTACCCCTGCTCCTCTATATGTGCATATGTATTTTTTCAAAGCAGTGTTAAGTCTCAACACACTGACTTTGTCAAGACATGTGCCATATCAATGTAAAAAAGATCGAGTGTGGACAATAAAGCCCCTCAATATATTTCTTCAAGCAGTGCTAAATCGCAACACATAATCATATAACTTGTAAAGGAGACAACCTTTGTGGCAATGCTATGTTCATGTATCAATCCAATATGGAAGTATCAAGTGTGGACAATATTAGCCCTTGCTCCTCTCTCTATATAAATAAATAAATATATATATATATATATATATATATATATATATATATGTATGTATTTTTTCAAAGCAGTGCTAAGTCTTGACACACTGACTTTGTTAGGACATGTGCCATATCAATGTAAAAAGGTCGAGTGTGGACAATATAGCCCCTGCTCCTCAATATATTTCTTCAAGCAATGCTAAGTCGCAACACCCAATAAATCAATAGCTCCACAGTTATAAGATGTACAAATAAGGAAACTTAGAGCAATATTAGCTCCTGTTGTAAAATTATTTTAATAACTAAGCAGTGCTAAGCCCATAGTCAACATATTTATTTATTATTATTTTATTTTATATTTGTTTACCAGGAAAGTCCAGCTGGGCATGTACCCATTTTCAGTGGAGGCCGGGCAGAAAAGCTCCAGTAATACAATGGCATATACACAAATCAACCAATCAGACAGGTATTCATTGGCATATACACAAATCAACAATTCAGATAAGTATTAAATGTGAATTATATCAACAAGACTTTTTGTTGTGTTACAACAGTAAAAATCTGCACAAGCTGCATTTGCAATACATACTTACATGCAGAGAATTTGTTAATTTTTGTTGTCATGGGGGTAAAATATTTAATGGTAATTTAGAGAAAGGCCATATTTAGACATACAGAGGGTTTAGAAAGTGAGTTAGTGTTGAATAACATCCATGATTCATACATATACTTTTGGTCCTTGAACTACTGGCTTTTTTGAACTGGGGATCAGTAAACTACAACAACTCCTCTCCATCATGTTCAAAGGACATGAACTGTAATAGCCTTTGCCATGCATAAATAACAGTTGTCATGCAAACAACCCAACCATGGATCAAGAAAGGTTAATAATAATGGTCATAAAACCAACATCCAAATGTGGAATAAGTGTTAATAATCCAATGGATTAAACTTCACCAATATGAATATACTCCCTGCCAAATATCCAGGGCTCTTAGAATACCTTGTTTAAGGGAAAATCCTTATTGTGTAAAATATTTAGAGAAAGAGTCTCAAAATGGATCAAAATTCGATTATAATATATGTGGATTGGTTTGCATAGTGGACAAAAAATATATTGGATATAGATTCATAGGCATCAACTTAAAAATAAAAAAGATTAGGATGTAAGGTGCAAATCCTTGTTGTAGTTTACTGATCTGCAGTTTAAAAAAGCCAGTAGTTCAAGGACCAAAAGTATATGTATGAATCATGGGTATTATTAAGATTATATTATGTAATAAACAGTTACCTGCTGTAGTCTTGTTCCACATGTATTCATACAATAAAAATTGTCCCTCCACTGTTTAAACTGTTTCACGTTGATTATCTAAACTAATACATGAAAGATGCTCACAAAACATATACTGTTTTAAATTCAAAAACAGATTTTGAAACAAATCATCGTAATTGTTGAATATCAATAGCTAATAATGTCAATAATTAAATCATTTGTGCTCAATAACCTCAAATCTGGTTTTAGAGTTAGTAAACTATGCATCAAAATTCAAAATATTGTTAGCAAGAATATTCTGTTTAATTAGCCATTAATAGTTCATAAATTAGGAACACAATAATTCGCCAAGAAGTAGTTTAGTTGAAAACTGTGCTAATTTGCTAAATGTCCATAAATCAGTATGTCAGTAGTGAAACAATTTCTGCTTTCCGGCCTCAAGAACAAAGCATATAAAGTCTGAATCCAAATCCAAATAAGTATTTAACAAAGTTGTTATACTAATTTGTCCATAAATGCTTTATATATTAAGTCCACAGTTCAAAAACGAACTATATCCAAATGAGACAAAATGGCAACCGTTCAACCTTGGTGTATACTTGCGTTCATATGTTACACGTAGTTTCCAGCTAAGCACAATCCCCGGTGTCCTTCTGTACTCAAAAACCGAACTCCAATAAAGTTCAACAAAAATAATGAACTTCCGACCCTGTATCTTTACTTATTCCTCTGTATATCCTGAATATATGAAGAAACGCATTCCACTAAGGTTTATAGTGTAGTTCCGGTATATGTACCAAAATTATACCAAGTCCCATACACACGCCATGACTAAGCAGCCACAGATTGTAAAATGATGCCCAATACTATGCGAGAATGCAGAATTGGTATACAACCCCTTATTAAGTGAAACAATAAACAGTTAAAGTGGATTCCAAATATAAAAAAAACACCTTCAATGAATTGTAAGGAGAAGCCACAAAACTGTATGATTTCCAATGCTCGCGTTTCAGACATCTGATATAACTAGTAACCAACCCTTAAATGTCCAAAGTTCCAATAATAATTACCACTTCTACAGTTACTGTTTTACAATTGCTTAAATGTTGTAATACATGCTCCAGACAAGCGCAAACCGTTGCAGGAATGGTACCCAAGTTTCTGCAAGTCCAAAAACACTTGAACAAATATAAAAAAGTGTCAAAAATGAATCTGCGTGTATAGTTGAACTCACCTTTTGTAGAAATAATTGTTTCAGATGGCCAGGATGATCCTAAGGAAGCCCATAGAAAAAGTGGGTATTTACACACCCTGAAAAGTGTTTTGTCTCCTTTTCATGCCCTTGAGCTAATAAATACATTAGTTTATGCTACAGTCTCCTGGCTCACAATTTTTTAGTGTTACATTTTACCCAAATGGAGACCTTTTACTGATGGTTTCATGACTTCTATTTTCACAATGGGAGATGTCTAATCTAGCCATCGATCAGTATGCAGCCACTGTGGAAATCAGAATGGCCTGGATTTTGTGTCATTTTTTTTCTGTATTTTGGCAAGACAAAATGGATACAAAAATACACGTTTCCACATAAAGGTCTAATATAAATTAAATTGAGTAAAAGGCAACTGAATACCACTACAACAGAGAGAGAGAAGCAAACTAAAACAAAAAGTTTCTGGTTACACAAAGTAAAAGAAATACTGTTTATTAACATGGGAGATGCCATTAAAAAGAGGGAGTAGTGAAGAGGGACAGGGTTAGTTACAGTGTTTACAATGTCTCACATTATCAACAACAGTGTTAGTCATGACATGATTAAGCCTTTGTGATAACCTTATGTCCCTTGTGGATTTAAAACTTTTTTCATTTGCTCATTAGAAATCTCACATTCGGTGCCAATCCCTGGTAAAAAGCAGATGGGGAATGTGTGGACTAGGAACACACAACTTTCTTAATCTGACATAAAAAAGATGTTTAAAACTTCCACTCAGTTCAAAACTCTTTTCACAGAATACAGCTGGAAATTTAAATTCAACTGAAAGCTTCCTTGCAAATGGCAAGCTCATACCTTAAGGATGCCTTGCTTCACAGCCACTTAAAGATTCATTGGATGCAAAAATCCTTACCATAAATCATATCTTCTTAACCCTCTTACCTCTTGATATGTACAGACAGTAAAACAAACTTAGAAGGCAAACTTGTTGAGAAATTTTACAAAGAAAACTAGAAGAAAATCTGACATCTCTACAATCACAATTATAGCATAAAACTATTTGAGTACAAAAAGGAAAGTCTTTGCCATCTAAAAGTTGCTTAAACAAGCAACTTGAAGAAGTGATAACAGTTACAGTTTTCATTTAGAAAAAAGTACTGCCACCCACAGCTCCCTCACTGTGTACTGAAAGGTACACAAGGGGAACCAGAAGCTTAATAAAGCTTGTGAATGATACAACAGCAAGACTAATAAGCTTAAGAAAAACAATTAAAGAAGCTTTATAAAACTCCCTTCTTGTGTAGTGATAGATACAATAGCAAGACTCATAAGCTTAAGAAAGACAATTAAAGATTCTGAGTGCACAACCAATATGAAAGTGGCTACCTTAAATCCATGATGAAATGCTGAAATACTTTTATTATCCAAACAGGCATAAACCACTGTAACAGACTTCAGCCATAAACTCAAGTACACACCTTATGCAGTGATAAATACACCCAAGGAAGCATATCATACTAACAACAAAACACAGCAAAACTAGCAGAACATAAAAGTACTGATGTACGCATGTATCACTCAGGAAAATAATTTTCTTTTGTGAAAACTGCACAAAAATTCCAAGGAATGCAGAACCAACAAGGCTGCTGCATCCTTAAAAAGGACTGGCTTACGACACTGAATCATTCTGCCACTGTGGACTCACTTCTGTGTGACTGACAAGTCCAAGAAGGATCAGGCTTCAGGGTAATGCTTATTACTCATGAACAAAATAGGACTACCACTGTCCACCAGAAATGAGCTACATAACCCAAACATGTAAATCTCTACAGACAAGGATGAAAAAATATCCATGATTGCCCAAGTAGTAGTTAACCTCAAGGAATGGAGGTGATTTATTGCAGAGATAAACTCCTTTTGTGTGAGGTCTAGAAAAAAGTGAATCATCTCCTATTATTCATTCTCTTGTGGCAAAAATACTGCATTTACATTTATATACAGTTGTGCTCAGGAAATGAGTGAATTGACAGAAGTGAATCATCTCTTCCATTCTCACATGGCAAAACTTTTGTACTTAAATGCATACAGTTGTGTTCATGAAAATATGTGTTATGACTGATACACATGTGATTTCTCCCACTTCAGTACAATTACTAGAAGCAAAAATACTTGTAGATTCAGATCCCAGGTGGGAATTATTTCCTGAAGGGATTTTTAAAACCAAAAGTGTTATGACAAGGTAAGGGAAACACAGATGCTTTTTGATATGACACGTGCAAACACTGGTTACATGCATTCTGTAAAGGTTCTTGGGAGCAGCTGCCAGAACACAAGGCAAGGATGTGAACTAAAGTGAAGTTGAACTACCATAAATCTAAGCAATTTCCTGTGAGGAGTACATTGGAATATGGAGACAAAAGCATTCTCCCAGTGTCTACTGTTATTATCCAAACTTCGAGAAATCAACATTTACCATTCTGAATTTCTCTGGCTTCACAGATTTGATTGGGATTGTCACACTAACAACTGGTTGGAACAAGTCTTATTTCCTGGGAATAACTAACAGTACTGAATAGAAACCTCTCCCTTAGACTTAGGAAAAATACTACACTCTATAGAAACATTCTCCAAAGTATCAAACTATGAGCTAAACCCAAATAAATCTATTGTTTTCCCACTAAACCCCCTAAATCACAAATAATTCTACTTCCCGGAAACAATCTACTTCCCAGAAACAAAAAATAAAGTAAACTACTCCCTGAAATATTTGGGCACAATATTTAATCACTCTCAACAAGTCACACTACATAATAACCTAAACAAAACATGAATTAATGTGGTAAATGATATAAACAGATGGAAAAAGTCATCTCCCCCATCTAAAACAGCAATAGTAAAAATGAACATTCTACCTAAAATTCTATACCAGTTAAATGCTACCATAAATATTATACCAAACAAATTCTTCAACAAAATAAAAATCCAGCTAGCTAAGTTCATCTGGTTTCCTAAAAGTACTAGAATAAGCTATAGTAGACTATCTTTACCTAAGGAAAGCGGGGACCTGGACTACCTGATTTCAAACTGTATTAGGAGATTATAAGTGCTAGTCATATTACCCAAATAAATTATGAGAAAACAAATAAGGCATGGCAACCACTGTGGGTTAAACTTTATTATTAGCACTTACTCACATCAAACATAAACCCCAAAGCCTTTCCCTTTCTGAACCATACAACCCTAAAAGCATTAAAAGTTCACCCTCTAATCAAAAATAATACTGAAACCTTTCAAAAACTAATAGTTTTTCTACAACTTAAAGAAACCCTCACTTTCCTACAACCAATCCATCTAAATCCAAATATAAAGCTTGCAAATTCCATGCTCAATCTAGATGAATACCCAATAATAAAAAACTGCACAATCTTATTTGGCCCACTTTAAAAGTAAGTAAGACATATAACATAATAATTAGGCAAATAATATTCATAGTCAACCCGATAACCTCCAACATTGTGATGGCGGATCAAGACATATCTAACATAGCAAATCCTAAAATTGCTAACACTCAAAACTAAAATGCTATCCAGTACTTACAAACTAATAACAAAAATCAAATACCAGAACACACTACTATACTCAAAATACTGGGAAGAAAAAACAGTAATATTTCAGTAAAACAAAACTTAGCAGCTATAAAACATACCTTGGAACTATCCCCTTTTAAAAAGTTGACATATACCCAAATAATGATTAATACCGCTTATCACATGCCTGTTCTGCTAAACAGAATCAATCCCACTAACTCACCATACTGTCCATAGTGCCTCACAATAATAGCACACACCTTACATATATTTTGGAGTTGCAACAATGTCTACAAGCTGTGGTGTTCCTTAAGATTCAAATTACAAAAAAAAAGGATACACTAAAACAACACCATCTTGGGAAACAGCAATACTTCACATAATGCCGGACAGCATCATGCTTATGGAAATACACATCGCAATAACTTTATGTGCCCTATTAAAATTCTACATTCCAAGAAACTGGTTTGGCAAGTCAAACATATTATTGGAAGAGTTTCAAGTCTTAGCCATGAAATACCTACTAGCAAGTAAATTATTTATAAAAAAAAACAAGGAAACTCATCCACTACCTGGAATATTGGAAGAAGCTAATGGATACATTATCAGATACATAAACATTAGACATTGTAGGAACAGGTCCAAGTATACAACACTAAGGATCTTATAAAGAACCATCCCATTTCCGTGTTGTATTTTTCTTCCTTTAGTGAACTTATACCATCTATCTCTATAAAGCCTAAGATGGAGTTAATAGACAATATGTTGACATCATAATGTAGACAGTGTATATAGTTAAGTAATGTAGTGCTTTCTGTACATTATAAAAGGAGCTGGTCAGCCTTAATAAAGGATACTCAATAAATGATTACATTTGTTTTACAGATGTTATATGCAAATGACCCTTATGAACACCAGATATTTCAGCTAATTGGCAATTCTGAATGCCCATGACTTGTTTTGTTATTTTAATGAACAATTTCATGCCATTAAAGGCAAACCCTACTAGCTGTGGATATGCATAGTTCGGCCTTGTTATGACCTCATCAGCACAGCACAAGTAGAGTGTTTGACTAAGCATAAGAAACACAGAGCTGTTATACCCAGCTGATGTCCATTATCAAATATCCCAAATAACAAACTAAAACAATGAGTGAGAAGGTCACACAGAAAAAAATCTGTAAAAACTAAAACTAAATGAAAACTCCAGCCAAGCTGGAACTTCCATTGAGTGACCTCTCAAATCTCTTGAATCAGAGGCCCATGAGATATATGCAAATGACCCTTTTTAACACCAGGTGTTTCAGCTAATTGGCAATTCTGAATGCCCATGACCTGTTATGTTGTAAATTTATGTGAAAACAATAAAAATTATATTTGAAAAAAAAAAAAAGAAACCTATCCCTTAATAAGGTGGTGGAACTTGCTCTACTGCTAGCTTTTTAACTAATTTCTGGCCGTGGAAAGGCAACTTCCTGTGTGGTGGGCACATTTGACAGAAGTAAATTCTTCTGGATATCCTTGACAGATGAAATCTAACACACAGTAGTCTCTCACTAATAAAACCCAATTGCCTAAGAAATGAGAAAACTTTTGACTTGCATGATGAATGATTAAAACCTGTGGAATAAGAGGCTGCATATGAACTTTCAATTCGGGAAGTACAGACTTTCTTTTATTTTCTGCACAGTGCTTTGGTCCATTTTTTTGTCTTTCTTTCACTAACATTTCTAAAAAAAATTATAACTCAAAAGAAAAATTCTTGTTGTAAGGCCTATACAAAGTCAACATTTTCTTGATTTTGTTTTTCTGCATTCCCCTATTCTACTTCTGAAATCTGTGAGGCTTTCTCCCCAAGGAATGTTTCTGAATTTAAAAAGAAATCCACAAGAGAAGCTTGAGCAAACCTACAACAAACTTGGAACTTCAACTAAGTATGGTCTGATGCTCTGTGGGATGAAACTTTGGCATTATAAGCATATTTGATCACATGCTCACCAAATCTATTGGAAGTCTTGACCAACTTGACAAGAACATCTACACTGTGATATAAATAGACAGCCATCTACAAACTCTCTGGAGCCCGAAATTCAGCTCTCCACCCATGATGCTCCTGTTCTACCCTGTAGCTGTTAGACTGAGTTTGCAGCCTAAATCCTAAAGGGAACTAAAAGACAAAGGGAACAGGCTTCAGGTTAGGTACATAAGATCTGTCCAAAGATGAAGAAAACTTCAGAATTTGGAGGAGGAAGATGGGCAGGTTGTCAAAGTGGACAGACTAGGTATAACCACGATCTAGTGTCACTGTAAATATTTAACTTCTGTATCAATGGTTACCAGGTACATATTACGTTGTTGAACTTTTAAAAGTTCGAACGCCATATGGTCGAACCCATATGTTCAAACTTTTAAAAGTTTGAACGTGTTAACAGAGATCTCCGTTCAGTGTGGAAAGGGAAGATTTCCCTTTACTGCACTGTAGTGCAGTCTCGGAGTTGGTATATTTAAAGAGTGTGGGGGGGGTGCAGGGGGGCTTGCCACGTCAGCTGATGGGACAGAATCCCCAGCTACCAAAAATGTGTGTGGAATCATGACAGGATGCCCTTGAGAATCTCAGTTCCAAAGGAGGATCTCAATATAGTTTGTAATACTTAACAGAGATGTGTAAGGTAGATCATGCAGCAGCACCAGTATCAACAGTAGAATTTTTAAAAAGGGTCATGGAAGTTGCAATAGACAATGCAGACTGTACCTTAAGCTTAGATAAGGTTTTGTTGCTGGCATGATGTATCAACATTATGTAGTGGACAACTATCTGGACAAACTGACTTTGGAAACTTTCTGACAAAGTCTGGAAGAGGAGAAGGGAATGAAAGCTGGCCATCTTTTCTGAAAGCTGTTTGCATGATGCAAACAACATCACAGCTACCTATGAACATCAAATGTTTTCAGCAAGTATTCTCCTTTGTTGGAATGGTTGAGTAAAAAAGACTGTAAGACTGATAGCCTAATTTAGATTAAATTCTGAAGCAATCCTGGATATTAAAGGAGGGAATGGATCTGAGGGAAACTCTATCCTTGTGGAAGACTAAGTATGGAGGTTTTGCTGATTGTGGCTGCTGCTCCAATACTCATTTTGCTTGAAGTAATACCCACTAAAAACAAGGTCTTCCATACAGAACCATTAAGTCGATAAAGAGTTCAGCTCAAAGGGTGAACAAGTCAATGCTTCCAGAAAGGACAGTTGTGTAAAATCTTACCATAACAGCACATGTCCTCGTCACTGTTGCAGTATTCTTTACCAAAGGGATTTCCTGGCAAGGGTAATCCAGTGTCTGGCCAGTAAACCAAAGCCTCATGATTTTATAAATATTGCATGTCACAAATATGCTCCCCACTCAATCCATAAGGCATAAAGGTGATGTATATACATACATTCCTCAGAAATGAAAAGCCTAAGAGGAACAGTCCAAGGAATAAGGAGGAACTTGTACATTCAGAAGGAGAAAAAAGAAAAAGAGAAGAGCAGAAAGGGAGGACAGAGGGAGTGAATACTACAACAGTAAAGAGAATGACATCTACTGTTATGGTAAGATTTTAAACAAGTGTACTATGTCCTTCCATATCACTGCTGCAGTTCATTCACTGAAGGAATACTACAAAAGCTCAAAAGGAAACTTGGGAGGGATTTTCCAAGATGGCTGCACACTAAACAACAGATTAATCCTAGCTCTCTCTGTGAAAACAGAAACTCAGAAGAGAAAGCCAATGGACTGATATTTCTGGGTAAATTTCAGGAACTAGCTTGTAAGTACACTGCCTGGGTGCCAGGAAAAAAGAAATATGGAGGACCTGAAAGAAAATCAGCTACAAAAGGAGAGGAAAAATACTGACTGAGAAGAGTACTGCAGCTATTCAGCAAAAAGCAGTGCAAGCTTCTGACATGATTTCCAGTAACCTAGAGGAAAATACAAGACAACTGCACACAGGCCTGTTTAAAATAAACAAAACACTGATGGAATATATAAACTCAAATAGCAACAGGTTGGGAAAAATGGAAGCAGCTTTAGATATTCAGATGAGGTGATAAAACTGCAAAAATCAGATGTTGAAGTGAAAAAATGGCTGGCTGAACATGAGACTACTCAAGAAGACATGTTTCAAAAAATAACAGGATTACAGGATGAAGCACATACAGAAAACCTGAGATTGTCTGCTGTACCAGAGAAGCTGGAAGTAACAGACTGTATTAATTTTATGAAAGCATAAATGAGCAACTGGACTGTTATTCCACTTGTTAATTAAAAGGGAGCATCATGTGTAAGCTCCAAACCTGGCCATGAGAAAGCAACCTACTTTAACAGTAATGATGCAGTCCTACCAGCAGAAGGAGGTGATTTTGGCAAAAATGGCAGAAGGACAAAGCACTAATGTAACGGATAGCAGAGTGTTTGTGGAGAATGATTACTCACTGCACACCAGGAAGAAGAGGAGTAAATTTATTCCACTATTCAGTGAATGTCGAGAAGCAGGTGTAAGATTCCAACTGCTGTAACCCAGCTATCTTCAAAATATTCTTTCCTGGAAGGACAAAATCATTTCGATGCAGTACATGCTAAGAAGAAAATACAAAAGTCTGTCCAACAATAAGTAAGCTGTGAAACAGAAGGAGATTCTGCTTCTTGTTCTTCTAGTAATAAAGACCACAGAGAGAATGCGCCAGTGAAACCTTTTCCAATGTTTCAACAGAAAATGCTTGTGAGAAGGAAAAAAAGTTGGCAACAAGAATCAACAGTACACTGGAAATGAAGGAGAGAAAGGATTTGGGGATGGAGATGAACAGGAATAAAACTAGCAACTTGAAAATTGACAAATGTGTGATTACAAAGCAGTAATTATGTTTGTGAAACATGAAAGAACAAGAAATTCTAGAAATACTGGACTTTTTTGACTTTGTAAAACTTGTAGGGGACTCTACAGCATATGCCTTACTTCATGTCATTAATGTTGAGAAAAATACTAAAGAGAGGGGAAGAGGAGGGAGAAAGTTAACTGCAAGTAAAACATTTTTTTTCTTAATAGTAATATTTTATAGTGCATGATTTTCTTTGCATGCTATAAAGTAATGTTGTCCCAGTTATTTTTAAGTGTAATTTTTCTTTTTTCTCTCCCTTCCTCTCTCATTCTCCTTTTCAGTTTTAAGAAATGTAGGCATTGCAGTGTAAAAAAGTATGGTCAAAAGAGCAAGAAAAAGAAAAACTGATGTACTTTTTCTTATTCTTGCATATGGGAATGGCTGGATTAAGGCCCTTAGCTTGATCAAGTAACACGTTTTATGAGAAAGCAAGTAAATGAAAAATGAAAAAAAAACATTGAAGAGTATAAAGCCTTTTTCTAAAAAGATAAATGCATGCTTTTAGTAGCAACTGTGTATCTATTCCTCATGTCTCCATGGAGACAATCTGGTAAAGAGAAAGGGCTATAAGATATTGTTTTCTGAATGCATTCACATGTTTTCCCATCTGGGAGAGCTATAAAAATAAGACAAAACCAGGTAGCACTTAGTAGAAGCACAGGCTGTACCATGTGTCTTAGCATGGATAACCTTTCTTTTAGGTTAACCAAAGTATGTGAGTGTGGCTGTCAGTTTGGGACACTTGGTTGCTATTAGGAGGATAAAGCTTCAATATTTGAATACGTACATGGTTTTGTGTGTTAGTATTAAGTTAACAGGTTTCAGGGGGATATTGGGTGTGTGTGTTTTTTTTAAACAACTGTATAAAAGATCAACCTGCCAGTGTACGTGTGTAATATAAAAGCTGGAACGAGACACTTATAAAAGCTGTTACACGTAAACGGTGGGAATAAAAGCTGTTACACATAAACAGTGGGAATAATAACTTTTTAACACAAAGATGCTTTCTGTAATGTCTTTAAATGTCAATGGTCTCACAGATAAATACAAAAAAGAAAGAGTAGTGAACTATATTAAAATGTAGAGTGCACATACCTATGCTACAGAAGCCTCTTGGAAAGAAGTGAACATGTGAATTTGATAATGTTTTTTTTGGGATGGTTATTCAGAAGTATACCTGGGACAAAGGAAAACAGGAGTACTTACACTAACTACAAAAGGAGCTCCAACAGTGATAGAAGAAGACAAAAAAGATAATAATGGTGGATTTGTACTAAGGGGTTACTGGCAAGGGAGGAGGATTACAGTGGCATGTACTTATACTCCACCCAAAAGAGCTATAATAAAAATTAAGAAAATTCTGAGAAAAATAATCAGCTTTCAGCAAGGAATATTACCTATAGGTGAGGACTGGAATTTGATTTGCAGCAGTGAAGATGTGCCTGAGGGACCCAGAAGGGAAAATATAACAAAGGATGATAGACTTTTGAAAATATTTAGGAAAATATCGGGCATGGAAGATGTGAATTTAGTACTAGGAGTTCGGAATGAATTTACATATTATTCCCCAAGATACAAAAACCTGGACTAGGCTTATCAGAATTTATATTTCACAGGAACATGTACATTTAATTGAAAGACTTGATACACACCCTGAAATTCAGATAATGTGCTAATAATAATAAAATAAAAAACACTGGATAATGAAAAAAAATTTTCATACCTATCTGTTGAAAAGAGAGGAATTTAAGGAATGGGTAGTGGAAATTATTCAGGAGCTATTAGAGAAGATATACATTTCTTCTGAAAATATAGCTAGGGAGTGGGATTAAATTAAACTGGGTGGAAATAAAAGAAAGGTAAATATGATTACCAAGTAACAAAAACTATTTAGAGGGACTGACAAATGTTTTAAGTACTGAAGAATATGGGAATCTCACAGAATAAGAGGAAGAGCAACTGCAGAATGCTGAACAGAAAATAAGGGATTACCTCTAAAATATGCATGAGTTTAGAAAGACTGCTTTTACACAACTGTTTTTTGATAATAACTTTAGAGCACAAAAACTTTTAGCACGACTCTGGCAAAAGAAAGTAGAAAGGGCTGTCACCAAGCTTAGGAAGCCTATAGCAAGGAAGATAACACGAGATCCTGTAGAGGTACTAGAAACATTTCGGAAATTATATGAAAGTCTGTATAAAGCAGAGAAATACGGAAATCAAGAAAAGGTACAAATGGAAATGTTTATGGAAGAATTAAATATGCCAAGGTTACAGGCAACCAAGGTTCAATTACTAACAGGATAGGTGGAGATGAGGTATGGTGATGTATAATCAATCCACAGGAAAGTCCCCAGGAATAAATGGTATTCCTGTGGAAGTTCAGAAGCTAGAAGGAAAACTGAAAGATGTGGAAGGATTTGTTTAACAGTATTGCTAAAAGGAGAAGCATCAACATCCTGGAAGAAAGAAGTGGTGGGTGTAATACCTAAACAGGGTAAAGACCTATCAGATTCACCTTCATACAGGCCCAGATTCAATACAAACCATGATTATAAAGTGTTTATGTCTACAATGGCTAAACAAATGGAAAAAGTGATGCCAAAATTGATAGATATGGATCAATGTTGGTACTTCTCTTTTTAGAACACTGTGGCCCAAATCTAATGCCACCTTAGAACTAATCCTAGGCTTCTATTGTAACTGGACTGTATTCTTAACTAACAACTTTTAACCAGCTAACTTTCATTAATCTGCATTTTACATCAATTTATATATTAATATAAATAACACTGTTTTTAGCCTCTCTCCTATCAGAGTATAAATATGAACAGATTGCCACTAAGTGAATATCCAATGCCTATACTTAAACTGACTGTAAATTTTTTTACTTATTACTAGCTACTGAAATTTTATAAAAATCATACTTTTAAACAATGTAAAATGTATCTACTTGCTGTGTTTTACTGTAAATGGGGCTTTTCTCCCCAGGCCTCCACTGAAAATGGGTTTCTGACCCAGTGGACTTTTCCGGTCAATAAATAAATATGGCTTTGTGGAGGGGAAGCAAACATTTGACATTAACAGAACACTGATAACCAGGGGAAGATGTCAGTAGTCAAGTGGAATAAGCTGATTCTTCCGACAGAACAAGGTAGACTGGGATTACCTGATTTGAAGGAGTATTTCAGAGCTAGACAATTACGGCTCCTATAAACAGTACAAGCAGAAACCTATAATTCAAAGTGGAAAGGGATGATGGTGAAACAGGGGAAAGCTCAAGAAACAAGAGAGACTGGGATTTTGGATGCAAATCTTTAAGGAGAATAACAATAATCATACAGAATACTATATTCATTAAGCTGTAAAAAGTATTCTAAGAACTAAGCCAACACTGGAATGGAGAAAGGAGATTCTGCTGATAAGGATGACTGCAGTTAGGGATACAGAAAACAGGCAAGAGGGGGCTGGAATTTATTGGAGAAAACTGGCAAAGGAGCCAAGGTATTGGGAGCAAATAACGACAAAGGGAATGCCAACAGAATTGGAAGATGCTAACAAATTATTTGGACTGCAGATTAGAGACTGCCTTCCCCATCAAGGATTGATATCAGAGTACAGGCAAAGAGAAATAAATAAGGGGGTCCAAAATGAAAGACCAGCAGTGATAACATTTTTAGCAGAATCTAGAACAGAAGGTGCTGTTAAAAAGGAATAATTAATACAGCATGTAAAATATTGCATGTTAACTACAAGAATCAATCAGAGGTGGTTAGAATGGATTGGGACTAGAGAATGCATGAGTAATTCACAAAGAAACAAGGGGGATAATATATATGCCTCCCAAATATGCGTCTAGAAGATTTAGGATTTTTGCCTGGAAATGTTTATATAAGTATTTTTATACCTCAAGTAGACTCCAGAGAATTTTTCCTCAGGTATACAGCAAATGTTGGAGGTGTGACTGGGAAGAAAGAGGTAACTGAGAACATATTTTCTGGGAGTGTAATGAGTTGGCAGACTTTAAAGACTTCCTGTCCTTGTGGCTAAGAGCCACCTTACGAAACTTGTGCCTCCCTAGGGGAAGATGTTAAAGGGGGATGGAGAGAGGGAAACCAAGACTGCAACAGTGAATACACTCCAACATCTACATTTAGAACAGGAAGCAGAATTTGAAGGGATAACATCCAAAAGGAATGGACCTTCAAAAAGGTGTTGAGCTGAGAAAGGCCCAGAAAGGACTGCCATACCATAAAATATCCCTGACAGATGATGGACAGAACACAAGAGTCTTGAGTGACCCTTAACCAACTGGGAAGAGACAGGGAAAGATGAATGATAAGGGAACTGTCTCAAGAAATGGGGAAGCAAACAGTCAGATAGAACCTGGCTTGTCTTGAAAAGAAAGTTTCTGAGAAGTAAGAGTCTGAGTAAACTTAGCGGAAAGAACCCACCCAAAACTCTTCTTACCTTTGGAAGGAGAGCTAGACTGCCTGTGAACAAAAACAGATTTAGATGGGTAATTCCTCTGGAGCTTAGGAATAGGAGAGAGAAAAATATGCTTCAATTCCTGCAAGGCCTTACCTTAATCCTGAAAAGACTTGAAAAGCTCAGCAGCAGCAGAACCAAACAAGTTCTTATTGATGAGAGGAGCATCTAACAATTTAGCCTTGATATCAGGCAAGAGCTGTAGATAAAGGTAAGAATAACATCTCAAAACAGAGCTAAAAGCAGTAGCCCTAGAGGAGACATCACCTGCATCACAACTACATTTAATATAGTGGTGAGATACCTAATAAGTACAGCCCAGTAAAGAGAAAGCCAAGGCCTTCATTTCAGAATCGGGGAGGTCTGAGATAGCCTGTAAATCCTGAGAAAGAAGGGTTGAAACATACCAGGTCATATGGTTCTGATAATTGCCCAAAAGGCAAAGGTGGGACTGGGAGGAGCACATACTTTTTTGCCTAGTCATTCCATAGCTCCACTGTTCTTGTCTGAAGGGATAGTTAAGTAGAAGGTAAAAGTTTACAGTGTTAGCCAGAAGAGAGACACACTACAGAAAGGTCAGCAGAAGGACATTTGTAGAGGAACTTACATTCATTGGGCACCTTGTAAAATCTATCAGGTTTCTTAGGGGCTGGAGGCTGAGAATCCAGAGCAGAGCAGGCAGCTGAAAAGGTATCTAGAAGGGCAGACAAGACTGGAGGTACAGCAGAGGACGTAGGGGATTTCATCTGGAGGAGCTCATAATACTTTTGAATATCAGTAATCTGAGAACAGTCCCATTCAAAATACTCCGTCATATGACAGATAGTATTCCACAAAGGAGAGTTCTTCCATGTGAGAATCTGGACTAATAGAATCCTCCTCTTCAGAGTCTAAAGCCAAGAATACAGCATCTATGGTACCAGATGACATCCCGGCTGTGTACTACATGAACTACACCTGGCACGGCACCTACCCAATCATGTTGTCACTGTTTAGCATCTCTAGGTGGTGGGCTTCATCGCGGGCTCAGAGGGATCCATATGGATCTCAAAATCCAGGGGGATCTGATCCCATCCTTATCTACCCGGAGCCATCCGTCGTATTATCATGAACTTATAAACAAAACGCCCGTATCCCATGGAAACTCAACACAACAACAATAACAAAACAAACACCAACTCCCCTGAACCTGATCAGTTTCTTTGAATCAGAATCTTTCTCCTGAGACAAGGGAACTGGTTGAATTTCGAGTCAGTCCCCAGAGCCATGGGTTGACACCACACCCCACACAGCCTATCTCTGGACCTTTGACTTGCCTTTCCCACCCCACTCCACTCTGGAATCATAGATAAACTAAATAAGCAACTGATAGAACCCACACTGTAAAATGGCCCACTGCTCAAATGTAGCTCCAGACACACTGCAAAAGTAGCCGCGACTCCAGCCAGCCCAGAGCAGCTCACAAGTGAGTACCTCAGGTTCGAAGTACAGGGTCACTTTTGTTTTGCATCTCTCTACAGTGTACAGAAAGTTTGAGATGACTGCCCTTTGAAAAACATGTATCCATGAATTACCATATAGGTGGCAGTAACACTAAAAACAGAAAGTGATGATAAGAGACTTAGGGACACAGGTGGTGGTGGTCCATAATCCAAAGGAGAAGGAATATGAGAAAAGTATGCCATAGACTCCATCAAAATCTGAATTCTCTAAAATGGGGTTGACAACCAGGGTGAAGCAAGGACAGAAACTCCTTGTGGAGGTTTTAAGGCCAACAGTGCATTAAATAACCCTTGGGTAAAATCCTGCCATTCACCCTGAGAATCCTTAGTAGCAGGGGAAACGTGCTTGTTTTTTTGCTTTTTCTTCTGAGGCATGCCTGCCCTAAATACCTTAGGAAGTTCAGACCCTTATCTACACACAAGCAACATATCAGGAATCTCCTTCCGAACAAGTATCTGCAGTATCTCTTTCGGTCCCTCTGAAATATTTCCACTGGATGATGCAGTGGAATACTTCAATAACACATTCCTTGCCATCCTCGACTCCCATGCCCCTACCCGCTCCATCAGAACCAAAACTAAATCAGCACCTTGGCTCTCATAAGACACAAAATCTAAAATCATACTTAGAAATAAATCATGGGCCACCTGGCATGCTACAAAAGACCCACAACATCAACTTAGATACCGACAATTAAGGAACAATACCAAAAAATCTATTACTCTTGACAAGAAGAACTTCTATTACCATCTGCAACAGAAAAAACATAACCTCCAAAAGTTCTGGGCTGGCATAAATAAGCTACTTCGCCCAGGACATACTTCTACTCCCATCCCTTTAGCCTCTACTCATGATTCGCCAGTAGACACTGCAAATACCTTCAATAGCTTCTTCACAGACACTATTCAGACCCTGGCCAGCCAACTCACTCCCACCTCCTCTATCTTAGATACTGACACACCTAATACCCCTCTCTCCTTTAGCATTCAACCTGTTCCCATCACTCTAATCTGAAGTCTTATCAATAAATTAAAGCCTACCACTCTGGCTGCCAACCTCCTCCCATCAAAGTAAATGCAAAAGGCTGCTGACCTCATAGCCTACCCAATTTCAATCTTGATAAATAGACCCTTATCTGAAGCCTCCGTCCCTTCAATTTTGAATGTATCCCATGTTATATCGCTACATAAAGGTGGTAGCTCCATAGAACTATCAAACTTCAGATCCATAGCCATTCCATCTCCACTAGCTAAAATAATGGAAAAATGTGTCCATAAAAAACTCATGCATCACCTAATTCAAGATAAACTGCTGGCTAACTCAGCACGGCTTCTGGCTATTCCACAGCACCACCTCAGCTATTCTCTCTTTCTCTAATGTCATTAACCATAACCATAATAGCAACCTACTTTCCTCCGCTCTCTTTCTAGATCTATCCAAGGCTTTTGACATGGTTAACCATCAGTTACTCATCCATACCCTGAAAGCTTTCTCCTTAGACTACCACTCTCTCCAGTGGTTTCAATCCTATCTGGATGCCAATAGGCAGTCCTATGGCAAGATAAGCTATCATCCTGTCTATCCATCTCCTTAGGAGTCCCAGAGGGCTCAATACTAGGACCCCTTCTGTTCTCCAAGTTTATAAATGACATCCACACCATTATTCCTAAGGCAACTTGTACTCAGTATGCAGATGATTTCATGCTGATCTGCTCAGCCACCTCACAAGCAGATCTGCAGTCTTCAACCCAGAGTACTTTCAATACTGTTGAAAACTAGCTCACTAATCACTATTTGTTATTAAACCATAAAAAAAAAGTTTCTCCTCTTCACTCCCACTTATAAGTCCAACCATCTAACAAAGGGACCATCATCTCCCCTGAAGCCCAAACCAAACTCCTGTGAGTCATAATAGACAATAACATTACATTTGATGCACATGTCAATCACACCATCAAAACCATAAACAAAAAACTTGGATCCCTTTACAAGCTCAAACCCTTCTTCACTCCTTTTGCCAGAAATGCAATTGCCTGTTCTCATCTCCTGTCCACCCTCCTTTATGCCTCCCCTCTACTCACAAGCCTGTGCATAACTGAAATTAACAAATTATTCCACTGTTACAACCACATAGCTAGATTTGCCACTGGTTCAGCCTATACGACTCACCACTGTCACAATCTAAATCTTCTAGGGTGGCTTGAACTACCTTTCCTACTACAGATTACCCAGCTCATAGCATCTCATAAAGCTCCCTACCACCCTGATAATACACCAGCACTCAAAAATATTGTCAGCCCATATAGTAAGCACCTAAACTCCTCTCATCCAATAGACTATTTATCCAAACAATCAAATCCAACAACACAGCTGGTGAAGCCTTGTTTGCCAACTCAGATGGTAAAACCTGGAATCAGCTCCCTGCTGACCTTACTCTTGAACCTTCACTTATACTATTCAAAGAAAATCTCAAAAACTATTTTAAATCACACTGGCTATGCCCTTGCTCTAATGCTGACTAGCATCATCTCTGTGTCTCAAAGACTCTAACTCAATTGTATTATGCATACTAAGTGTCCTAATGAAGAATTTCATAATTCTATCTTCTATCTTTTGTCCTACCCTTGTATACTGCTAATTTCTGATTTAAAATTTGTATAAACAGTGTGTCTCATGTATTCTATAAACTGTCTGTCTGTTGTACTGTATATATCACATTACTGTGTAGAGCTTTTCTCCCCGGGCTTCTGCTGAAAATGGACATGTATCCAGTCAGACTATCCGAGTCAACAAATGTAAAACAAACAAACAAATAAATAAATAAAGTCAACCAAGGTTCCCTCCTCAACATGTGGAACAAATATCTACAGAGCCTCCGAGGACATGCAAAAAGCTGGATCAATGCAGGCCTCCAACAGGGTTGTGGCAGAGGAATCTTCATAACAACCAGGCGATCCTCTGGACTTTCACTATCCTCAAGACAGATATCTGGGAGACGCGGGGCAGCAGCTGAATCAGACCAGAGTTTCTTGGCCTTTTTCTTGGCAGATGGCTGACCTTTGGGATGGGAACATTTTGTCATGGCACCCTGTGCCAAATTAAGACGCTGGTTCTCCAGGTAAATAGACAACAAAAAGAGAGGACTAAGTAGGGTCTTAGGGAGAAACTCTTGGCAGATGGAACAATGTGTATGGTCATGAGAAGAACCCACACAGAACAGACAATGCTCATGATGATCATTATGGGGAGTCTTTCCCCACACTGACATTTTTCATTTCTGGATGACATGTAAACTCACAAAAATTAAAAAGCAAAAAAAAATAAGAAGAAACCCCAATGGGACACTTATGTAAAACATGTCTGGGTAACCAGCACAGAAGGAGCATTCAGATTGCCAATCAATGATAGCAATCAGACTGGCAGCAAAGACGTTCTGAGGTACGTATGTCACCTTTAAGCCCTACGGGCACAAGTGTGACACACAATGTCTATAAAATCATAAGGTTTGATATACTGGCTGGACGTTGAGCTACCCTTGGTAGGAAATACCTTTGATAAAGAATACTGCAACAGTGACATGGATGGCCATCAATGTGTTATATCCCAGGGAGGTATGGGGTCTTTAAGTGGTGGTCCCAGAAGAAAGCTGCCTTTTACAAAGGCTTTACATAATTTTTTGGATAATAAGGTTAGAGATTTAAAGTCCTGGTGCAGATCAGAAATAGCTGCTAAATGAACTTTGATGGTGGAGTATTTAAAAGCTGGAATCAAAGAAAAAGTGACCTGGAGACTGTAGCTCTGAGAGAATTGGGGCAGAAAAAGGATCCAAGGGTCCAAAGGGAAAATCTGTTCCATTTAGTCATATAAATTTTAAGAGTAGAAGTTTTCTCAGAAAAAGGATCTGAATCACTCTAGGAGGGAAAGAAGGACCCCTGACAATATTGGAACTGCTGGAGAAATCACGCTGTCCAATTTGAGAGATAAGTAGGTGAGGCTCTCCAGATAGGTCTGATAGGAAATTTGGTTCAGGATCTAGACACCAAGGCTTCTTCTTCTGGGGAAGCCACAGCACTGAGAACTAGATTTTTCTCATACAGAAAGAGGCTATGATGATGAACGAGACCTTGCACAGCAATGCTTTCTGAAGTAACTCTGTCATTAGAAACAATAGGTGAAGGGTGTAGAGCAGCTCAGGAGGCCACTGATGGGCTAGTGCATCTTATGGGTGACTGTCACTGTGGAATGATCAAAGCAAAGAAACTGCTGCATCCACTGTTCAATGGGGAAGCAAAAGTGATGCATCAGAATACATTTGCCATGCCTCTTTGCTAAACTGTTGGCCCACTCTGAGAGGTGCATAATTGCCAAAATGCTTGGGAAAACATCACCCATCACACACTCATGGCTTCCTGGTATAAGGGTTGTGTATATTGGGACTACCCTACCTGTCCACACTGACTGAGACAGAATCCCCAGCTACCAGAACTTGGGGTGGAATCATGGCAGGATGTCCTTGAGAACTGAAGATCCAAAGGAGGATCTTGACCCAGAGATTATGTCCCAGTTTGTAATGCTTAGCACAGATGCATAAGACAGATCATGTAGCAGCAGCACAAATGTCAAAAACGTTCCTCCCTGCCGGTTGATATACTGTAATACTGATGTGTTGTCTGTATGAATAGAAATCACACCCTGGGAAAGGAATTCCTGAAGGATATTTGACACTAGAAGAACTGTCCTCCTCTTAAGGACAGTGAAGGCTGGCCTTTTGCGGAGTCCACATCCCTTTATCTATACTTTGTTGAATGTGTTAGTATCACTAGACACTTGCACCATAACTCCAGCTGCACACAGACCTACTAAAACAGTACTGACAAAGAATACATATAAATACACAAAATCATACTCGGAGACTCTAAATAAAAACCTGCAAAAGCATCAGAGACCTCCAAAGCAGACAACCTGCACTTCCCGTCACAAACCAGACAACACACAAAACACAACATCAGTGTGCTGCACAATCACAGCCCTTAAGGTGAAATAACATACCTAGCACACTAGTAATAGGTGACTATAGTCAGGCACACTGATGTCCCACTCACTAGGCTGGACAAGCAGAAGGTTACTGTTAGCTGCCTGTCGAAAGCCAGAATCCGCCAGATAACACAAGCACTCAGGTCACTCCAGAACAAGTACAAATATGACTCTGTCATTGCTCATGTTGGTGTGAATGACCTGAGACATACCTCCATGGACTACATGAAAAGAGACATGGAAGAGCTCTCTGATCATGTAGCCCAGGCTGGTATGACCCTGACCCTGAGTAGCATCCTGCCCTCACCAAGAATGATACCTCAATATAAAGAAAAAATGATCAATTTCAACAATTGGCTAAGCTTCTGGTGTCATTCAAAGGGGATCCAATGTCTGTCAGCCTGGGACGACATGCTCGACAAGCCGCGTTGCTTCGCAAGAGACTGCTTGCACTTGTCACCCCCTAGGCTTTCGAATACTGGCCAAGGCTCTTGTTGCCCCATACTGCCTTTTTTAGGCAATGCTCAAAAGTCAAACCCACCTCCATAAACAGCACAATTAACAAAAACCTGAGGGTTATGCTACTCAATGCCAGGAGTTTAAATCTCAAAATGCACGTGCTCGAAGCACTCCTCAGTATGTAGAATGTCGACATCTGTGCAGTAAATGAAACCTGGTTCAAGGCTCCAGAGAGCACCCCAGCACTACCAGGCTACAACTCATACCACACGTTTCAGCCGCAGAACACAGACCAAAACACAAAAGGAGGGGTGTATCCATATTCATCAAGGATACCTACACCTCCAGGTTAGTGGCGCAGCATGATACCTCTGAGATCATCCATGTGCAACTAACATCAGGCAAATCTGCAATGCAAATTGTGGCCTGCTACAGATCACCCTCCATGACCCAGGACCACCACTCCACCTTTCTAGAGACAAGGGAAAACATGAAGCTCCTACCGAACACCCTGATATTGGGCGATTTCAATTACCCTACCATTCACTGGGAAAACTACTCTAGTACAAATTCCCAGGCCCAGCACTTCCTGGAATTTATCAACTCAAACGCCCTGGATCAGCTGGTAAACTCCCCTATCAGAGGTGAAAACATATTGGACCTGGTCATCAGCAACATGGGTGACAGGTTTTCCACACCGGAGGTCATCACTGGTTAGATCAGTCCATAAACTAATCACTCAGGATGTCCACACCCCACAACCACCCCCAACTAAGGAAACCACACTAAAAAAACTTTTCTAAAGCAAACTTCACCTTACTTAAGACAGAGGTGGTAAGTTTCACAGCCCCCACACTAAAGGATAACGCTGCCAAAGATGCAGAAACCTTTACAAATGCACTCTATGAGCCCCTACAAGGATGCATGGATCGTGCCATCCCTAGCAAAACCAAGACTCACTCCTCTAAGAGAAGGAAACTTACACTTACCATAAATGTAGATGTTCAAGTATATTCGTTGTTGCAGTCATTACATTTGGGTAATCTGCTGGCAGGTTGCCCTCAGTCGGCCTGAATAACAAAGTCTTGGGTCCTGTATCGGTTGCTGTCTCCTCTTCCATGACGTCAGGTCGTCAGTGGTATAAAACAAGCAGCAGACGCCATTTTATTCAGTTTTTCTTACCCCAGATGTCAGGTGTCCCCCAAATGGGGAGTAAAAAAAAAAAAAAAAAAAATATATATATATATATATATATATATATATATATATATACAAGTAAACAGAAATATATATAAATGCACTTTCAGCAACATAAACTTTACCTTCATCTAAAAGCAAATACACCACAAAGGCTTTAGTGTATAGTGAAGGAAAGAAAAGGTATAGAAAGGGGGATGGCGAGTGGGTAACCCGGACTGCAACAGTGAATACCCTCGAACATCTACATTTATGGTAAGTGTATACAACTATACTATGTTCTTCGTGTTTCAGTGTTGCAGTCACTACATTTGGGTAGAATCCCAAAGCTATGGATAGGAGGATGGAACTAAACAGCATTAGGAGCGGCTATAAGGCCCTGCAGGACTGCAGTGGCAAAGCCTGCCCTGGATTTGGAGAAGAGAGGCAAATGATAATGCTTTGTGAAGGTATGAACAGAGCTCCAAGTAACAGCTTCTAGAATGTCTTTTGTTGGAACCCCTCTGAGAAAAGCTGCTGAAGTAGAGGCAGCCCTGGTGGAATGTGATCTGATCTCCTTGGGCACAGGTTTACCATGGTGCAAGTAGTAGAAACGAATGCAATGGCTTATCCACTTAGAAATAGTCTGCTTTGATATAGCCTTCCCCTCTGACCTCACAGCAAATGCTACCAGTAGTTGCTCAGACTTTCTTAGAGATTTGGTCCTGTTCAAGTAGAATCTTAGTTTTCTGTGTACGTCCAATGAATGCAGAATCTGCTCCCCCTTGTTCTGCGGATTTGGGTAAAATATTGGCAGGTGAATGGTCTGGTTAAGAGCCACACTGGATACCACCTTAGGCATAAAGGAAGGATTGGTCCTGAGGGACACCCTGTCCAGATAAAATATAATGAAAGGCTCCACTGCCATGAGAGCCTGTAGTTCTGAAACCCTTCTTGCTGAAGTGACTGCCAAGGGAAAAGCTGTTTTCCAAGATAGAAATTTTATATCCGCAGTAGCTGCTGGTTCAAAAGGAGGCAGGGTGAGTTTTTCCAGCACAAAATTGAGGTCCCATGCAGGAGTTGGTGATCTTCTGGGATGCCTTAAATTTTTGGCCCCTCTAAGATATTAAGCAGTGGATGAGAAAAGAGGGGAGGCTCTGTGCTGTAATGAGCCGAGATGGCAGAGGCATGGATTTTTATTGAAGAAAAAGCTAGGCCCTTGTCAAGCATCTCAGTCAAATATTGTAAAATCTGAGGAATATTGGGCTTTGCTGTGTCTGTTCCTTGTGCTTGGTTCCAAGCACAGAATCTGTTCCATTTATCAGCATAAGACTTTCTAGTACTAGGCCTTATGGCTTCCAAAATGACATCTATCACAGAATTACTGAGTGGTGTTGTTTGAATAATTAATGCTGCAAGATTCAGAGTTTGGAGCTGAGTGTGCAGAATTTGATTGTTCTGCTGAGACAGTAGATGAGGTATTTGAGGCAAGTACCATGGAGGAAGTTGAGACATATTCCTTAGAAGTCTGTCTTTTAGTAAGACCTTGGAGAGTAGAGGCAGGGGGGGAACGGCGTAGACTGACAGGTTTTTCCAGCTGAAGGATAGGGGATCCACTTTCCATGCTTTTTTATGTTGAGTTCTTGTGCAGAATTTGTCCAACTGATAATTTTGGGGAGAGGCAAATAGATCTATGTCTGGGGTCCCCCATTTCTGTGTTAACGTACTGAAGATTTGTGGAGCCACTTTCCATTTGTACGGGCCCATAAGATTTCTGCTTAGGTTGTCTGCCAGAGTATTTTGTTTTCCTGGCAGGAATTGAGCTTGAAGATAATTTTGGTAAGTCAAAGCTGTGTTCCATAAGGCCATGGCATGTCTGCAAAGGGGGTAGGAATGTGTAACCCCCTGCTTGTTTATGTACCACATAACTGTGGTGTTGTCCGTCTTTATCAGTAGTTGTCCTGGATGAAGTAAGTTCTTGAAGGATGTCAGAGCATTCTGAACAGCTAGCAGCTCTTTCTGATTGATATGCAGATGCATTTGGTTTGTGCTCCATTTGCCCTGAATGCATCTGTGGGCCCCTAAGCATAGTCTGATGCATCTGTAGTTAGGGTTTGGGTGGCAGGGGGTAGAGTGAATGACAGTCCCTTGTTTTGGTGACATGTCTCTGCCCACCAAAGAAACTCCTGTTGTAGGCAGGGAATGAGAGGAATCATTGTTTCCAGACTGTGACAGTGTTGACTCAATAAACTTTTTTAGGTACCATTGAAGTTTCCTCATATGCAGTCTCGCATATGGAATTAGTAGAATGCAGGATGCCATGAACCCCAAAGCCTGCAGAATTTGTCTTGCAGATAACTGGGTTTTGTTGCCATTTGTCTGAAGTATGTTGTCAGTTGCCTTTGTTAAGCCATCAGGGCAGTTGTATTCAAGCTTGCACCCAGGAATGTATTTTTTGAGAGGGTACCAGTTGTGATTTCTTTTCATTTATGGTGTACCCTAGGCATGCTAGGCCAGATGTTGAAGAAGAGTGTCCTTAAAGCTGCTGAAGTAGAGGCAGCCCTGGTGGAATGTGATCTGATCTCCTTGGGCACAGGTTTACCATGGTGCAAGTAGTAGAAACGAATGCAATGGCTTATCCACTTAGAAATAGTCTGCTTTGATATAGCCTTCCCCTCTGACCTCACAGCAAATGCTACCAGTAGTTGCTCAGACTTTCTTAGAGATTTGGTCCTGTTCAAGTAGAATCTTAGTTGTCTGTGTACGTCCAATGAATGCAGAATCCGCTCCCCCTTGTTCTGCGGATTTGGGTAAAATATTGGCAGGTGAATGGTCTGGTTAAGAGCCACACTGGATACCACCTTAGGCATAAAGGAAGGATTGGTCCTGAGGGACACCCTGTCCAGATAAAATATAATGAAAGGCTTCACTGCCATGAGAGCCTGTAGTTCTGAAACCCTTCTTGCTGAAGTGACTGCCAAGGGAAAAGCTGTTTTCCAAGATAGAAATTTTATATCCGCAGTAGCTGCTGGTTCAAAAGGAGGCAGGGTGAGTTTTTCCAGCACAAAATTGAGGTCCCATGCAGGAGTTGGTGATCTTCTGGGATGCCTTAAATTTTTGGCCCCTCTACGATATTGTTTAAGCAGAGGATGAGAAAAGAGGGGAAGCTCTGTGCTGTAATGAGCCAAGATGGCAGAGGCATGGATTTTTATTGAAGAAAAAGCTAGGCCCTTGTCAAGCATCTCAGTCAAATATTGTAAAATCTGAGGAATATTGGGCTTTGCGTCTGTTCCTTGTGCTTGGTTCCAAGCACAGAATCTCTTCCATTTATCAGCATAAGACTTTCTAGTACTAGGCCTTATGGCTTCCAAAATGACATCTATCACAGAATTACCGAGTGGTGGTGTTTGAATAATTAATTGATCAGCCATGCTGCAAGATTCAGAGTTTGGAGCTGAGTGTGCAGAATTTGACTGTTCTGCTGAGACACTAGATGAGGTATCTGAGGCAAGTACCATGGAGGAAGTTGAGACATATTCCTTAGAAGTGGGTACCAGTCTGTCTTTTAGTAAGACCTTGGAGAGTAGAGGCAGGGGGGGAAAGGCGTAGACTGACAGGTTTTTCCAGCTGAAGGATAGGGCATCCACTTTCCATGCTTTTTTATGTTGAGTTCTTGTGCAGAATTTGTCCAACTGATAATTTTGGGGAGAGGCAAATAGATCTATGTCTGGGCTCCCCCATTTCTATGTTAACATACTGAAGATTTGTGGAGCCACTTTCCATTTGTGCGGGTCCATAAGATTTCTGCTTAGGTTGTCTGCCAGAGTATTTTGTTTTCCTGGCAGGAATTGAGCTTGAAGACAATTTTGGTAAGTCAAAGCTGTGTTCCATAAGGCCATGGCTTGTCTGCAAAGGGGGTAGGAATGTGTACCCCCCTGCTTGTTTATGTACCACATAACTGTGGTGTTGTCCGTCTTTATCAGTAGTTGTCCTGGATGAAGTAAGTTCTTGAAGGATGTCAGAGCATTCTGAACAGCTAGCAGCTCTTTCTGATTGATATGCAGATGCATTTGGTTTGTGCTCCATTTGCCCTGAATGCATCTCCCCGCCAGGTGGGCCCCCTAAGCATAGTCTGATGCATCTGTAGTTAGGGTTTGGGTGGCAGGGGGTAGAGTGAATGACAGTCCCTTGTTTTGGTGACATGTCTCTGCCCACCAAAGAAACTCCTGTTGTAGGCAGGGAATGAGAGGAATCATTGTTTCCAGACTGTGACAGTGTTGACTCAATAAACTTTTTTAGGTACCATTGAAGTTTCCTCATATGCAGTCTCGCATATGGAATTAGTAGAATGCAGGATGCCATGAACCCCAAAGCCTGCAGAATTTGTCTTGCAGATAACTGGGTTTTTGTTGCCATTTGTCTGAGGTATGTTGTCAGTTGCCTTTGTTCGTCTGGCGTAAGGTAAGCCATCAGGGCAGTTGTATTCAAGCTTGCACCCAGGAATGTATTTTTTTGAGAGGGTACCAGTTGTGATTTCTTTTCATTTATGGTGTACCCTAGGCATGCTAAAAGCCTTTTTACAAACGCCAGATGTTGAAGAAGAGTGTCCTTTGTCCAGATAAGGATAAATTTGAATGCTTCTTTGTCTGCAAAATGCAATTACTGGTGCCAGGCACTTTGTAAAGACTCTGGGTGCAGTAGATAAGCCAAAGGGCAGTGCAGAGAATTGGTAATGCAAAAAACCTGCTTTGAAGCAGAGGTATCTTCTGCATGATTCCCTTACTGGGATATGCAGGTATGCCTCTTTTAAGACTAGAGTTACTAACCAAGCATTCCTGTCTAGCATAGGCAGTAGCTGTTGTAAAGTCAGCATTATGAATTATGGAATGTCCAGGAACGTGTTCAAAATCGATAAGTCCAGTATTGGATGCCATGAATTGTCTTTTCTGGGTACCAGGAAAAGTCTTGAATAAAAACCTTGTCCTTTTTCCTTTTCTGGTACCGGTTGAATAGCCCCCAAATCCATGAGGGACATGATTTGTTTCTGGGCCTCTGCCCACTGGTTTTGTGGCAGATATGGCCATCCGTTTGGAATTGGCAAAGTATGGAAATGAAATCTGTACCCCTGGGATACTATGTTTAATATGCACTTGTCCTGGGTAATTAACTGCCAATTTTGAGCATGAAGTGCTAGTTTTCCCCCCAAGGGGGCTACCAAAAGGTAAGTGCTTGGTGATGGTAGAGGAAAGTCATTGAGACTGCTTACTGTAGTAGTATGCTTTGTTTCCTCCAGTTTTGGAGGTGGAGGCACCCCATTGCTTTGATCTGTAAGAACCCTGTGATTGGTATTTGGAGCCTTTTGAGCGCCTGGATTTGCCTTGAGTGGCTCTGTTGGACACAGGAAAGGACCAATTTTTAGTAGGCCAGTGTCTACTGAACCTGGGTGACTGCACTTGCAAGAAATTTTTTACAGTTTGCATAGATTTAACTTTGTCTTCCATTTTCTTTAAAACCTCTTCTGCCTTATTACCAAACAGAGTATCATGCTGTAAAGGGGCATCCAACAATTTAGCTTTAACATGATCAGGCAGATTTTGCTCCTTGAGCCAGGCATGCCTTCTAATCACAGATCCAGTAATGGCGGCCCTACAAGAGGCCTCCAAGGAATCAAAACCACATTGCAAAGTATGCTTTCCAACCTGTTCTGCTGAATGCAATAATTCCTGTAACTCTTTATTTTCCACACAATCAGAAATCAAAATCATTTTCTGTTTCAGTAAGCCCATAACATGCTGTTGATATTTAAGCATATGAAACTGGCAGTTTAAGGCCCTGATTGCCAAGGTTGCAGATGTATAAACCTTCTTTCCCCATCTATCCAGTGTCCTGGAATCTCTGTCAGAGGGGGTAGGATTTTTGGCTGTAGAGGCCTTTACACCCTTGGGACTCTGAGAAATAGTCTCAGGATCAGCAGCAAGATTTTTGAATAGAAATTTGTGGGAGTCAGGAACCCTGTAATATCTGTCTGGCTTACTAGGAGCTGGAGGCAGGGAATCAGGAGCCATGCTTGATTCCGAAAACACATCATCAACAATGTCTAATACAAGAGGTATTGCCAAAGGCCTATGCTGAGGAAGAAGAAGGAAATCCCTAAGCCTCTTTTTTGATTCAGAGAAGTCCTGACTCTCCCAGTGAAAATGTTCCCTTAAAGTATGCAAAGTCTCTCCAAAAGAGTAATCCTCAGGAGGAGATGCAGATGGGATGGATTCCTCTGCATCAGAATCCTCATAGGGTGGAATAGAAAATTCCTGTTCAGAAGAGGAATCAGAGGAAATGGAAACCTGATCTGAAGATTCATAATTAGTGCCTTGCCTAGGCCTCTTAGCAATGGGGGGATGGACCCCTGATCAAGGTAATTAAATCCTCAGTCATTTTGATCATCTGTTTTTTAGGCATAGGGGCCTAAGCATGTGGCTCATGTGTCAGTTTTTTAGACATAGAAGACGTTTTTGACCTTGTTTTTGAGGCGGGCATTGGTTTAATAGAAAAATGTTGAGGCCTGAAAACACCCTCAGAAGCCGGTGCCTGCTCAGCGGCTCCGGACCCATCCAAGGGAGAGACATCCACGGGTTCAATACTCTAAGAATCACACTGCATACCGGACTCCGAATGGGTCTCGGTAGAGGCCTGCGACTCAAAAATAGCGGGTATTAGGGGCTGCGAATGTGCCTGAGCACTAGCGAACTGGTGAATGGATTAGGAGAAGCTTTGTCGTTGGTTTTGGACAGCGACGGTCTGTCTCTGTCTTTTTCTTTGCGTTTTTTGTGAACTCTGGTAGTTGGATTGCTAACCGATGACATTTCAGGATAATTAAATCTTGAACCAAAATATTTAGAAGCAAAAATATACAGACGCTTAATAGTGCGTTGGTTAAATCTAGCAAAAAACCGACAGCAAGGCACGTTGTGATCTGGGCCTAGGCAAGGAATACAGTACAAATGAAAATCCTTATAAGGTATTTGCTTCCCACAAGTAATGCAATTATTAACTTTTACTGACATCGGTAAAGAGCAAGAAAAAGTTTCCCCAATGAGGTACTTAGCTTTAGTTTGAAGACTTTGGTTCTGAAACTTGAATGTGAAAATTTCAGGAGTTGGCCGGCTGGCACTTGCGAATTGCTTCTGCTTCGGGCACCGTGCTGCAAGAAAGATGGAATAAAATGGTGTCGGCTGCATGTTTTATACCCTTGACGATCTGACGCCATGGAAGAGGAGACAACAACTGACGCAGGACCCAAGACTTTATTATTCAGGCCGACTGAGGGCAACCTGCCAGCAGATTACCCAAATGTAATGACTGCAACAGTGAAACATGAACATCCACAAAGCCTTCTTTAGCTTTGTTAGGAATCGAATTGGCAAGTCGCAGATATGCACTGAACTAGTGCAAAATAGCACAAAATATACTGAACCTACTGATATTGCCAACATCGTGGCCAATAGATTCAGTGCAAACTTCACCCCCCTCTCACCTCCAAAAGGGCCAACAACAATACCGGAAAAGTGTAGTGTCCCAAAAATCACAGACGCACAGGTGAAAACAGCCCCTCCAAAAGCCAAAAACACAGCGTCAATGGGACCAGATGGTGTCCCAGGCTGCGTCTTGCACAAACTACAGAACAACTAACCCCCCACCTAAACACGCTGTTCAACCTCAGCCTCTCCACAGGCTACGGTCCCCATAGAATGGCGCACAGCAATGGTTATTCCTCTCCACAAAGGAGGGGCCACAACTGACCCTGGTAACTATCGCCACATAAGCCTGACTAGCCTGGTCTGCAAGGCTATGGAGCGCATCATCATGGAACTCATTAACAAAGACATTGTGAACCTCCAAACACTTGACCCAACCTAGTTCAGCTTTGTTAAGGGCAGATCATGCCTAATAAACCTGGTTGACTTCTTCAAGACAGTCACCAAGGCCATAGACGAGGGAAAGGTGGTTCACACAGCCTACCTTGACCTCGCCAAGGCTTTCGACACCATTCTCCACTCGGGTATTACAGAAAAAAATCACCAGCCTGAACATAAACCCCTATGTCACGAGATGGGTTACCAACTGGCTTTTAGACAGAACCCACATGGTAAGAATAGTGGGCTCCAGGTCCAATTCTAAACCAGTCACAAGTGGTGTCCCGCAAGGCTCGGTCCTGGGACCCCTACTGTTCGGCATATACTTCTCAGAAGTACAGGCAAACAAAGGAGGACTATGGCTAAGAAAAGTTCATCCGATGACTGTAAACTGGGAGCCATAAAGTACAGTTGTGTATACTTACCACAAATGTAGATGTGAGAGTGTATTCACTGTTGCAGTCATTACATTTGGGTAATCGGCTTGCAGGTTGCCCTCAGTCGGCCTGATTAACAAAGTCTTGGGTCCTGCGTCAGTTGCTGTCCCTTCTTCGATGACGTCAGGTTGTCAGGGGTGTAAAACATGCAGCTGACGCCATTACATCAGTTTTTCTTGCCCCAGATGTCAGGTGCCCCCCTAATGGGGAGCAAATAAACATAAAAACACAAAGGTATACATCCAACAAAAAGCAAATACAGCAAAAAGGCTTTTAAGCATAGTAATGGAAAGTAGAGGTATAGCCAGAAGAAAATAGGGGGCTGGAGGGAGGGTAACCAGGACTGCAAAAGTGAATACACTCGAACAACTACATTTATGGTAAGTGTACACAACTGTGCTATGTTCTTTGTGTTTCACTGTTGCAGTCATTACATTTGGGTAGATTCCCAAAGCTATGACTGGGAGGAGGGGGTTATATAGCATTAGGGCCAGCTATAAAGCCCTGCAAGACAGCAGTGGCAAAGCCAGCTCTGGATTTAGAGAAAATTGGCAAATGATAATGCTTGGTGAAAATATGTACAGAACTCCAGGTAGCAGCTTCTAGGATGTCCCTGGTAGGGACACCTTTGAGAAAAGCTGCAGAAGTAGATGCAGCCCTGGTGGAGTGAGATCTGATCCGCTGGGGGATAGGTTTTCCATGGTGCTTATAGCAGAAATGAATGCAATGGCTTATCCATTTAGAAATGGTTTGTTTTGAAATAGCCTTCCCCTCTGCCCCTGCAGAAAATTCTAACAGCAGTTGTTCAGATTTTCTGTGAGGTTTAGTCCTGTCCAAGTAGAATCTAAGTTGTCTGTGCACATCCAAGGAATGCAGAATCTGTTCCCCTTTGTTCTGTGGATTTGGAAAGAAGGTTGGCAAATGAATTGACTGATTAACAGCCACACTGGATACCACCTTAGGCATGAAGGATAGATTGGTCCTGAGTGACACCCTGTCCGCATGAAAGATAATGAAAGGCTCCACTGCCATAAGGGCCTGTAATTCAGACATCCTTCTAGCTGAAGTGATTGCTAAAAGGAAAGCTGTTTTCCAAGAAAGAAATTTTAAGTCTGCAGTAGCAGCTGGCTCGAAAGGAGGTAAGAGTGAGTTTCTCCAATGCAAAGTTAAGGTCCCAGGCAGGGTTTGGAGCTCTATTGGGTGGTCTCAAGTTTTTGGCCCCTCTGAGGAACTGCTTGAGCACAGGATGAGAGAAGAGGGGAGGTTCTGTGTTATAATGAGTTGAAATGGCTGAGGTGTGGATTTTAATGGAGGAAAAAGACAAGCCCATGTGAAGCATGTCAGTTAAGTATTGCAAAATCTGAGGTAAATTGGGCACTATTGTGCTCATCCCTTGAGATTGGTTCCAGACACAGAATATTTTCCATTTTTCAGCATAAGATTTTCTAGTACTAGTTCTCCTTGCCTCTAAGATGACATCCATCACAGGTTTGCTGAGGGATGATAAGGGTGAATTTAAATGATTAACCAGGCTGCAAGGTTCAATGTTGGAAGCTGAGGGTGCAAAATTTGGTTCTCCTGCTGAGACAGCAGGGAAGGGGTCTGAGGCAGGTGTCACGGAGATAATTGCGACACACTGCGCAGGAGGGGGTACCAGTGTTGGCGTGGCCAGTCTGGAGCAATCAAGATCATCCTTGGTTTGTCCTGTTTGACTTTTAGTAGAACTTTGGAGAGCAGAGGCAGTGGGAGAAAGGCGTAGACTGATAGGTTTTTTCCAGCTGAAGGACACAGCATCCACTTTCCAGGCTTGTTTGTGGGGAGTCCTTGTGCAAAACTTGTCCAACTGGTAGTTCTGAAGGGACGCAAAAAGATCTATGTAAGGGATCCCCCATTCACTTTTCAACATGTTGAAAATCCTTGGTTCCAGTTTCCACTCATGTGGGTCCATGAGATTTCTGCTTAGTCTGTCTGGCAGTGTATTTAATTTTCCTGGCAGGAATTGAGCTTGTAGGTGCATATGGTAGCTCAAGGCTGTGCTCCAAAATGCCAAGGCTAGCCTCCAGAGAGGGTAGGAATGTGTAACCCCCCCCTGCTTGTTTATGTACCAGATAACCGTGGTGTTGTCCATCTTTACCATTAGTTGTCCTGGAAGAATGTAGTCCTTTAAGGCTGTCAGAGCATTCTGTACAGCTAACATTTCTTGGGGGGGGGGGGGGGGGATTGACTACCCCTGATTAGAGTTATTAGATCTTCAATCAATTTTATCATTTGTTTTTTAGGCATAGGGGCCTGAGCATGTGGCCTGGGCATTGTTTTTTTAGACATGGATCGAGATTTAGGCCTTAGTAATGAAGGAGGTGTCGATTTAATATACAAGTCAGTATGCCTGGAATAAACCCTCAGAAGCCGGTGCCTGGACAGCAGCTCTGGACCCATCCAAGGTAGAGACATCCGCGGGTTCCATAGTTGAAGTATCTCATGGCATACCGGACTCCAAATGGGTCTCAGTAGAGGCCTGCGAATCAGAAGTAGCAGGTATCAGGGGCTGCGAAAGCACCTCACTGGCGACTGGCTGAGGAGTAGCATCGTCGGCAGTTTTGGACCTCGACGGCCTGTCTCTGTCTTTATCTTTGCGTTTTTTCAGAATCCCTGTAGTCAGATGGCTAACCGACATTTCTGGACAATTAAACCGAGAACCAAAATATTTAGAGGCAAAAATATACCGACGACGGATAGTGCACTGATTAAATAAAGCACAAAACTGACAGCAAGGTACGTCATGGTCAGGACCTAGGCAAGGAATACAGTACGAATGAAAACCTTTATGAGGTATTTGCTTTCCACAAGTAAGGCAATTATTAACTTTTACTGACATCGGCAAGGAGCAAGAAAAGATTTCCCAACGGTGTACTTAGCTTTAAGTTGAAGACTTTGGTTCTGAAACTCGAAAGCAAAAAATTCAGGAGTCGGCCGACCGGCACTTGCAAACTGCTTCTGCTTCGGGCACCGCACAGCAAGAAAGACAGATGTAATGGCATCGGCTGCATGTTTTATACCCCTGACAACTTGATGGCATGGAAGAAGGGACAGCAACCGATGCAGGACCCAAGACTTTGTTAATCAGGCTGACTGAGGGCAACCTGCAAGCAGATTACCTAAATGTAATGACTGCAACAGTGAAACACGAAGAACATCTGACTCTCCAGCTGATATGGACATCCTCCAAAAGGGCCTTACTGAGACGGACACCTGGTGTCAAAGTCATGGCCTAAAGCTAAATGCCAAAAAATGCATAGTCATCCCGTTTGGGAAAAACAAAACACCCACAAATTACCACATAGGTGGCAGCCCCCTTAATACAGATGAGGTAATAAGAGATCTGGGGACCCAGGTAGATAGTAATCTCTCCTTTGACAATCATATTGCCAAAGTAGTTAGAAAATCCTTCTATGTTGCCCATCTAATTACTAAAGGGTTCGCATCTAGAAATAGAGAGGTTATAGTGCCCCTCTATTCGTCCCTCATTAGACCTATCATAGAGTACAATGCCCCATTTGGGATGTACCTCACACAACACTTCCAACAGCTGGAAAGACCACAAAAGTACCTCACTAAGAGGATTACTGGCCTCAAACATATGTCCTATGCAGCCTGACTGAAAAAACTCCAGCTGTACTCAGTGGCATATCGCTTACTCAGAGGTGATCTCTGCCTGACTTACAAAGCCATGTCCAACTCGGAACTGATGGACATGCTCCACCTAAAGAAATCCAAGTCACTGCAAGCCACGCGCTCTAGTGAGCTAAACCTCACAACAATAAACAGAACATGCTGGAGGGATAGATTCCTGTCACAGAGACTCCCCATGCTTTGGAACAAAATTCCAAATTACATCAGGCAGAGCCCCTCACTAACACTCTCCAAGAGAAACCTTGACGAGTGGATGAAAATATACCCCTGGGATCACTTCATTGGCTCTGCTTGACAGAGGATCAGTTAATTAATCAATGGGGCAGTGAAAGCCGGCACATTCTGGCTAGGTTTATAAATGCTCATGTGCAGATAGCCTAGTACCTACCTATGAACCTATAAGATAATGGCCTCTTTTCAAGAGAGACGTACAGTGGTATTCACACAAATGAGGGGAAATTTGGCCAGAACACTGGAAATTCCCCTACTCTTTTCAATAACGAGCCTGGTCTGCAAAGCTATGGAGATGATCATTATGGAACTCATGAACAAAGACATTGGTGACCTACAGACACTTGATCCTACCCAATTCAGCTTTGTTAAGGGCAGATCCTGCCTTTTGAACTTAGTCGACTTTTTTGAAACAGTCACTAAGGCCATTGATGAGGGTAAGGCAGTTCACACAGCCTACCTTGACCTTGCAAAAGCCTTCGACACAATACCCCACTCGGGCATCATAGACAAGCTCACCAGCTTAAATGTAAACCCCTATGTCATAAGATGGGTTGCAAACTGGCTAAAGGACAGAACCCACAAGGTCAGAATTGCTGGAGCCATGTCAGACTCTAAGCCAGTTACAAGTGGTGTCCCACAGGGCTCGGTCTTGGGACCCCTCTTGTTCGGCATTTATTTCTCAGAAGTACAAGCAAACATAGGAGGATTGTGGCTGACAAAGTTCGCAGATGACTGCAAGCTGGGCGCCATAATCGATACTCCAGTGGACACTAGCATCCTTCAGAAAGGCCTCACAGAAACGGATAACTGGTGCCAGAGCCATGGCCTTAAACTGAACACCAAAAAATGTATAGTTATACCCTTTGGGAAAAACAAAGTACCCACAAATTACCACATAGGTGGTAATCCATTAATTATGGAAGAAGTAATCAGGGACCTAGGGACCCAAGTTGACAGTGACCTCTCATTTGACACCAACATTGCCAAGGTGGTTAGGAAGACCTTCTATATCGCCCACCTTATCATGAAAGGATTCACATCTAGATCAAGAGAGGTCACTGTGCCCCTATACTCTTCCCTTATCAGACCCATGATTGAGTACAATGCCCCATTTGGTATGTACCTTACCCGCACCTGCAGCAGTTGGAAAGACCCCAGAAGTACCTCACCAAGAGGATCAAGGGACTCAAACATATGTCATATGCTGCCAGATTGAAGAAACTCCAGCTCTATTCAGTCGCATACCGCCTACTCAGAGGTGATCTATGCCTGACGTACAAGGCCATGTCCAATCCAGAATTAATGGACATGCTCCACCTAAAAAAATCCAAAGCCACCAGAGCCACGAGAGCGAGAGACTTGAACCTCAACACAGAAATGAATAGGACATGCTGGAGGGACAGATTCATAACCCAGAGGCTCCCTACACTCTGGAACAGAATCCCAGTCCATGTTAGGCAGAGCCCCTCACTGACTCTCTTCAAGAGAAATCTTGACAAGTGGATGGGAGATCGTAGGTTTACCCCGGGGTTCATCTCTGTGTCACTTCTAGACAGAGGCACAGTAAACTAAACCCTAAATGGGCACAGTGTAAGCCACACACACTCTGGCTAGGCTTATAAATGCCCTAGGGCAGATAGCCTAGTATGAACCTATGAACCTATAAATGCCATGAGATCTTTTACATCCACCTGAGCTACCACAAACTCAGGCAGACGGGGTCTCAGTTTATCATCTCATCTGAAGGACAGCACACTCAGTAGTCCAGCATCCCCCTTATGCTGCACTGCAGTGTCAATACAGGAAAATGAATCCAACTACCATTCAACATGGACTGGATCCCCCTGAACTTTCACTTGTCAAAATACTCCCTCCCATCCCAGCGAAAATGCAGCCATCTTCAGATCAGAATTTGTTAGTCCCACTAGACAATGACATCTTTTCAAGTGAGACCTGCGGTGGTATTCATACAAATGAGGGGAAGTTTGGCCAGGACACGGGAAATTCCCCTACTCTTTTCAATAAATCCCATGAGATCTTTTACATCCACCTGAGCTACCACCAACTTAGGCAGACGGGATTTCAGTTTATCATCTCATCTGTTGGACAACATACTCAGTAGTCCAGCATCTCCCTTATGCTGCAATGCAGTGTCAATACAGGAAAATTAATCCAACTACCATTCAACATGGACTGGATCCCTTGAACATTTTACTCGTCAATATACTCCCTCCACCCCAGCGAAGATGAAGCCATGGTCACTGTGGCCTTTGGAAGGGACAGAATAAATCTTTCTGCTGCAACAAATAGTGACCGGATATACCAGTTTAGATTATGTCTACAAATGGAAGAAAGATGAATGAGTTTGTTCATTTCATTAACTGACTGAAACCATTGAATGCTTAAGGTTCACTGTAACATCCTCACATTGGATCTTGCTTGGGGAAGCAAATGAATAGTAGCAGCCATCAACCCTAGAACTTGCAGGATAAAGTGAAGCAGGAGGAGAAGGGATAAGACAGAGCTTTAAAATCAAAGTTCTTGTTACCACTTTGTATGTCATGAGTTTTACAATTTGTAGCCTTGTGTCCAGATAGCACTCTATGAACACCAGAGTCTGACATGGCTGAGAGAGAGAGAGAGTCAGACCCTGACTGCCACCAGAGAGAAGCAGTCTAAAAAACCTTCAGGGATGCTGAGGCTGCTTCCTTTAGGAAGGACCTCTGAATTCCTGTTTTTAGCAGAACCTTCAGGTGCCATCCATTAAATGGCCCCCTTTGCTACTATTGCACCTGCATGAAGAGGAGTCAAATGGGAAATGCTGGATTGTTTTTTAAACGAGAGGGAATCAGACCTTTTCTGCACCTAGAGCTTTGAGGAATCCTGAAACACACTTCCAAAGCAGAAAGCATTTTCCCTCTTGCTCATTCTTCATTGGTTTCTTTCCGATGTTGGCTGTGAAGTGAGAGGACCCACTGCAAGCAGCAATAGCAAAGGATGCCTTGAAGTTATCTGCAAAGTCACAAACACAGCCACCAGGTGTAGAATCTCATGGCCATGCTTGTGCCTGCTGCAGTAACCACTCTTATCAGCTGCATTATGCAGCAGTCTCATGGCAAGGTTGGAAAACAGTCAACATCACAGCCAGATATGGCTCAATCTGTTTGTAGGTGCCAAATTGGCAGGTTTGTAGTGTGTGCTCTGCTAGGTCTCATTGGAGCCTTGTAATATGTGTAAAGTAGTTTAGTACAAAAGCACCAAAAGTGTAAACCCACTTCCCCATGCAGTCTGTCACTGTGGACTTCTTGTTAGAATGATCCTCTGACGTTATATGATAGAAAGTTCTCGATTAGTGGCTCCTGCTACCAAAAAGTGCCTTTGTTCCAGTGTCATCTATTCTTTGGCGGTCACTAAATCTTGTCAAACTTCATTAGCATACATCTGGCCATAACGTTCCATCTGTGTTGTCCATTTTCATTCTTCCTCATCTCTCTACCCACCCCACCCCCATATTAATGACTGACTTCTTGAGGAACGAGAGGCTTCAAGGCATCAATATCCTTTGTACTGAACTCCAGTTATGGTATAAAAGTATAGTCTTCCTGTCAAGTAGCAAACGAGATCTGAGAGATGATAGGGGCTGGTGCCCTATGGGTAAGGAAGGAGCTGCAGAGTTTTTGGAGGCCACAAGCTAGTGTAATGGCTGAGTCAGATCAGAGGATCGCATCCAAACCCATTAGTTGAGGAATGAATGAAAACTGACATCAGATTTATATATCACCCCTAACAAGGAATAGCTGATATCATACCATAGATAATTTGAGGGGACCAGTGCATGGAATAAAGCATTCAGGAACTGTCTCTGTCCATTAGCAGTACAGGGGGCAGTCCTGGCGTACATTTTCTGTTTCCCATCCATACATCCAAGTTCCGCTTGAAAATGGACAGGGATAACCTTTGTTTTATTTGGATGGGGAGCCTGTTCTACAGCAACAGTATCCTGCGAAACATACTTGCCCTCCAATCCTTTCTGTTGATATCGCAGAAGAGGTTTAGATCCCTAGTCTATCGCAGAAGAGGTTTAGATCCCTAGTCCGAGTACTTTTGATGCCATTTGACTTGCTGTTGTACAGTAAATCCATCACTAACTGATTGGAGGATGCTTTGTATGCCAGGCACAGGTCACCTCTTAGTAGTCTGTAGGATACCAAATACAGTGACAGGGCTTTTGAGCTGGTCCTTGCAGGACATGTTGTTTATGCCTTGTCTCCGTTTACTAAGGTATCCCTGTGGGGGTTACAGTTGCTACATGTGTCTGGACAGACAAATGCCAAAGGGGGAATAATATTCAATGACTGGCCTAATGAGGGCTGAGTAAAGGGGGACAATGACATCCTTATATCAAGACACAATCCCTTTGTTTATAAGCTGTGCAATACAGAAGGATTTTACAACACTAGACATGCTGGTCAAAAGTTAGGTCACTGTCCACATAAGTTCTAGTTCTCAAATCCCAAACAACTGGGTCAACTCTTAGGGGAGTATGTGGTAATTCCCTGGGATAGATTACTTCACAATGGATACACTAATGCCTTTTTGGTATTTAGTTTCAGACCATGACTTTGACACCAGTTATTTATTTGAGACAAAAATTTCTGCAGGATGGATAGGACATTTGGGATTTAGTGACTGCTCCCAGGTTTCAGTCATCTGCAAACTTAGTCAAACAGGGGATGTTCCAGCACAGAACTCTGGGGGATTCCACTGATGACAGGTCTCTTTGTTGAGGTAATTTCCCGTTTTGATTACCTGTGTCCTACCTGTGAGCCAGCTGTCAATCCACTGGTTGACACAGGGGTTTATTCCCAGTTTATTTAGCTTTTCTACTATGCCTGAGTGGTGAGTTGTGTCAAAAGCTTTGGCCACTTTGAGATACGTGGTGTGTACTGCTTTGCCTTCATCCACTGCTTTGGTGATCTTTTCAAAAAAAATCCTCCAGGCTGTATAAGCACTGCCCTTGATAAATAAAAACTGAGTCAGATCCAGTGTCAAATGTCCAGACTTTGCAAGTGAGGCTGCTCAGAGCTATGGGTCTGTAATTGCCTGGCTCTGTGGAAAGTCCTCTCTTATGCAGGGAAATGACTGTAGCTGTTCTCCATTCACTTGGTACAAAAACCTGTATAGAGGGTGAGACTGAGCAATGTTGTTAAGGGTGTGGCTAAATTGTGTATCGTGCTATTTAAGATGAATCCAGGAATACTGTCAGGACCCATCAATGCAGTATTTTTAGCTTTTAGGTCTTGTGTGACAGCTGGAGGTGAGTCAGCTACAGATGTATCTTGAAATATAGATGGAGGGAAGAAAGGGATAAAGTTAGAGCTAGATTTATCAGCCAGAAGGTTCCCTATATCTTAGGCTTCCATGTAGGTAACATTGCTCACAATCAGTGCATTGCTGCGGTGTGCTTTTGAAATTATAAACATAACTAAAAAATGCCTTGTGACTGCATTTGGCTTGGGTTTCTATTTTAGCTTAAAATGTGGCTTTGGCAGATTTTATTAAGCTTCAGAGTTGTTTATTTTATTTCAGTGACAAGGGCTGTAACATTCTAGAAATGATGTTTCTAACTTTTGGTCAAAATTATTTTCCTTTTATTATAAAGCCTGTTAATTATTATGGTTACACCATGTGTGTTTGTTTCTGGGGTTTGCCCTGCACTTTTTCTATGTGGTACAGCTGCATCTATGCAGCTGTTTACATGATGGCATAGTTTGGTGGTGTACATTGCTGCATATTCAGTGGAGTTAAATGGGTTTGGTGTGGATTTAAAGCTTACCAATGCATCACTTAGGAGTACATAGTTTGTCTTAAAGAAATTATTAAATGGTACCTTAGGTGAAAGACACCTCTGGTTTCAGTTTTACTCAAAGGAGACTGCTTTATGGTTATATCTAACAAGTGATAAAGATATGCATCGGGTAGTGCAAGATGCTTCTACATTAGTAAGGACAAGATCCAGGATGTTAATCCCCCTTAGTGGGTGCTCTGACTAATTGCTCCAAGGCATCTGTATTGACAAAATCTACCTGTGCACTAGTAGTGGTGTAGGTTTCCCAGACTATAGTTGGATAGTTTAGATCATCTAAGAAAATGAGTTTATTACAGAGTGATTCTGCTACCTGTAGACAGGCACTGTATTTCCTTTGTCATAGGGGGAAGTTCTACAACTAGCTAATATATGGTGTGAGACCTTTCTGATAGTTACTTGGACATGAAGAAGCTCTAGTACATCATGCTGCTTTACCAGCCTTGATGAGAGTCTTTCCTGGATGTAGACTGATACACTTCCACCGTTTTTCCCCTGCTGCACAGCAGCTGTTCTAAACATGTGGAAGGAGTTCAAAAACCTGCACAGCTGAAGTGCTCTCCTCTATTTTAAACCGTGTTTCAGTCACTAAACAGATGTAAATGTCTTCCAGGGTGAGAAGGAATATAGGGGAGTGGAGTTTCTTTTTTAGACTCCTAGCATTGATCAATAACACACTCACATTTTCCTTTGCTTGCTTCACTATGTTGGCAAGATTTTTAGGGCTGGCACTGCTTATAAAGGGGGGGACTATGGGATGGATAGACAATGTCCTTGGCAATAATAAAAATCCTAGCGGGGACAGATGCAGACCATCCTTGATGAAGCAGTGTGGTCTGCTGATCATATCCCCTAAGGCTGGATAAATACTGGACCCCCTCTGAACATCACTAAAAACTAAGCCAATTATTGAACTCTATGTTTTGTTCATACTGTGTCATCATCCTTGGAGAAGGCAGAATGCTGTTCAATGCTAGGCTCATACCTGCCTTGCATACATAGTTTGATAGCTCCATCATGTCTCTCTTCATACAGCCCAGGGAGGTACACCTCAAGTCATTGACACCGGCATGAACTATGACAGAGTCATACTGGCACTTGTTCAAAGATTGAAGTGCATGCATGATCTGATGAATCCTGGCATCAGACAAGCAACTACAGGTCACTCTTCTCTTGCTCAGCACAGTAAAGTACAGCTGTGTACACTAACCATACATGTAGATGTTCGAGTGTATTCACTGTTGCAGTCATAACATCTGGGTTATCTGCTTGCAGGTAGCCCTCAGTCGGCCTGATTAACAAAGGCTTAGGTCCTGTGTCAGTTGCTGTCCCTTCTTCCATGACGTCAGGTCGTCAGGGGTATAAAACAAGCAGCCAAAGCCATTACATCAGTTTTTCTTGCCCCAGATGTCAGGTGCCCCCCTAATGGGGAGCAATTAAATATAAAAGTACAAAGATATACCTCCAACAAAAAAGCAAATACACCAAAAAGTCTTTTAAACATAGTAAAGGAAAGCAGAGGTATAGTCAAAAGAAGTTAGGGGGCTGGAGGGAGGGTAACCAGGACTGCAACAGTGAATACACGCGAAGAACTACATTTATGGTAGGTGTACACAACTGTACTATGTTCTTCGTGTTTCACTGCTGCATTCATTACATTTGGGAAGATTCCTAAAGCTATGGTTGGGAAGAGGAATTTAGATAGCATTAGGGCCAGCTATAAGGCATTGCAAGACTGCAGTGGCAAAGCCAGCTCTGGATTTAAAGAAAATTGGCAAATGTTAATGCTTGGTGAAAGTATGCACAGAACTCCAGGTAGCAGCTTCTAGGATGTCCCTGATAGGGACGCCTCTAACAAAGGCTGTAGAGGTAGATGCAGCCCTGGTGGAGTGAGGTCTGATCCCCTGGGGGATAGGTTTTCCATGGTGCTTCTAGCAGAAATGAATGCAATGGCTTATCCATTTAGAAATGGTTTGCTTTAAAATAGCCTTCCCCTCTGCCCCTGCAGCAAATGCCACCAGCAGTTGTTCAGATTTCCTTTGAGGTTTAGTCCTGTCCAAGCAGAATCTAAGTTGTTTGTGCACATATAAGGAATGCAGTATCCGTTCCCCTTTATTCTGTGGATTGGGAAAGAAGGTTGGCAAATGAATGGACTGATTAAGAGCCACACTGGATACCACCTTGGGCATGAAGGATGGATTGGTTCTGAGGGACATCCTGTCTGCATGAAAGATGATGAAAGGCTCAACTGCCATACGGGCCTCTAAGTCAGATATCCTTCTAGCTGAAGTGATTGTTAAAAGGAAAGCTGTTTTCCAAGAAAAAAATGTTAAGTCTGCAATAGCAGCTGGCTTGAAAGGAGGTAGACTGAATTTCTCCAATACAAAGTTAAGGTCCCAGGCTGGGGTTGGAGCTCTCCTGGGTGGTCTCAAATTTTTGGCCCCTCTGAGGAACTGCTTGAGCAGTGGATGAGAGAAGAGGGGTGGTTCTGTGTTATAATGAGCTGAAATGGCTGAGACATAGATTTTAATGGAGGAAAAAGACAGGCCCTTGTGAAGCATCTCAGTTAAGTATTATAACATCTGAGGTAAATTGGGTGCTGCTGTGTTCATCCCTTGAGATTTGTTGCAGGCACAGAATCTTTTCCGTTTTTCAGCATAAGATTTTCTAGTACTAGGACTCCTTGCCTCTAAAATGATATCCATCACAGGTTTACTGTGGGATGGTAAAGAAGAGATTAAGTAATTAGCCAGGCTGCAAGTTCAGTGTTAGAAGCTGAGAGTGCAGAATCTGCTTCTCCTGCTGAGACAGCAGGGAAGGAGTCTGAGGCAGGTGCCATGGAGATAACTGTGACACACTGCGCATTAGGGGGTACCAATGTTGGCGCGGCCAGTCTGCAGCAATCAAAATCATCCTTGGTTTGTCCTCTTTGATTTTAGTAGTACTTTGGAGAGCAGGGGCAGAGGGGGGAAGGCACAGACTGATAGGTTTTTCCAGCTGAAGGACAGAGCATCCACTTTCCAGGCTTGTTTGTGGGGAGTCCTTGTGCAAAATTTGTCCAATTGGTAGTTCTGGGGAGAGGCAAACAGGTCTATATCTGGGCTCCCCCATTTGCTTCTCAACATGTTGAAAATCCTTGGTTCCAGTTTCCACTCTTGTGGGTCCATGAGTTTTCTGCTTAGTCCGTCTGCCAGTGTGTTGAATTTTCCTGGCAGGAATTGAGCTTGTAGGTGCACTTGGTAGCTCAGGGCTGTGTTCTACAGTGCCAAGGCTAGTCTGCAGAGGGGGTAGGAATGTGTACCCTCCCACTTGTTTATGTACCACATAACAGTGGTGTTGTCCGTCTTTACCATTAGTTGTCCTGGAAGAATGTGGTCCTTGAAGGCTGTCAGAGCATTCTGTACAGCTAACATTTCTTTTTTATTGATATGCAGGTGCATTTGACTTGGGTTCCATTTGCCCTGAATGCACTTCCCTGCCAGGTAAGCCCCCCATACATAGTCTGATGCGTCTGTTGTTAGGGTTTGGGCGGCAGGGTGTGGTGTAAAAGGTAGTCCCTTCTTTTGGTGGCAGGCCTCTGCCCACCAAAAGAAAGTACAGTTTTGTACCTACCATAAATGTAGATGTTCGAGTGCTAATATAGCTGCAGTCATAACAGTTGGGTTCTCCTGCCGTCAGGTGGGTCCTCGGTCAGCCGAATTCCAAAGTCTAGGTCCGGCGTCGGTTGTCGTCGCTTCTTCCCTGACGTCAGTGCGACAGGGGTATAAAAGAACCAGCCGACGCCATTTTCTTCAGTCTTTCTTGCCCCAGATGTCAGGTGCCCCCAGAAGGAAGGCAATACATAAAATAATGTAACTATGCAATGCAATATAATCAAAAAACAGTAGTTGCAAGCAAATACACCATAAAAGAATACCCCTAGAGGGGAAGGTGGGAGGGAAACCTGGACTGCAGCTGTATTAGCACTCGAACATCTACATTTATGGTAGGTACAAAACTGTACTATGTTCATCGTGCATACAGCTGCAGTCATAACAGATGGGTAGAATCCCAAAGCTAAGAAAGGGGTGGTAGGCACTAGGTGGAGCTAGGAGGAGCCAAAATGCCCTGCAAGACTGCAGTGGCAAAGCCTGCTCTAGACTTGGAGAATAATGGTAGGTTGTAGTGCTTAGAGAAGGTATGCACAGAACTCCAAGTGGCTGCTTCTAAAATATCCTTGGTAGGAACTCCTCTGAGGAAGGCTGCAGAGGTGGCTGTGGCCCTGGTGGAATGAGTTCTAATGCCTGTAGGTACAGTTTTGCCATGAAAGGAATAGCAAAAGCGTATCCAGTGGGCTATCCATTTTGAGAATGTCTGTTTGGATATTGACTTTCCTTGAGCTCCTACTGCATAGGCCACAAAAAGCTGTTCTGATTTTCTGAAAGGCTTTGTTCTGCCCAAATAAATAATGCAGTTGTCTGTGGATGTCCAAGGAATGCAGTAATCTCTCTCCTTTGTTTTGAGGATTAGGATAAAAAGTAGGTAAATGTATGGCCTGATTTAAAGCTACCCTGGATACCACTTTAGGCATAAAGGACGGGTTGGTACGTAATGAAACTCTGTCCTGATGGAAGATGATGAAAGGCTGAACAGCCATAAGAGCCTGTAGTTCTGAAACTCTACAAGCTGAAGTGATAGCCAGAAGGAAAGCTGTTTTCCAGGACAAATATTGTAAATCTGATGAGGCAGCTGGTTCAAAAGGGGGCAAAGTCAGTTTTTCCAGAATGAAATTAAGATCCCAAGCAGGTATTGGTTGTTTTCTTGGAGGTCTTAAATTCTTAGCCCCTCTGAGGAACTGTCATAATAGAGGGTGAGAGAATAAAGGTGGATCAGTGTTGTATTCTGCAGAAATGGCTGAGGCATGGATTTTGATGGAGGAGAACGAAAGTCCACTGCTTAGCAGCTCGGCCAAATATTGTAGTATTTGAGGTAAATTCAGTTTTCAGGGCACTGGCCCTTTTTTCATTCCAAACACAAAACGTTTCCATTTTGCAGAGTAAGCTTTTCTAGTTGATGGCCTTCTGGCCTCCAAAATGACATCCTGCACCTCCTTGGAGAGCAGGGCCTGCTGTGATGCTAAGAAATCTTCCATGCGGCTAGATTGAGTGTCTTGACTGACTGTGAAGAGTTTTGAAGCTGTGCTGAGTCAGAAGAAGAGGATTAGAGGCAGGGTCCATGGTGAGGAATGCGTCAGGCTCCTTAGTAGTGGGTACCAGTGTTGCCTTGGCCAGTCCGAGCAATGAGGATCATCTTTGGTCTGTCTGCTCTGGTCTTCAATAGGACTTTGGGCAGCAGAGGAAGAGGTGGGAAGGCATAAACTGTCATTGATGTCCAACTGAAAGAGAGAGCGTCCACTCTCCAGGCCTTTGGATGGAAGATCCTTGAGCAGAATTTTGTCAATTGATGATTTTTGTGGGAGGCAAAGAGATCTATGTCTGGCCTTCCCCATTCTTGGATTATTTCTGTAAAAACTTTTGGATGCAACTTCCATTCGTGTGGATCTGTCATGTTCCTGCTTAGGTTGTCTGCCAGCGTGTTTTCCTTGCCTGGCAAGTACTGGGCTTGTAGTTCCATTTGTAAGTCCATGGCCATGTTCCAAAGTGACATGGCCAGTCTGCATAGGGGATAAGAATGTGTTCCTCCCTGCTTGTTTATGTACCACATAACAGTGGTGTTGTCTGTTCTTATCAATAGCTGACCTGGTTGTAGAAGGTCCTTGAAGGCTGTAATAGCATTTATCACTGCAAGCATTTCTTTTTGATTGATGTGAAGGTGCTTTTCTTTTTGTGTCCATTTGCCCTGAATGCACCTGTCTGTCATGTGCGCCCTCCAGGCATAGTCCGAGGCGTCTGTTGTGATGACTTGATCTGCTTGAGGCCTGCTGAATGGAAGACCTGTGTTTGTTTGGCATGCTTGAGCCCACCACAGAAATTCCTTTTGCAGACATGGAATTAGTGGTATCATTGTTTCCAAACTGTGGCTGTGTTGAGACCATATGTTTTTTAGGTACCATTGTAGTTTTCTCATATGCAGCTTTGCACATGGGATTAGTAAGATGCAAGATGCCATGAATCCCAGAGCCTGCAGGATTTTCCTTGCAGTCAGCCTGGTGCAATTTGCCAGTGTTCTGAAATATTGAATTAGTTGCCCCTGCTTCTCTGGCGTGAGGTAGGCCATCTGGGTGTTTGTGTCCAAATTGGCACCCAGGAAAATTATCTTCCAAGAGGGTCTTGATTTCTCTTTGTTGACTGTGTATCCTAGAGAGTTTAATAACATTATTACATAAGCCAGATGTTTCAGAAGAATGTGCTTGCTGTCCGCTTGGATCAGGCATTCGTCCAAATAAGGGTATATTTGTATCCCTTGAAGTCTGCAGTAGGCAATTACTGATGCCAGGCATTTCGTGAATACTCTGGGCGCAGTAGATAAATCAAAGGGCAATGCAGAGAATTGATAATGTGTTGAACCTGCAAGAAATCTGAGGTATCTTCTGCAATTTGGTCTGATTGGGACATGCAGGTATGCCTCCTTGAGGTCCAATGTTACCAGCCAAGACTCCTTGCCCAGCATGGGAAGAAGTTGCTGTAGAGTGAGCATCTTGAATTTTGGTACGAGTAGGAATGTGTTTAGGATGGAAAGATCCAAAATAGGTCTCCAATCTTTGCCCTTCCTTGGCACCAGAAATAGCCTAGAATAAAATCCTTAACCTTGTTCGTGCGTAGGTACCTCTTGAATTGCTTTCATGTTTATAAGATCTGAAATTTGCTTTTGTGCCTTTGCCCTTTGGTTGTGTGGCAGGTTTGGCATGCCTTTCATTTTTGGAAGGGTATGAAAATGGAATTTGTAGCCTCTGTTTATAATGTTCAGGATCCATTTGTCCTTTGTGACAATATGCCAATTTTTTGAGAATAGTGCCAGCTTTCCTCCTAAGGGAGCTGCCATTTGAGACCTGGTTGGCATGCAAAGGGGAAAGTCATTGGTTTTGCTTTCTGAAAGATTGCGAGTTGTCCTCACCACCTCTTTGTGTGGGAGCTTGCCATTGTCTGCCTCTGTACGAGCCTTGTGTTTGTCCTCTGCTCCTCAGGCGCCTGTATCTGCCTCTTTGGGGTCTGTCTGTGGCAGGAAAGGACCAGTTTTGGGAGGCCAATTTCTACTAAAACGTGGGGGTTGAACCTGCAGAAATTCTTTCACAGTTTGCATTGATTTAGCCTTTTCCTCCATTTTCTGTAATACTTCCTCAGCATTTGCCCCAAATAGTACATCCTTTTGAAGAGGGGCGTCTAATAATTTAGCTTTGACATGATCAGGCAAGGCTTGTTCCTTGAGCCAGGCATGCCTATGTATGACTGAGCCTGTAACAGCAGCTCTACATGAGGCCTCTAGAGCATCAAAACCACATTGTAAGGTATGTTTACCCACTTGTTCTGCACTATGCATCAAATCCTGCAACTCCTTCATGTCTGGTTGTTCAGGTTGTGACATTTTACTTTTCAATTGAGAAAACAGAAACTGTTGTTATTTTAGCATATGAAACTGACAGTTTAAGGCCCTCATGGATAAGGTAGCCGAGGTATATACCTTTTTTTCCCCACCTTTCTAAGGCTCTGGAATCTCTCCCGGAAGGCAATGGGTTTTTGGCAATGGAGGCCTTAACTCCCTTGGGCCCCTGTGAGATGGTTTCTAGGTCAGCAGCATGGCTTTTGTATAGAAATTGGTGTGAGTCAGGAACCCTGTAGTACCTGTCAGGCTTAACTGGAGCTGGAGGGAGAGAGTCCGGGTTAAGGCAGGCCTCTGAGTAAACATCATCTAGGATGTCCAGGACAGGAGGTATAGCCAGAGGCCTGTGCTGGGGTAACAAAAGAAATTCCCTGAGCCTTTTCTTGGAATCTGAATAATCCTGGCCTTCCCAGTGGAAGTGTTCCCTTAAGGTATGCAGAGTTTCACCAAATGAGTAATCCTCAGGGGGGGATACAGAAGGAATAGATTCCTCTGCATCAGAGTCTTCAAAAGGAGAGTAAGACTGTTCCTGATAATCAGAGTGCTCTGAAATAATGGAGCCCTGATCAGAAGAGGGCGAATCTTCCTCCACTCTGGGTCTTTTGTCCGGAGGTGGCTGAGAACCTCTGATTAGAGTAATTAAATCCTCAGCCATTTTAAGCATCTGTCTCTTAGGCACGGGGCCTGGAGATGGGCCCTGTGTAGCTGGTCTCTTAGGGTGCATGGTAGCTTTAGACTTGGTGAAAGCCTTGATGGAGAAAGAAGAGGAAGGTCTGAAGACACCTTGAGTGGAGGTGGACCTGTCCACATTCTGTGTTTCAATGGCAAGCGTGGCTTCGGTATCTGTAGTCAGGGTGTGGGCCGAGGAGCCTGCGACCTCGGGTACAGGAGACACCGCCAAAGATGTGTCGTCGGTAATCAGGGGCTGCGTAAGCGCCTCGCTGAGAACCGGACCACGTGTAGTCGGCTTTGGCGTGGTGTCGGTAGAGGCCGCGGTCCTCGAGTGTCGGTCCTTGTCTTTGCGTTTTTTAGACAAAACCAGAGTCGGAGTATCCAACGACATAGTATAGTTAAATGCTTTCCCAAAATAATGCTGGGCTTAACTCCCGACGCTTAATAGTGCATTTGTTGAATGTAGCACAAAAGTGACAGACCGAGATGTCGTGGTCTGGGCCTAAACAAGGTATACAGAGGGAATGGAAATCCTTATGCGGTATTTGCTTCCCACAAGAAATACAATTATTAACTTTGTCTGACATCGGTCTGTGGCAAGAGAAGTTTCAACGGGTACTTAGCTTTTAAGAAGACTTCGGTTCCAAATTTTTTGTAATCTCAGGAGCTGGCCGACCGGCACTTGCGAACTGCTTCTGCTTCGGGCACCGCGCGGCAAAAAAGACTGAAGAAAATGGCGTCGGCTGGTTCTTTTATACCCCTGTCGCACTGACGTCACGGAAGAAGCGACGACAACCGACGCCAGTCCTAGACTTTGGAATTCGGCCGACCGAGGACCCGCCTGACGGCAGGAGAACCCATCTGTTATGACTGCAGCTGTATGCACGATGAACATCTCTAGGCGTAGGCAAGGTTATGACAGGAATCATTGTTTCTAGGTCTTGAGAATGTTGACACCATAGGCTTTTTAAATACCACTGTAGTTTCCTCATATGCAGTCTTGCAATTGGAATTAGAAGAATGCAGGAGGCCATGAACCCCAAGGCTTGCAGCATTTGTCTTGCAGATAGACGGGTCTTTGTGGCCACTTGTTTGAAGTAGGTTGTCAAATGAATTTGTTTCTCTGGCGTGAGGTAAGCCATCTGAGAAGTTGTATTCAAGCTTGCTCCCAGGAATATAATTTGTTGACAGGGTACCAGGTGTGATTTCTTTTCATTTATGGTGTACCCCAGACAAGTTAGAACCCTTTGTACAAAGGCCAGATGATTTAAAAGTATGTCCTGGCTTTCTGCCTGAATTAGGCAATCATCTAGGTATGGGTATATTTGAATATTTCTTTGCCTGCAAAATGCAATAACTGGAGCTAGGCACTTTGTGAATACCCTGGGCACAGTAGATAAGCCAAAGGTCAGTGCAGAGAACTGATACTGAGTGTAGCCTGCTTTGAAGCGTAGGTATCTTCTGCAAGATTCCCTGATTGGGATGTGCAGGTATGCTTCTTTTAAATCTAGTGTTGCCAACCAGGCATCTTTGCCTAGCATAGGAAGTAATTGGTGAAGGGTCAGCATCTTGAATTTTGGAATCTCCAAAAAGGTGTTTAGAGTAGACAAGTCCAGAATAGGACGCCATGAATTGTCTTTTCTGGGTACCAGGAAAAGTCTCGAGTAGAAACCTTGTCCCTTTCCCTTTTCTGGTACCAGTTGAATAGCCCCCATGCTTAAGAGAGAAAGTACAGTTGTGTACACCTACCATAAATGTAGATGTTCGAGTGTCTTCACTGTTGCAGTCATGACTGTAGGGTTCTCCCCTGCCGGCAGGCAGCCCTCGGTCGGCCAGAATCCCAAAGTCTGGGTCCGGCATCAGCTGTTCAACCATGCTCCCTGACGTCAGAGCGCCAGGAGTACAAAGCTGACAGTCGACGCCATCTTCTCCAGTTTTTCTTGCCCCAGATGTCAGGAGTCCCAAAATGAGAAAGGTCCCATATCCTTCGCAAATACACCTCAGAAGAATGGTGAAAAAAGGAACCACACAAAAGTAAAAAATAAGAGGGGACAGGAGGGAGGGAAACCCAGACTGCAACAGTGAAGACACTCAAACATCTACATTTATGGTAGGTGTACACAACTGTACTATGTTCATCGTGTTTCACTGTTGCAGTCATGACTGTAGGGTAGAATCCCAAAGCTGAAGGAAATGGAGGTGGTCATAAAGAAGAAGGGGCGGCTAAAAGGCCCTGCAAGACTGCACAGGCAAAGCCTGCCCTAGACTTAGAGTAGAGAGGTAAATTGTAGTGCTTAGAAAAAGTATGCACTGAACTCCAAGTTGCAGCTTCCAAAATGTCTTTGGTAGGAACTCCCCTGAGGAAGGCCTCAGAAGTGGCAGCAGCTCTGGTGGAATGAGTCCGTATACTCCCTGGGATTTGCTTTCCATGGTGTGAATAACAAAATCTGATTCCATGAGCAATCCATTTAGAAATGGTCCGTTTTGAAATGGCTACACCTTGGGAACTTGAAGCATAAGAAACAAACAATTGTTCTGATTTTCTGATGTCCTTGGTTCTGTCCAGGTAAAAACGCAGTTGTCTGTGTACATCCAATGAATGTAAGATCCTTTCCCCTTTATTTTGAGGAGTGGGGAAAAAAGTTGGCAAGTGGATAGTTTGATTTAAGGCCACTTTGGAAAGCACCTTAGGCATGAAGGTAGGATTAGTCCTCAAAGACACCCTGTCTTGATGAAAAATAATATAAGGTTCCACAGCCATAAGAGCTTGTAACTCTGAAACTCTCCTGGCAGAGGTTAGGGCTAACAGAATAGCTGTCTTCCAAGATAAAAACTTGATATCAGAAGAGGCAGCAGGCTCAAAAGGAGGCAAGGTTAGTTTTTCCAAAACATAGTTGAGATCCCAAGCAGGAATGGGAGGAGATCTAGGAGGTCTTAAGTTCTTAGCTCCTCTGAGAAACTGTCTCATGAGCTGGTGGGAAAAGATTGGAGGGTCTGTATTATAATGAGCAGAAATAGCAGAGGCATGTATCTTAATGGAAGAGAAAGAGAGACCCTCATGTAAGAGATCTGTCAAGTAAAGTAAAATTAAAGGAATGTTCGGAAGAAGAGGATCAGAATCCTGAGCCTGCATCCAGGAACAAAATCTTTTCCATTTTCCTGCATAAGATTTTCTAGTACTAGGACGTCTGGCTTCTAAAATGACATCCATAACCTGCTTGGGTAGGAAAGAAGAAATCAAAGGGCCTGAATTAACCAAGCCGCCAGGCTGAGAGTTCTGACATGAGAGTGTAGAACCTGACCCTGATGTTGGGACAGAAGGTTCGGAGACTGAGGTAAAATCCAAGGGGGCTCCAGACATAGGTTTTTTTGAGTTGGGTACCAAAACTGTCAAGGCCAATTTGGGGCCAGCAAGATCATCATCTTGGGCTTGTCCTGTTTTATCTTTAATAATACCCGTGGAAGAAGAGGAAGAGGCGGAAAAGCATATCCCGAGAGGTTCCTCCAACTGAATGATAGGGCATCCACTTTCCAAGCTTCTTTGTGGAAAGTCCTCATGCAAAAATTCTGTAGTTGATGATTGAGATGGGATGCAAAGAGGTCTATGTGAGGACAACCCCAGACTGCTGTTATCATCCTGAATATTCTGGTGTCCAGCATCCACTCGTGTGGATCCGAAAGGTTTCTGCTCAGACTGTCTGCCAGGAAGTTTTGCTTCCCTGGTAGGAGCTTGAAGGTCCAGATTGCAAGCTAGAGCTGTGTTCCATAGATCCATGGCTAGTCTGCAAAGGGGGTAGGAATGAGATCCCCCTTGCTTGTTTATGTACCACATAACTGTGGTGTTGTCTGTCCATATTAGTAGTTGTTAGTAGTTGTCCTGGTTGTAGAAGATTCCTGAAGGCCATTAGAGCTTTCTGAATGGCTAACATTTCCTTTAAATTGATATGCAGGTGCTTCTGATCCTTTGTCCAAAGGCCCTGCAGACAGTTTCCCTGAAAATGGGCTCCCCAAGCATAATCCGAGGCGTCTGTGGTTAGAATCTGAGTGGCCAGAGGCAGACAGAAGGGTTTCCCTTTGTTTAGAGTACATGCCCTGGACCACCAAAGAAATTCCTTTTGAAGGCAAGGCAGGACGGAGATCAGTATGTCTAAACTGTGGAAATGCTGAGACCATACACCTTTTAGGTACCACTGTATTTTCCTCATGTGGAGTCTTGCATATGGTATGAGAAGGATGCAGGAGGCCATGTAACCCAAAGCCTGCAGGAATCTCCTTGCAGATAGCTGAGTTAACGTTGCCAAGGTCTTGAAAGTTGAAGCCAGCTGTAATTGTTTTTCGGATGTCAGAAATGCCATCTGGGTTGTGGTGTTTAGAAGAGCACCCAGAAAAGTTATCTGTTGTGAGGGTGTCAAATTTGACTTTTTTATGTTTACAGAGAATCCCAGGAAATTGAGGAGGTTCTGTACAAATTCTAGATGCTGGAGTAAGACATCCTTGCTGTCTGCTTGAATTAGACAATCGTCCAGATAAGGGTAAATTTGAATTCCCTTGAGTCTGCAGTAAGCTACTACCAGAGCCAGGCATTTGGTGAAGACCCTGGGCGCAGTAGACAATCCAAAGGGCAGCGCAGAGAATTGAAAGTGCCTCGATCCGGCCTTGAACCTGAGGTAGTTTCTGCATTCCTGCCTGATGGGAATGTGTAAATATGCCTCCTTTAAATCCAAAGTCACCATCCATGCATCTTTGGACAGCATTGGAAGTAGCTGCTGTAGAGTAAGCATCTTGAATTTTGGAATCTCTAGAAAAGTGTTCAAGACTGACAGATCCAGAATGGGTCTCCATGAGTTTTGCTTCCTGGGGACTAGAAAGAGCCTTGAGTAAAAACCCTGCCCCATCTCAGAAAGTGGAACCGGTTCTATGGCTTTCATGGCCGAAAGAGCTTCCACCTGGTTTAAGGCCTCTGTCCATTGATGTTTTGGAAGGTCTGGCCATCCGCTTGGCCTTGGCAGGGTATGAAAATGGAATTTGTAACCTCTTAAAACCACATCCAGAACCCACTTGTCTTGGGTTATATGAGTCCAAATTTGATAAAAAAGAGAGAGCTTTCCTCCGAGAGGGGCTTCCAGGCAAGAAGTTCCTGCAGCCCAACCGAGGGAGTCATTGAGTTTGTTTCCTATGAGTTTGTGACCTGTCCTCTCCTCCCCTAGGGGTGGAAGCAGTCCACTGTCTTGGTCTATAAGAAGCTTGTGTTTGAGGCCTTCCTCTGCAGCGTCTATATCTACCCCTCTGAGACCTGTCTGAAGTGGGAAAGGACCAATTTTTTAGAAGGCCAATTCCTGCTAAATCTTGGTGGTTGTACTTGTAAGAAATCTTTAACTGCTTGCATGGATTTCTCCTTATCCTCCATCTTTTTAATCACCTCTTCAGCTTTTGATCCAAACAAAACTTTATGCTGAACAGGAGCATCCAATAATTTAGCTTTTACTGGTTCTGGCAAATTTTGTTCCTTTAACCATGCATGCCTTCTAATGACTGTGCCGGAGGCAGCAGCCCTACAAGAAGCCTCCAAGGCATCAAATCCACAGTGTAAACCATGCATCCCAACTTGTTCAGTGGCATGCAATAAGTCATGTAATTCCTTATCATCTGCACAGGCAGAAATGGAAGTAAGCTTTTGTTTTAAAACAGACAAGAGGAATTGCTGGTATTTTAGCATATGAAACTGAGTTTAAAGCCCTAATGGACAAAGTAGCAGAAGTGTACACTTTTTTGCCCCATCTTTCCAAAGATCTAGAATCCTTTTCAGTGGGAATGGGATTTTTGGCAGAAGCGGCCTTAACTCCCTTAGGACCCTGAGAAATGGTTTCAAGGTCAGCAGAAGGGTTCTTGTATAAAAACTGGTGGGAATCAGGAACCCTGTAATATCTATCAGGCTTAACAGGAGCAGGAGGAAAAGAGTCAGGGGTTAAGTTAGCCTCCGAAAAAGCATCATCCACAATATCCAAAACAGGAGGAATATCCAGGGGTCTATGTTGGGGGAGAAGAGGAAAATCCCTTAATCTTTTCTTAGATTCCGAATACTCCTGTCCTTCCCAGTGGAAATGTTCCCTCATTTCATGTAAAGTTTCCCCAAAAGAAAAATCCTCAGGGGGAGAAGCTGAAGGAATGGATTCCTCAGCATCAGAATCCTCATAAGGAGGGAAAGAATATTCCTTGTCAGAAGAAGAAACTGAAGAAACAGAAGCCTGAACAGAGGAATCATAATAAACATCCTGCACTGGCCTTTTATCTGGAGGGGGATGAGAACCCCTAATCATAGTAAGTAAATCCTCCATCTTGAGTAACTGTTTCTGTGACTTGGGAGCCGGTTCAGAAGAGGCCTGTGTTGCAGTCTTTGATTTAGAAGGAGTCTTTGCCTTTGTCTTTGGCTTTGCCTTTATTAGAAGCTGAGTAGGCCTGAAAACCCCTTTGGAAGCCGGTACCTGCACAGCGGCTCCGGACCCATCCGAAGGAGCATTGTCCGAAGGTCCTGCAATAGAAATATTTAAAGGCCTGGTTGGCTCCTCATGAGAGTCCGATTCGGCCATCGGTTCTGAAATGGCCGACGACAGGGGCTGCAAAAGCGCCTCACTGACGACGGCCGAACCTGAAGCTGGCTCCGCTTGTGCGCTATCATCAGATTTGGACCTCGTAGGCCTGTCTTTATCCTTGCGATGTTTGTGAACTCCGGTAGCAGGAACCGTATCCGACGACATTTTAAAGCGCCTACCGAAGTAATGAAAAGCAAAATCGTACCTTTGTTTAATTGTATGTTGATTGAATGTAGCACAAAACCGACAACTAGCTACGTCGTGGACAGGGCCTAAGCAAGGAATACAGTAAGAATGAAAATCCTTATGAGGTATTTGCTTCTCACATGAAATACAATTATTAACTTTTTCTGACATCGGACTGGAGCAAGAAAAAGTTTCCCCAACGGGGTACTTAGCTTTGAGTGGAGAAGAAAGTCTTCGGACTGAAGTATATCAGAAAAAATCGTCAGGAGTCAGCCGACCGGCACTTGCGAACTGCTATCACCGCACAGCAAGAAAGACTGGAGAAGATGGCATCGGCTGTCAGCTTTGTACTCCTGGCACTCTGACGTCAGGGAGCATGGTTGAACAGCTGACGCCGGACCCAGACTTTGGGATTCTGGCCGACCAAGGACTGCCTGCCGGCAGGGGAGAACCCTACAGTCATAACTGCAACAGTGAAACACGATGAACATAGTACTTGTTTAGGGGCCTCTGCCCACTAATTTGGGGGTAGGTCCAGCCACCCGCTTGGTGTGGGCAACATGTGGAAGTGAAATCTGTATCCCTGGGACACTACATTTAAAACCCATTTGTCCTGGGTAATGAGTTCCCAATTCTTTGCATGAAGAGTAATCTTTCCCCCCAAAGGGGCAGTCAGTTGATAAGTGCTTGGAAATTTTAAAAGGACATCATTGAGACAGTTTACCATTGTGGGGGGGGGGGGTCTTATTATTCCCAGATTTGGAAGTGGCGGCCCGCCACTGCTTAGTTCTGTGTGTCCCCTGGGAGTGAAACCCGGGGTTTTTGCTGTGTCTGTGTTTGGCTTGAGAAGACCTGGAAGGGGCTGGAAAGGACCAGTTCTTAGAGGGCCAGTGCCTACTAAATCTAGGAGGCTGAACTTGTAAAAAATATTTCACAGTTTGCATAGATTTAGCTTTAGCTTCCATCTTTTTAAGAACTTCCTCAGCCTTGTTGCCAAACAGGTGGTCCTGATTTAAAGGAGCATCCAACAATTTAGCTTTAACATGATCAGGCAAAGATTGCTCCTTAAGCCAAGCATGCCTTCTGAGCACAGATCCAGTAACAGCAGCCCAGCAAGAGGCCTCTAATGAATCAAAACCACATTGCAAAGTATGCTTTCCAACTTGTTCAGCAGAATGCATTACATCCTGTAATTCATTTTCCACACAGTCAGGAATCAACATTTTTTGTTTAAGCAGTCCAATAACATGTTGCTGATACTTTAACATATGAAACTGGCAGTTTAAAGCTCTAATGGCCAAGGTTGCAGAAGTGTAAACCTTCTTACCCCATCTATCCAACGCCTTGGAGTCTCTATCAGAAGGGGTAGAATTTTTAGCAGTAGAAGCCTTAATGCCCTTGGGCCCCTGTGAAATAGTCTCTGGATCTGTAATAGGATTTTTAAAAAGGAACTTGTGGGACTCAGGGACCCTGTAGTTATCTGTCAGGTTTTCTGGGAGCAGGAGGCAGGGAATCAGGGGCCAAACTAGATTCCGAAAAAGCATAATCAACAATGTCTAGTACAGGAGGAATAGCTAAAGGCTTATGCTGAGGTAGGAGAAGGAAATCCCTAAGCCTCTTTTGTGAATCAGAAAAATACTGGCTTTCCCAGTGGAAATGCTCCCTTAGAGTATTGTAAGGTTTCCTCAAAAGAAAAATCCTCAGGAAGGGAAGCAGAGGGAATGGAGTCCTCTGCATCAGAATCTTCATAAGTAGATAAGGGAAAATCCAGACCGTCAGAAGAATCAGAAACAACAGAATCCTGATCAGAAAATTCATAATCAACTTCAGTCCTAGGCCTCTTAGAAGGGGAGGGGGGGTGGTGGCTACCCCTGATTAGAGTTATTAGATCTTCAGCCATCCTTATCATTTGTTTTTTATGCATAAAGGCCTAAGCATGTGGCCTGGGCATCGTTTTTTTAGGCATGGATCGAGATTTAGGCCTAAGTAAAGAAGGAGGCATCGGTTTAATACGCTAGTCCGTAAGCCTGAATACACCCTCAGAAGCCAGTGCCTGCACAGCGGCTCCGGACCCATCCAAGGTAGAGACATCCGCGGGTTCCATAGTTGAAGCATCTCGCGGCATACCGGACTCCGAATGGGTCTCAGTAGAGGCCTGTGAATCAGAAGTAGCGGGTATCAGGGGCTGCAAAAGCTCCTCACTGAGTACCAGCAAACTGGCGACTGGCTTAGGAGAAGCGTCATGGGCAGTTTTGGACCTCAGCAGCCTGTCTCTGTCTTTATCTTTGCGTTTTTTCAGAATCCCGGTAGTCGGATGGCTAACCGACAACATTTCTGGATTATTAAACCGAGAACCAAAATATTTAGAGGCGAAAATATACAGAAGACGGATAGTGCGCTGATTAAATAAAGCACAAAACCGACAGCAACGTACGTCATGGTCAGGGCCTAGGCAAGGAATACAGTATGAATGAAAATCTTTATGAGGTATTTTCTTTCCACAAGTAATGCAATTATTAACTTTTACTGACATTGGTAAGTAGCAAGAAAAAGTTTCCCCAACGGGGTACTTGGCTTTACTTGAAGACTTTGGTTCTGAAACTCGAAAACGAAAATTTCAGGAGCCGGCCGACCAGCACCTGCGAATTGCTTCTGCTTCAGGCACCGCATGGCAAGAAAGACTGATGTAATGGCATTGGCTGCATGTTTTATACCCCTGATGACCTAACGTCATGGAAGAAAGGACAGCAACCGACGCAGGACCCAAGACTTTGTTAATCAGGCCTACTAAGGGCTACCTGCAAGCAGATAACCCAAATGTAATGACTGCAACAGTGAAACACGAAGAACATCAGACACATCTATATTTCTTACAATGGAGTCACCTATAACAAAAATGCTTGGTTGGGTCGATGCCTGCCTTATGGGGTCAGCATCTGTCACTTTGGGACACCTTATGCTATGTGAAGAAGTAGGCATAATATGCCGAGTGTGCTTTGTGTGCCTGTATTGTGTTTTGGAGGTCTTTGAGGTTTACACAAGTTAATCTTTAGAACCTCAGCACGATGATTTGTGTGTATTGGGATGGTCTTGGAGAGGTGTGATGTGTGGTGTACTGCTGATGATTTTGGTGTCCGAGTTTACTGTGTGTGAGATTTTTGCCTCCAAGGATATTATATATCTACATTTCTTACACACTGTGTTATGCTGTTTGACTAATACATGATCATCAGACAGCATGAGACAATTCCTACACTGTCTCAAGATAACCATCTCAATCAGGCTGGCTAGAGAAGTTGTAGGAAAGTGCTGGTCCATGGCACCAACAGGAATGACTCTGGATGCAGGGGCAACTATAATTGCTTGGATTTTATTTTTAGAATGGTGTTTGAGTGGACTTGCTACTGAGCATTTAAATTTCAGTACAAAACATCTAGCCTGGTAACCATCTTCTGTCTCCAACTTTCCAGCAAGAACCATTAAATTAATTATAGAAACAAAATCACTAATTTGATACTAAAATAGTGCAAGCAGTATCAGTCTACTCAATATTAAATTTTATCAAAGGTCTTTTAGTCTGGTGAGTAGTTTAAGGGGAGAGACACTACAAAATGATATGTATGCTCTGGTTCCCTATTACGAGAGCGAAAGTCCGTTTAAGTGAATCCATAAATGTCGACACGTATTGTGCGAACCGGCATTACAGCGAACGTCCAAAACCGCAAATTTGGAAATGTCGAATTACCATGGTTAGCTCCATAAGGTAAGTGTGCAATAGTTACGGACCTTAGGGTTAAGGGTGCGGGTTAAGGTAAGTGCATAGACAGTTACTGTATGTAAGATTTAGCGTAGGGTTAGGAGTACGGTTTTGGTAAATGTATGTATGTGGATTATTTATTTTGTTTGTTTATATTTTCATAGGGGAAGTGTGCGGTAGTTATGGACCTTAGGGTTAGGGAGGGGTTAAGGATAGTGCATAGATAGTTGTGTATGTGGGGTTTAGTGTAGGGTTAGAAGTATGGTTTTGGTGCTTTACTTTAGAGTTAGCAGTAGGGTTTGGTTAGTGTATGCATGTGATTTATTTATTTTGTTTGGGTAGGTAGTATACTTGTTTGTATAAATAGAAGCTTTGAAATGTTATGTGTACTGTCTGATGAAGCGTGATGGTGACTCTTGCCTAAAAAGTAAAATAAAAAAGTTCTTTGATGTCGTTATACTTGGAGAAGTGTTGGAGAAGTAGAAGTTACTGTTTTGGACTTGTCAACTTGTTTATGCTGATTTGTGTGAACTTTGAGCCTTGTTTAGACATACCTAGAGTGGTGACAGACTTCGGTGTGAGAGAGCATTAGTATATAACGGGTGGTGGGGTTGGCTGACTATGACAGTTCGAGATTTAAAATTTTGCGGTTTAGTGTGTTCAGTATTCTCGCGGTTTGCGCAATTCGTGTCAGTGTTTTGGTATTCACTCAAAAGGAGTTTCGCTCTGGTAATATAGACCCGTATGCTCTTACCTTATCGTCAACAGACAATAAATGGAAAAGGGGGGAAATTATGTTGTTAAATTATCATAAGGGGCAGGCAACCACAGATACACTGGGTAAAGAACGCAAGTACAACAGGGTGGGTGGAAGGATGGGTAAAAAACAATCAGACCCTTAGCTCTGAAATGAATGGCCTGGAACTGCCCCAATGCAAAGACAAGTCCTGAACTAACCTGACATACTCCACTCAGTGGACAAGAATGAAACCAGGGTTTAATAACAGTATGACCACTCAAAACAGCAAAAATGCAGTGAAGCTATCTACTGAAATAACTAATATAGGCTTGAAGACCTTAGCTAAAGCAGATACAGACTGTTAAAATGAATTTAAAATCAGATCAAGAAATGAAAACACTTATCTGACTTTCTCTGTGCAGAGAAATATAAGTACCATCAGTATCAGATATTATTGATTTCACAGGGGAATCTATGTGCCTCTACCTCTACTACCACATATGCTATAGGTGATACTTTGATGGGAAATTCTCTGAAGCTCCTGAAGAGTCCTTGGGTCTCTGCTGAAGGCAGGGTTTAAGACATTCATACTGGTTCTGTCCCTAGGGTCAGTGATGAGGGCCCAAGATCACAGAGTGGGCAGTGTTGACGGGTGGAAATGAAGCCAGTGGAGTGTCTCCTGCTTGTGTAAATGGATGGACTATTATCCTTTTGAAAAACCTTGAACCTGACAGAATCCTTTGACCCTGATTATTTTCATCTCCATAGTGTGTCCACTCCAGCTGCGGTGGATGGAGATGGCCCCAATCCAGAAGCATTTGCTGCCTGGTTTGGGAAGCTCTGATATTGAGATCAGGGCAGAATACTCTGACACTGAAAATGGCACCAGATGTGTCAGCACCAAAGATAGAGCTGTGGACTCAGATTGGAGGGGGCAGTGCTTAGACACCCAATACCATGAGATCTTTGTTGAGGCTTTCAGATGCTATGGGATTAGCACAGTACAGTTGCGTACACTTACCATAAATGTAGATGTTAGTGTGTATTCACTGTTGCAGTCATCACACTTGGGTTATCTGCTTGCAGGTAGCCCTCAGTTAGCCCGAATACCAGAGTCTTAGTATTTCTGCATCAGATTCTGTCGCTTCTTCCATGACAGAACATCAGGGGTATATAAACAGGCAGCAGACGCCATTACATCAGTTTTTCTTGCCCCAAATGTCAGCAGCCCCCAAATAGGGAGCTAGTATATGGTGTGGAAACCACCACCAGTAAAACATAAATACCAGTACCATTAGGAATAGCCATAAAGAGGAGAGAGAAAGACAGAGAAAACCAGGGGGCTGGAGGGAGGGAAACCAGGACTGCAACAGTGAATACACTCTAACATCTACATTTATGGTAAGTGTACACAAATGTACTATGTTCTTTGTGTTTCACTGTTGCAGTCATCACACATGGGTTGATTCCCAAAGCTGAGGAAGGGTGGAGGCAGTCAAGAAGAGTTAGGGCCTGCTAGTAAGGCCTGCAAGACTGCTGTAGCAAATCCTGCCCTGGATTTGGAAAAGATAGGTAAGTAGTAATGCTTGGTGAAGGTGTGTACAAAAGTCCAGGTTGCAGCTTTCGGAATGTCCCTGGTAGGGACTTCCCTGAGAAATGCTGTAGAGGTAGAAGTAGCCCTAGTGGAATGTGTTCTGACCCCCTGAAGGGTTGGTTTCCATGGTGCTTGTAGCAGAAATGGATGCAGTGTGCTATCCATTTGGAAATGGTTTGTTTAGAAATGGCCTTGCCTTCTGCCCCTGTTGCAAAGCTGACTAGCAGCTGGTCAGATTTTCTGAAAGGCTTAGTCCTATCAAGGTAGAACCTGAGCTGTCTGTTCACATCCAAAGAGTGCAGGATCCTTTCCACTTTATTCTGAGGGTTAGGGAATAAGGTTGGCAAATGGATGGATTGGTTTAGGGCCACACTGGACACCACCTTAGGCATAAAGGAAGGGTTGGACTTAGGGGAAACCCGGTCAGCATGGAAGATAATAAAGGGTTCCACAGCCATCAGTGCCTACAGCTCAGACACTCTTCTAGCTGAAGTGATGGCTAGAAGCAAGGCTGTTTTCCAAGAGAGGAATTTTAACTCTGCTGAAGCAGCAGATTCAAAAGGAAGGAGTGTGAGCTTTTCCAGTATAGAGTTAAGGTCCCAAGCAGGGGTGGGTGCTCTCCTTGGGGGCCTTAAGTTGTTAGCCCCTCTCAAGAACTGTTTGATGAGAGGGTGAGAGAATAGTGGTGGTTCAGTACTGTAATGAGCCGAAATGGCAGAGGTATGAATCTTAATGGAGGAGAAGGGTAGGCCTCTGTGTAGTAGCTCTGCTAGGTAATCCAGGATTAAAGGTAAGGATGTCACTGCTGTGTCCTTTCCTTTAGACCAAATCCAAGAAAAATATATTTTCCACTTTTCCGCATAGAATTTCCTAGTACTAGGCCTTCTGGCTTCAAGAATGATGTCCAGCACCTGTTTACTTAGGGTTGCTGGTGAAGTACTCAAGGAATAAGCCAGGCTGCAAGATTTAGGAATTGCAATTGTGGATGCAAAAATCTGTCCTTCCTGCTGTGACAGCAGGGTAGGGGTCTAGTGTAGGTGCCAGAGTGGCACCGTTGTCAGGCTGTGCAGGAGGGGGTACCAGTGCTGGCGTGGCCAGTCCGGGGCAATAAGAATTGTCCTTGGCCTGTCTTCTTTTATCTTGAGTAGTACTCTTGAGAGAAGGGGCAGAGGGGGAGAGGTTTTCCCACTGAAAGAATAGGGCATCCACCTTCCAGGCCCTGCTGTGAGGGTTCCTGGTGCAGAATTTGCTTAACTGGTGGTTGTGGTGGGAAGCAAAGAGATCCACCTCTGGGGTCCCCCACCTCTGGATCAGAAGGTTGAAGGTGTTGGACTCCAATTTCCACTTGTGTGGGTCTAGGAGATTTCTGCTTAAGTCGTCTGCCAGTGAATTTTGTTTGCCTGGCAGGAACTGAGCTTGTAGATGGACTTGGTTGTCCTAAGCTGTGCTCCACAGAGTGATGGCTAACCTGCAGAGTGGGTAAGAATGGGTTATCCCCCTGCTTGTTTATGTACCACATAACTGTGGTGTTGTCTGTTTTTATCAGCAGCTGTCCAGGAAGGATTAGGAATCTGAAAGCTGTCAGAGCATTCTGTACAGCTAGCATCTCCTTTTGGTTGATGTGCAGGAGAATTTGGCTTGGGCTCCAGTGGCCCTGAATGCATTTGCCAGCCATGTGGGCCCCCATGCATAGTCTTATGCATCTGTGGTCAGCGTTTGGGCGGCATGGGGTAGAGTAAAATGCAGTCCCTTGTTGTGGTTGCATGCTTCTGCCCACCAAAGGAACTCTGCCCTCAGACAAGGTATGATAGGAATGACTGTTTCCAGGTCCTGAGAATGTTGGCACCAAAGACTTTTTAAGTACCACCGAAGTTTCCTCATATGCAGTTTTGCATATGGAATTAGCAGAATACAGGAGGCCATGAACCCTAGGGCTTGCAGTATTTGTCTTGCAGTTAGCTGGGTTCTGGTACCCATTTGCTTGAAGTAGTCTGTCAGACAGACCTGTTTTTCTGAAGTGAGAAATGCCATCTGGCAAGTTGTGTCCAAGCTTGCTCCCAGGAATACAATCTTTTGACTGGGCACCAGTTGTAATTTCTTTTCGTTGATGGTGCACCCCAATGAAGTGAGAAGGCTTTTTTCAAATGCCACGTGCTGAAGCAGCAATTCCTGGCTGTCTGCCTGAATCAGGCAGTCATCCAAGTATGGGTAAATTTGGATATTTCTCTGCCTGCAGTATGCAATGGCTGGAGCCAGGCATGTTTTGAATACCATGGGCGTAGTAGATAAGCCAAAGGGAAGTGCAGAGAACTGATAATGCACAGATCCTGCAATGAAACGTAGAGATTTCCAACATGATTCCCTGATGGGAATGTGCAGATAAGCTTCTTTTAAGTCTAGGGTGACTAACCAAGCATCCTTGGCTAGGATAGGGGGAAACTGTTGCACGGTAAGCATCTTGAATTTTGGGACCACCAGGAAGGTGTTGAGAATTGAAAAATCCAGGATTGAGTGCCAACAGTCCTCTTTCCTGGGTACCAAGAATAGTCTGGAGTAGAAACCCTGACCCCTTTGTTCTACTGGAACTGGCTGAATAGCTTTGATGTTGAGCAGGGAAAGAACTTGGTTTTGAGCCTCTGCCCACTGGTTTGGAGGAAGGTCTGGAAACCCGTTTGGGGTTGGCAGTGAATGGAAATAAAATATGTACCCCTGGGATACAATGATGAGGACCCATCGGTCCTGAGTGACAGACATCCAGTTTTTTGCATGAAGGGCATATTTTCCTCCTAGGGGCAAAAGCAATTGGGCAGGGCTGGGAAGTAGAGTTGAGAAGTCATCGTGAACTTTTTCCATAGGGAGGTGGCTTACCACTCCCTGTTTTAGGGGTGGGAGCACTCCATTGATTAGATCTCTGCATACCCTGAGACTGGAGTCTGGGCAGTCTGTTTCCCCTGGGTCTTGTTTGGGAAGGCCATGAGGGGGCTGGAAAGGACCAGTGTTTTGAAGGACAATGCCTACCAAATCGAAGTGGTTGCACTTGTAAGAATTCTTTAACAGTTTGCATAGATTTAGCTTTTTCTTCCATCTTTTTAAGAACTTCTTCTGCTATGATGCCAGACAAAACGTCCTTATTTAAAGGAGCGTCTAGTAATTTGGATTTGACATGATCTGGCAAGGTCTGCTTTTTCAGCCAAGCATGTCTTCTCAGTACAGAGCCAGTGACTGCGGCCTTGCAAGATGCTTCTAGGGCATAAAACCACACTGAAAAGTATGCTTACTAACTTGGTTTGCAGAATGCATAAGTTCTTGCAAATCTTTATTTTCTGCACAATCTGGAAATATTACCATGTTTTTGTTTAATGAGTTCCAAAACATGTTGCTGGTATTTCAGCATGTGAAACTGACAATTCAATGCTCTGATAGTAAGAGTTGCAGAGGTATATGCCTTCTTACCCCATCTGTCTAAAGCTCTGAAGTCCCTGTCCAAAGGGGTAGGATTTTAGGCTGTAGTAGCCTTAATACCTTTAGGTCCTTGAGAAATGATCTCTGGATCAGCAGTAGGATTCTTGAAAAGAAACTTGTGGGAATCAGGTACTCGGTAGTACCTGTCAGGTTTCCTTGGGCTGGAGGTAAGGTGTCTGTAGTAAAACTGGATTCCATGAAATCATCATCCACAACATCCAGGACAGGGGGAATAGCTAAATGCCTGTGCTGAGGTAGCTCTAAAAATTCTCTGAGTCTCTTTTTGGACTGAGGATAGTCTTGGCATTCGTATGCAAGGTTTCACCAAACAGAAATCCTCTGGAGGGGGGAGGCAGAGGGAATGGATTCCTCTGCATCTGAATCCTTATAGGCTGATAAGGGCATGTCCTGATAATCAGAAAGGTCAGAGTCAATAGACTCCTTGTCTGCAGAATCTGAAGGCAACTGAATTCTTGGTCTCTTATCAGGGGAAGGCTGGCTTCCCCTAATTAGAGTTATAAGGTCTTCAGCCATTCTAAGCATTTGTTTTTCTGGCATGGGGGCCTGAGCATGTGCTTTTGGTCATCAGTTTTCTATGCATAGTGTATACTCTGGGCTTAAGAAACCCAGTAGTTTTGGCTACAAAAGAAGTTGTCTGTTTGATTAGAACGTCAGTAGGTCAGAAAACACCATCAGAAGCCTTCCAAGGTAGAGACATCCGCTGGTTCCATAGACAAAGAAACATCTCGCAGCATACCAGACTCCGAATGGGTCTCAGCAGAGGCCTGCGAATCCACAGAGGCGGACATCAGGGGCTGCAAAGGTGCCTCACTGAGTACCTGTGGACTGGTGACTAGCTTAACAGAAGCGTCATCGGCAGTTTTGGGCCTATGCTGTCTGTCTCTGTCTTTATCCTTACGTTTTTTTCAGAAGATCAGTAGTCGGATGGCTTACCGAAGCCATTTCGTAATATGGAGAGATCAAGAGTGAAAGAACTTAGCAACAAAAGTAGCCCAATGATGAATGGTTTGGGTGTTAAGGCACAAAACTGACAGCGAGGAATGTCGTGGTCTGCGCCTAAACCGGTGATAAAGTAAGAATGAAAATCTCTGTGAGGTATTTGCTTTCCGCAGGCAAGACAATTGTTAACCTTTTCTGACATCGGTTAGAGCAAGAAAAAAGGATCCCCAACGAGGTACTTAGCTTTAGAAGACTTCAGGATTATCAACTCGAAAAATGAAAATTTCAGGTAGCGGCCGACCGGCACTTGTGAACTGCTGCTGCTTCAGGCTCCTCCTCAGCAAGAAAGACAGGTGTAATGGCATCGGCTGCCTGTTTTAATACCCCTGACGACCTAATGTCATGGAAGAAGCGACAACATCTGAAGCAGAAATACTAAGACTCTGGTATTCGGGTCGATTGAGGACTACCTGCAGGCAGATAACCCAAGTGTGATGACTGCAACAGTGAAACACGAAGAACATCAATGGATTTCATCCAGCAAGTGCTGAAGTTGGGCACATCAAAACAGTAGATGGCTCCAACACTTCAGCACCAAAACCTGTGCCATGGAAGGAACATAAATGGGGGTCTTAGGCCCAACCTGATTTGCCTTGGAAAAAGAAGGGGCTGGGATGATATCCATATCAGTCTGCTCCTTGATGAAGTCCTTCATTGTCCATTTCCACTCAATGTCAGATGCACAATAGACAGATGTTATAGACCTAAAACAAAAGGTGGATGTGGGGTCCAGAACCCACAACCTTTGACAGTTCTTTCTCAAAAGACCTACTGCTACCCGATTTTCTTGGAGAGTGGGATAGAATTACAATTGTCTCAGTACAAAATAGTCCAGGAACCAGGAAAGGACACAGCTTTGACGTGGTCACAGTCAGACTCTTGCACTGACTGACATATAAAATAACTTAACAGTATTTAATAATCCACAAACGAAAGCACTCTAAGGTCATCCAATGAAATGGGCAACTTAATCACAGGCAGAAAGCTTTTAATGTGACAATAAAGGCACTAAACACACTTAAAGGTATATGTTCTAGAAGAACATAGTAAACTCTTCTACCAAACAAATCATTCTCTGATTATAAAAATATCATAATCCAAGCAATAAAGTAACAAAAATTATTTCCTAGCATGGACTTACTTTAAGAGTTCATAGTTCTTTTCATTCAGCCTCGTTGCATTCTCCCTCCAAAATTTCTCGGACTTGTGGACTGGACTCCATTCTAATCGTCCTGATTTCAGCTCGGAACTGTATTCATCAAATGAACTATAAAGAAATGCAAAAGAATATAACAGTCCCTATAGAAAATGCACCACATTTATACCAAAAACAATCTTGGGCAGCATGATGACTCTATAGCAAGACTTTTGTCTTACAGTTTTAGGGTCCAGTGCTGAATCTTGACTTATGCTCACTGTCTGCATGGAATCTGCATAATGTGCTTTTAGAGTTTGCAGAAGTTTGCTTTGGTTGCAGTTAACTGTGACCCATGTCATAGGTAAAAACCAGCTCATTTACCATTACCTGAATCCATAGGAGAAGGATCTGAAAATCTGCATTCTAGACCAAAACATCAAAGATAGACTCATCCCCCATAAACGGATTCAAACTCAGCCATAACAATGGAAAAGAATGTACGTGAAACAAAAATATTTCCAACCCTCTACTATGAAAAGATCTATACTTTATTGAAGGAGATATTTTAGAAGCTTTGGAATGGAAAACTAGGACATTTAGCATGTCACTTTAGTCTTAGAATCTGTAATCTCTAAGATTTCAGACATATGCAAACACTAGCACGTGTCACTTAAAACTAGGGGGAGTAAGTGGGTTCTGAAGCAATGGGAATGCAGGCTAAAGCTGATGCCACGTGGGTAAAGCAAACTTGAATTGTGAATTCATATTCAAGCAGCTATGAAGATCTGCAAACCCCTAGAGAGGGTAAAACGTGTACTGCATGCTGAAGGATGTCAAGCTGCAGGACAGTAATTACATAACTGTAGAATTGCTATGATACTCCAGAAAGCAGGAGGTGGAGTACAGCATTTCTACCAGACAGAAGCAAAACCACACAAGATTACAGTAGCAGCAAAATGCAGGAATCAAATGCTACAATATAATTTTTTTCCAAAAACAAAACATTTTATTGGACTTTTTAGTGTACATGTTTTGGTGCCCTGCTGCTTGACATCTATCAGCTCCCATGATCTACTTAACAATTTGCTCCTCACAGATGAGAACTATTCCACGCCTATTCATTCCTCATGAGGTGAGAGATGATTGTGGAGTCATCATCCTGGCAGCCATAAGGACAGTTATTGATGTTTTCTAGCCAAACTTGCCTTGGTGGTGACATAGGCTCTGCATCACTAAGGAAGACCACCTACATCCCTGATACTGAGGTGTGCCTACTCCCACATATACTACTACAAGAACTACTGCACCAGCCACTTGCTTGGGTGGACAAACCCATGTTCACCCGCCTGGGCCTGTTCTCAAATGAGCAGCCTACATCACTCAAATGATGTGCCACGTTATCACACAGGAGGAACCACCACAACATTCCCTCCCAAGCGAGCACACTGATTTAAGTCGTACATCTCTCTCCCAATTCTCCCAGCTCTTTCAGTTTTCTAAGCCACTAATCAACCTTGGATCATCTGGGTTACTTTCATAGCTTTAGCCCTCCTTATCACAGAGCCATGTATTTTTACTGAAATTTTAATCTGAATATACAGATAACAATCATCATAACATAAAATTTACAAATCCTATAGTGTTAAATATGTAACAAAATATAACTTCTCTACCTAAGAATGCTAGAACACCTTAAAAGAGTGAATATAAAACCTAGTGTTTGTGAATAGGGACACTGTCATGGGGGTTAGCAGTGAGGAATTATCTACTATACAGTAGTCATGACAAAGCAATTTAGTAAAAATGTGGAGAACTCATTATGACAAATAAATGTAGGTTTCTGTATTTCAAAACTATGGATTTCACTGCTACTGCAAACCTAAAATGTGGGAGGGGTAAATGCCTAAAAATAGGGACAAACTTTAAATATTGCTCTTAGAAACTCAAAGTCACTGGAATAACAAAATTTGTGTTAGCATACATTTTCTGAAGGATATGAAGTCTGAACCTCAAATGTACATTATTATTAAGTGACCAGTCCTCAGCGATTTGCCAGAAATACACAGACTTTATAAAGAACAGACCAAAAACATGAGGCAAAGGTCAGTTAAAAGGTATGACTGCATGCAAAAAGCATACTGCAAAAGCAAGCACACACACACACACACACACACACACACACACACACACACACACACACACACACACATAAAAGTTTTCCTATTTAGTAATCTAACAACTAATCAAAAAATATATTATTTAGGGGAAAAACTGAAATTTGTCTTCCCAAAGGTGCTTTTTGCCCCAAACCTGCCAACAGTTAAGTCTCTCCCAAATGGACTCAGCCTATTTGTTGCCTCACCCTATGTATCCTCAGTCAAGGGCAGGAGGAGTCTGGAAGGACAATAACTCAGGAACCCAGGAGGGTTACTTGTTCTCAACGGATTCAGAAATGAAGGCATACTGACCAGGCCCCATTTCCTCCAAAGGATGGGAAAGACAAGTAGCCTACATTAGTGTACATCTGAGCACATTTCTAATTTTTCGCTGAATAATATAAATGCAAAAAGACAACTCAAAACAGTGAAGATAAATACGCACTGCACATCTCAGATATACAATTCATATTTATTTCAGAATAAAAATTATCCAGGAAAGGGCAGGATTGATGATTTATTATTAATATAAAATGACAGAAAAAAATATGTTAAAACTGACAGCAAAGTAAAATGGATATTTTCTTAAGGTTGATTACTCCACTTCAAGTATGTCATTCCTGGTTTAGAAAAACATTTTCCAATGTAGTCAACAAAGGCTGAGTTTTGATATCTGGCTTATTTTATGAAGGCAGTAAGTCATGAGGAATATGGATCAGACAGAAGTACCACATGGCCATGGAAGTAATAAAGGGGTTCCTATCACATAGTCGAACTTGTACAAGTCCGAACCTTATATGGTCGAGACCATAAGTTCGAACTTGTACAAGTTCGAGTGTTTCAATGGAAATCTCCATATGGGGAGGTTTCCATTCTGATGAATGAGGTGCAATCTCGGAGTTGGTATATTCAAGTAGCGGGGGGGTTGGGGGGTGCGCAGCTTACAACAGTTTATTTTGTTTTTCCTTTTTTTTTTTTTATTCATAGTCAGAGTTTTGTAACTTCGAAAGGAATGGTTCGTATATTTTGTGCTCGAAGTAATAAAACTTCGACTATGTGATATAGATCCCTAATAAAGCATAAGGTCACCAGCTGAGTGCCTTTAGCCACTGACAATTACAGATATGTCCAATGTAAACCTCCCAAATGTTTTACTAAACTAATAAAACTGAACCACAGGGTCAGCAACTAAGTACCTTTAGACAATGACTATGTCAGAGGTAAAGAATGCATATATCTCATTCCTTATTGTGCTAATAACATGAACTACAAGGACAAGAGCAAAGTGTCTTTATCCAATGACTCCATGTCGGACATGGCTAATGCACAAAATTCTGAACTCTTTAGTGTGCTTATAAAACAGACCACAATTTATTATCATTTTGTTAATCTGAACAAGAGCCACAGAAGTGTAGTTTTCTTGCCATACACTAATTCATACTAACTGGCTGTGAATGATATCAATGTACAAGGCAGAATGAATGAAAATGCAAAACAGCAATGTATGCATGGGTATATTAAGTGTGTGCGTGTGTGTGTATGGAGGCATATCACATTAACATACCCATACAAGATTCAATTACACCTGCTACTAAAAATTTCAGTGGTTTGGCTTTGCATTGTCTAAGAAAATGTAGACTAGTTTTCCAGAGAATAAACAAAATACCACACTACTTATAATGCTGTCTTTTTTGTTTTGTTCCATCATAAAATGCAAATATTATATTCCTAGTGTGTGTTAAAACCTACCCAAACACATATTTGCCCATTTCATTTCACCCTTTTATAAAAGACTAAGGTTTGTGCCCTTGCCAAGTTCAAAAACAGGATTATATGCAACTTTAAAAATATTTTATTAAGGCAGTTTATAATAAAAACAATAATTCTATTTGACTTAGAATTATGTCACTGTGCTTAAAAGAATGCTGGCATCGTGTCTAAATAAGAGATCTGCATGACTAAAGATGGTGGGGGGGCAGACTTCCATTTTAAAATACAAATGTGAATGTACTTAAACTGAAAATCCAGTTTTCAAAACTAGCGATTTCATATCTTTTCTCTCAGTCTCTGATAGTGTGTACTTTAAACCCTACTACTTAAGTTTCTTCTTCTGTTTGGCTGCACCTGTTTGCTTTAGTATAAACGCCCTTGAATACTGGCCAGAAGAAAACATTTCATCTCTATGCCAACACTGACTCCATTTACACTGGTAGAATTGTACTACACTAACAAAGTACAGTTGTGTACACTTACTATAAATGTAGAAGTTTAAGTGTATTTACTGTTGCAGTCATCACATTTGGGTTATCCCTACCAGGGTAGCCCTCAGCCAGCCCAAATACCAGAGGCTTAGTATTTCTGCGTCGGTTGCTGTCGGTTCAGGACTGACATCAGGTCGTCAGGTCATCAGTAGTATAAAGTAAGGCAGCTGACACCATTATATTAGTTTTTCTTGCCATGTCAGGAGACCCCAAGTGGGAGCCAGATTATGGTGGAAGAACCCCACCAGTAGAAAGTAAATATCAAAATGTCCCTTGTAAGAAGACAGAGAAAGAAGAGGGGGGTGGAGGGAGGGAAACCAGGACTGCAAGAGTGAATACACTTGAACATCTACATTTATGGTAAGTGTACACAACTGTACTATGTTCTTCGTGTTTCACTGTTGCAGTCATCACATTTGGGTTGATTCCCAAAGCTGAGGAAAAGGGTGGAGGCAGTCAAGGAGACTAGGGGCTGGCTAGGATGCCCTGCAAGACTGCAGTGGCAAAGCCTGCCCTGGATTTGGGGAAGATAGGCAGGTGGTAATGTTTGGTGAAAGTGTGAACAGATGTCCATGTGGCAGCCTCCGGGATGTCCCTGGTGGGGACTCCTCTGAGGAAAGCTGCAAAGGTGGAGGCTGCTCCGGTGGAGTGACTCCTGACCCCCTTAGGGGGAGGCTTTCCATGTTGCTTGTAACAGAAATGGATGCAGTGTGCTATTCATTTGCAAATTGTTTGGAGATGGCTTTGCCCTCTGCCCCTGCAGCAACGCTAACCAGTAATTGATCAGACTTTCTGAATGATTTAGTCCTGTCTACATAGAATCTGAGCTGTCTGTACACACCTAGAGAGTGCAGGATCCTTTTTTTGTTTTGTGGGTAAGAGAAAAGGGTGGGCAAATGAATGGATTGGTTGAGAGCCACACTGGACACCACTTTGGGCATAAAGGATGGGATAGTCCTGAGGGAAACCTTGTTAGCATGGAAGATGATGAAGGGCTCCAAACCATGAGGGCTTGTAGCTCGGAGACTCTTCTGGCTGAAGTGATGGCCAGAAGAAAAGCTGTCTTCCAGGAGAGAAATTTTAACTCTGCTGAATATGCTGGTTCGAAGGGGGGCAGGGAGAGCTTTTCCAACACAAAGTTAAGGTCCCAAGCTGGGGTAGGTGCTCTTCTGGGCGGCCTCAAGTTGATGGCCCCTCTTAGAAATTGTTTGATCAGAGGGTGTGAGAAAAAGGGCTGCTCAGTGGGGAAATGAGCAGAGATAGCAGAGGCATGAATTTTAATAGAGGAAAAAGAGAGTCCACTGTGTAGCAGGTCAGCTAAGTAATCCAGGATGAGAGGGAGGGAGGGCTGTGCAGTATTGGCTCCCTTAGCCTGAATCCAGGTAAAGAACCTTTTCCATTTGTCAGCATAAGACTTTCTAGTGCTAGGGCGTCTGGCCTCAAGTATAACATCTAGAACATGTTTACTGAGGTTGGCAGATTGATCAGTGGTCAGGGAATTAGCCTAGCTGCCAAACTGAGGGTCTGCAACTGAGGATGCATGAATTCTCCTTCCCTTAGAGTCAGGAGGGTTGGGGTTTGAGTGAGATGCCACGGTGGCAGTGGGGACAGGCTGCGGAGCAGTGGGTACCAGTGCTGGCGAGGCCAGTCTGGAGCAATAAGAAATGTCCTTGGTTTTTCCTCCCTTATTTTGAGCAGTACCCTGGTGATGACAGGTACTGGAGGAAAGGCACAGACCAACAGACTGACCCAGAGGAAGGACATGGCATCCACTTTCCAAGCCATGCAGTGATGCTCCCTGGTGCAGAACTTGCTGAGCTGATGGTTGGTGTGGGAGGCAAAGAGGTCAACCTTTGGGGTGCCCCATTTCTGAGTTATTAGGGTGAAGATTCTTTTGTCTAGCTGCCACTCATGTGGGTCCAGAAGATATCTGCTTAAGTGGTCTGCCAGAGAGTTTAGAGATCCTGGCAGGAATTGTGCTAACAAATGGAGTTGCATGGCAAAGACTGTGTGACAAAGGGTCTTGGCCAGCCTGCATAGAGGGTAGGAGTGAGTCCCTCCCTGCTTGTTGATATACCACATCACAGCAGTGTCTGTTTTGATCAGAAGAGCCCCTGGGGAGAGAAGTGGCCTGAAATCTGTCAATGCATGCTGGACAGCTAACATCTCTTTTGGGTTGATGTGCAAATGGATTTGCTGTGGGGTCCATTGGCCCTGTATGCACCTGCCTTCCAGGTGTGCACCCCAAGCATAATCTGATGCATCTGTGGTGAGGGTCTGGGTGGCGGGGGTGGTGAGAAAGGTAGTCCCTTGTTGTGGGAGCATGCTGCTGCCCACCAAAGAAAATCTTCCCTGAGGCAAAGTATCACAGGTATAAGAGTTTCCAGGTCTTGAGTGTGTTGACACCAAAGGCTTTTTAGGTACCATTGAAGTTTGAAGTTTCCTCATATGCAGTCTGGCATATGAAATGTGTAGAATGCAAGATTCCATGAACCCCAGAGCTTGCAGGATTTTCCTTGCAGATAACGGGGTCTGGTGGCTAGTTGAGAGAAGTAGGCTGTCAGGCAAGTTGCCTTTTCTGGTGTAAGGAATGTCATCTGGGATGCTGTGTCCAGGCTTGCTCCCAGGAATATAATCATTTGGGTGGGTACTAGTTTGGATTTCTTTTCGTTGATAGTGTACCCTAGGGAGGTCAGTAGGGACTTCAAAAATGCCAGGTGCTTGAGCAGCTTTTTCAGACTGTCTGCCTGAATTAGGCAGTCATCTAAATATGGGTAAATTTGGATATTCCTTTGTCTGCAAAAGGCAATGGCAGGAGCCAGACATTTTGTGAAAACTCTGTGAGCAGTAGATAAGCCAAAGGGAAGTGCAGAGATCCTGCCCTGAAACGTAGATATTTCCTGCATGATTCCCTGTTAGGAATGTGGAGGTAGGCCTCTTTTAGGTCTAGGGTGGCTAGCCAAGCATCCTTGGAGAGCATGGGTAGCAGTTGCTGGAGGGTGTGCATTTTGAATTCTGGCATCACCAGGAAGGTGTTTAGAATGGCTAGATCGAGGATGGGGTGCCACGTGCCCTGTTTTCTGGGTACCAGAAAATGTCTAGAGTAGAAAAGTACAGTTGTGTACCTACCATAAATGTAGATGTTCGAGTGTATTCACTGTTGCAGTCATTACACTTGGGTTATCCTGCTGGCAGGCGACCATACAGCCCGAGTTCCAAACCAGATGTCAGGTGCCCCCTGATAGGAAGTCTGGAAAGATAAAGTTATGCCAAAAAACATGCATATATTACTATGAACATTTCCTTCATCTACAAGCAAATACACCACATAGGTAGTATAGAGGTAAGAAGTACAGAAAAGTCCCAGCAATGAAAAAAGGGGGATGGTGGGTGGTTATCTGGACTCGAACATCTACATTTATGGTAGGTACACAACTGTACTATGTTCATCGTGTTTCACTATTGCAGTCATTGCACTTGGGTAGAATCCCAAAGCTGAGGTTGGGTGGCTGGGTCTAAATTGGATTTGGAGAGGCTAACAAGTCCTGCTGAACTGCAGTGGCAAAGCCTGCTCTGGATTTAGAGTAGAGAGGTAAGTGGCAGTGCTTGGTGAAAGTGTGCACTGAGCTCCAGGTTGCAGCTTCTAAAATGTCTTTGGTTGGTACTCCTCTAAGGAAAGCTGCTGAAGTGGCTGCTGCTCTGGTAGAATGAGGCCTAATGCCCTTAGGCACTGATTTGCCATGTTGTGCATAACAGAAGCGGATGCAGTGTCCTATCCATTTCGAGATTGTCTGCTTTGTAATAGGCTTTTCTTGTGATCCTGCAGCATATGCTACAAACAGTTGCTCAGTTTTTCCTGAAAGCTTTTGTTTTGTCCAAGTAGAATTGTAGCTGTCTGTGTATATCCAAAGTGTGCCCAAGTCTCTCCCCTTTATTCTGGGGATTTGGGTAAAAAGTAGGTAAAGGAATGGTTTGGTTTAAGGCCACATTGGAAACCACTTTTGGCATGAATGTTGGGTTTGTCCTAAGAGAAACCCTGTCCTGATGAAAAATGAGGAAAGGTTCCACAGCCATTAATGCCTGTAACTCTGAGACTCTTCTTGCTGAAGTTATTGCTAGGAGCAGAGCAGTTTTCCATGACAAGATTAGATCAACTGTGCTAGCTGATTCAAAAGGAGGCAGTGTGAGTTTTTCTAAAACAAAATTGAGGTTCCAAGTAGGTACTGGTGCTCTCCATGGGGGTCTTATATTTTTTGCCCCTCTGAGGTACTGTCGTAGTAGAGGATGTGAAAAAATACCAGGTTCCGTATTGTAATGAGCTGAAATGGTAGAGGCATGGATTTTAATAGATGAGAAAGATAAGCCTTTGTCCAGCATCTCAGTTACGTATTGTAAAATCTGAGGTATATTAGGGACAAGTGGCTCGAGCCCTTGTGCCTGGTTCCAAGCACAGAATCTCTTCCATTTTTCTGCATAAGATTTCCTAGTGCTGGGCCTCCTGGCTTCTAAAATAGCATCCATAATAGCTTTAGAGAGAGGTGCAGTCTGAGTGGCTACATTATCTGCCATACTGCCAGGTTTAAGGTTCTGAGTTGACTGTGCAGAATCTGATTGTCTTGTTGTGTTAGAAGATGAGGAATTTGAGGTAGAAGCCAAGCTGGTCCTTGAGACAAATTCTTTAGGATTGGGTACCAGTGCTGGCGTGGCCAGTCTGGTGCAATCAGGATCATTTTTGGCCTTTCTTGTCTGACTTTTAGTAGCACCTTGGTGAGAAGAGGCATCGGAGGGAAGGCATAGACTGTCAGGCCTTTCCAGCTGAATGATAGAGCATCCACTTTCCATGCTTGAGAGTGATAAGTTCTTGTGCAAAATTTCTGTATTTGGTAATTGTGAGGGGAGGCAAAAAGATCTATGTCTGGGCGTCCCCATTTCCTCGTTAACATGCTGAACACTTGTGGATTTAGCTTCCATTCGTGAGGATCCATGAGATTTCTGCTTAGTTTGTCTACCAGTATATTTTTTATTCCTGGCAGGAATTGTGCCTGCAGATGTACTTGATAGGTCAGTGCTGTGTTCCACAAAGTCATGGCTTGTCTGCATAGGGGTAGGAATGTGTGCCCCCTTGCTTGTTTATGTACCACATAACTGTGGTACTGTCCGTCTTTATTAATAGTTTCCCTGGATGTTTTAGGTCCTTGAAAGCTGTCAGGGCATTCTGTATAGCTAACATTTCTTTTTGATTGATGTGAAGATGCATTTGTTCCTTGGGCCAAGTGCCCTGAATACATTTTCCTGCCATATGTGCCCCCCAGGCATAATCTGATGCATCCGTTATTATTGTCTGCCTGGCTGTGGGTAAGGTGAAATGCTGTCCCTTGTTGTGGTGACAGGCCTGGGACCACCATCGAAACTCCTGTTGTAGGCAAAGAATTAAAGTTATAATTGTCTCCAGGCTGTGACAATGCTGAGTCCAAACACTTTTTAGATACCATTGTAGTTTCCTCATATGCAGTTTTGCATATGGAATTAGTAAAAAGCAGGATGCCATGAAGCCCAGGTCCTGCAGAATTTTTCTTGCAGGGAGATGGGTTTTTGTTGCCATCATTTGAAAGTAATGAGTCAGTCACCTTTGTTTGTCTGACGTAAGATGAGCCATCTGGGCAGTTGTATTTAAGTTTGCACTCAGGAATATTATCTCTTGAGAGGGCACTAGTTTTATTTATATTTATTTATTTATTGCAGTTGGGCCTTAAAGAACCCGTTTTCAATGGAGTCCTGGGGGAAAAAGCTCAAAAAAAAACACAAGTACATAATATATTTGACAGAGACAGTCTAGGGACAGAAGTATTAATACAATGTAGGCAGAATAAAAGAAAAAAAAATCAGATATATAATATATAATAGCAGTATACATACATTAGAGAAAAAAAAAAAAAAAAAAAAAAAATGCAAAAAAAAGAAAATGCAAAAATTAATAAGTAGTAGTAAGAACAAAAAGTATAGTATAGTAGCTAAAAGTAGGATGTGATTTTGATTTCTTTTCGTTTACTGTGTACCCTAGGCAAATTAGCAATCTTTTTACAAACGCAGATGCTTTAGAAGAATGTCCTTGCTCTCTGCTTGAATAAGGCAGTCGTCCAAGTAGGGATATATTTGAAATCCTTTTTGTCTGCAAAATGCAATTACTGGTGCCAGGCATTTTGTGAAGACTCTGGGTGCAGTCGATAAGCCAAAGGGCAGTCCAGAGAATTGGTAATGCATTGAGCCTGCTATGAATCTGAGGTATCTTCTGCAAGATTGTCTGATTGGGGCATGCAGGTATGCCTCCTTGAGGACCAAAGTAACTAGCCAAGCCTTCTTGCCCAGCATGGGCAGAAGTTGCTGTAGTGTTAACATTTTGAATTTTGGAACATCCAGGAAAGTATTTAGGATTGACAGGTTCAGTACTGGTCTCCAGGCTTTGTCCTTTCTGGGTACTAAGAAAAGTCTTGAGTAAAATCCTTGTCCCTGTTCTTGCTGTGGAACTTTGCTGTGGAACTTTTTGAATAGCTCCCATGTCCATAAGAGCAGCAATCTGTTTTTGTGCCTCTGCCCATTGGTTTTGTGGCAGGACTGGCATACCTTTTGGTTTTGGAAGCGTGTGGAAGTGGAACCTGTAACCCTGAGAAACAATATTCAGCACTCATTGGTCCTGGGTGATCATGTGCCAATTTTTTGAGAAAAGTGCTAGCTTTCCCCCTAGGGGTGCTGTCAAAAGGTAAGTGCTTGTCATTTGCAGAGGGAAGTCATTGGGACCGTTTCCTATAAGGTTGTGATTTGTCTTCCCCTCCTTTGGGGGCTGAAGCACCCCATTGTTTAGGTCTGTAGGAGCCTTAGGCCTGAGATCTGCCTCTTGGGCGTCTGTATCTGCCTCTTTGTGGCCTGTCTTACACTGGAAAGGACCTTTCTGCTAAATCTAGGTGGTTGAACCTGTAAGAAATCTTTCACTGTCTGCACTGACTTTGCTTTATCCTACATTTTCTTTAACACCTCTACTGCCTTAACACCAAACAAAGTATCATGCTGTAATGGAGCATCCAATAATTTTACTTTAACATGGTCAGGTAAACTTTGTTCTTTCAAACAAGCATGTCCTCGAATAACAGAGCCTGTAACTGTGGCTTTACAAGAAGCCTCTAATGAATCAAAACCACATTGCAGAGTATGCTTTCCCACTTGTTCAACTGCATGCAATAAATCCTGCATTTCTTTACTGTCAGGACTTTCTGTATTTGAAACCATTTTCTGTTTTAAGAATGACATGAGGTACTGTTGGTATTTAAGCATGTGAAACTGACAGTTTAAAGCTCTTACAGCTAAAGTAGCAGAAGTGTAAACTTTTTTCCCTATCTGTCCAGAGCTCTGGAATCCCTATCCGAGGGGACAGGATTTTTAGCAGTGGAAGCCTTAACCCCTTTAGGACCCTGAGAAATTGTTTCTGGGTCTGCAGTGGGGTTTTTGTAAAGAAATTTATGAGAGTCAGGGACCCTGTAGTACCTGTCTGGCTTGACTGATGCAGGGGGTAAAGAATCAGGAGACAGACTGGATTCAGAAAAAACATCATCAACAATATCAAGCACAGGGGGGATAGCCAGGTGCCTGTGCTGAGGCAATAAAAGGAAGTCTCTGAGCCTTTTCTTGGATTCTGAATAATCTTGGCTCTCACAATGGAAATGCTCCCTCATGGTGTGCAGGGTTTCCCCAAAAGAATAATCCTCAGGCGGAGAGGCTGATGGTATGGACTCTTCTGCATTAGAGTCCTCATAGGGAGGGAGAGAATATCCCTGATCAGAAGAGGAATCAGAGGAAATGGAAACCTGGTCAAAGGAATCATAATCAGTGTCTTGCCTAGGCCTTTTGTCAGGAGGGGAATGGGAACCCCTGATTAAAGTAATAGGTCTTCGGCCATTTTAAGCATCTGTTTCTTTGGCAAGGATGACTGTTCTGGAGAATGCTGTACTTGTTTCCTTGCCTTTAATGGTGTTTTTGACTTTGCCTTTGCTGCTGTAGTGGGCTTAATTATAAGCTGTAAAGGTCTGAAAACACCCTCAGAAGCCGATGCCTGCTCAGCGGCTCTGGACCCATCTGAGGGTATAGTTTCCGTAGGCCCAATACCTTGAGTCTCCACAGGCCTCGATGTCTCCACGTGGCTGTCGGTTACGGCCTGTGGCTCTGAGGTAGCATGTGTCAGGGGCTGTGAAAGCGCTTCACTGAGAACCAGCAACTGGCCTAGAAGAGGCTTCGTCGTCGGTTTTGGACCTCGGATGCCTATCCTTTTCTTTGTCTTTGCGTTTTTTATAAATTCCGGTCATCGGTTGTTCCGACGGCATTATGTAGTTAAACCTTCGGCCAAAATAATGTAAAGCAAAATCAAACCGACATTTAATAGTACGTTTATTGAATCTAGCACAAAACCGACAACTAGTAACGCCGTGGTCAGGGCCTAGGCAAGGAATACAGTAAGAGTGAAAGTCCTTATGATGTATTTGCTTTCCACAAGAAACACAATTATTAACTTTTACTGACATCGGTCTGGAGCAAGAAAAAGTTTCCCCAATGGGGTACTTAGCTTTATTGAAGACTTCGGTTCTGAAACTCAATTTTGAAAATCTCAGGAGTCGGCTGACCGACACTTGCGAACTGCATTTGCTTCGGGCACCGCGCGGCAAGAAAGACTGGAGAAAATGGCATCAGTTGCGACTTTTATACCCCTGGTGCACTGACGTCAGGGAAGAGGTGACAGCAATCGACGCCGGACCAAGACTTTGGAACTCGGGCTGACTGCAGGTCACCTGCCAGCAGGATAACCCAAGTGTAATGACTGCAACAATGAAACACGATGAACATCCTTGGCCTTTCTGTTCTGCAGGATCTTGAACTTTTGGATGTGAGACTAGATAAAACTAGTTTTGATTCTGTTCTCACCAGTTTATAAAGGAAACCCACACGGTGTAATGCCCTTTTACATTAGAAAAAAGCATGCATCCCAGACATATAATGAGGAATATGCTTAAAGGACAGGTCTACAGAATACGTAGGCTTCATAATGATAATTCAAATGCAAAAATAGCCCTTGAAACTTTGAAAACAGATTTTTTTAGAAAGAGGCTACCAAGAACAGGAAATAGATATTTGTATTTCTGAGGCTTGGCTACAGAGGCATGATAGATGTAGACCTTACTTTAGAACATCTGCTGACAATATAGAACGACAGCAAGAATCCATTAATGCTGTTTATAGAGTGCCTTTAAGTACTCTAGTGATATAAACCAATACTGTGACGTGATAAAAAATAATTGGAAGATATTAAAAAGCATACCAGAGTTAACAAACAAAATAGGAGATGTCCCACATTTTTCTTTTAGAAATAATAAATCCCTTAAACAACATCTATGTTACAAGTTGACCATATATGAGAAGAGGAATAATGGTTCTAACAGAATAGGCACATTTCCATGTAGATGCTGTTCTGCATGCAAGTTTATTTATACTTGTCTTTCTTATACACATCCAGTGTTAGGTTTTATTACTATTATTGTAGACTTTTTATGCTGACTGTAAAAGTGTGAACGTTGTTTATTTCAGTTTTTGTCAAGTTTGCCATGTATTTTATGTCGGAAAGATGACGAATAGACCTCTTAAGGATAGAGTCTTTGAAAATCTGAGAGACAGAAGAAATAAAATATACTAATGCTCTAGTAGAACACACTATGGAGCATGATTATACTCATTTCATTAAGTTCTTTGTTTTGCAAGTTTTAGACATTAGCTTGAGGGGAGGAGACTTGACAAATTATACTGAGACCATAGAACAAAAATGGATTATTTTATTAAATGCTGAAAGATTACCTGGTTTAAAAGGGGTTTCCTCATTAAAACCATTTTAAAAGGGCGCAGACTTGGGCATAAGTAACATTATAACAAAAATTTTTATTAAAAGTTTTGATATGTCCTGCTTTTCTTATGTGTTTTTATGTATATTTATGTGTGTTTTTTCACTGATGTTTTATATATGGAAATAGTGATATATGTATTCTCTGTAGAATATTTAAAAATTTGATGACATCACATCTTAGTGCTTTCTTACTGGTCAAAACATTTTGCATTTAAATGGTGGATGCTTTATTTAATGTTGTCTGAAGAAATGGTGTGTTCATCGCGAAAGCGCTTACCATTTCTTTGTGTCTTGGATTTATACATTAAAGTACTTGGATTTTTAGCCTTGTTTGGTTCGGCATTTCCTTTTTTCTTTTTCATTTGCTTACATTGTTATACCGACCTTCATTCTGCTTCCAGTTTTGTGGTTTGGACATGCTCTATTGCCCTCATAGAGAGCAGGGAAAGGACTTGCTTTTGTGCCTCTGGCCACCAGTTTGGAGGTAGATCTGGGAACCATGGTTGGAAGAGTGTGGAAAGAAATTGTGTATCCCTGGGACACCATGTTGAGGACCCAGTGGTCGTTGGTAATGGTGGCCTGGGAGAGTTTTCCTCCTAGGGGTAAGTGAAGGTGGGCAGAGAGAGGGGGTGGGGGAGGAGAGTCATTGTGAGATCTTAGCATGAGAGGGTGGCTTAGAACTCCCTGGTTTTGAAGTGGAGGAATTCCACTGTTTTGATCTCTGCATTCCCTGTGGCTGCTGACCTGGTGGGAGCAGGAAAGGACCACTGCTTGGAGGGGCAATGCCTGCTGAACCTGGGTGGATGAAACCTGTAAGAAATCATTAACTGTCTGCATAGATTTAACTTTTTCTTCCATTTTTTTTTAAGACCTCCTCTGCCTTAGTGCCAAATAAGTTGTCTTCGTGCAAGGGTGCATCCAATAATTTAGATTTAACATGGTCTGGCAAGGGCTGTTCCTTAAGCCATGCATGTCTTCTAAGGACAGGTGACTGTTGCCCTGCAAAAAGCTTCTAGGGTGTCAAAACCACAGTGTAAGGTGTGCTTAGTTACTTGACTTGCAGAATGCATTAACATTTGTAACTCTTTAGATTCTGCACAAGCAGGAAAGGAAGACACTTTTTGTTTGAGGAGTTCCATGGTATGTTGCTGAAATTTTAGCATATGGAAATGGCAATTTAGTGCTGTGACAGCAAGAGTAGCAGAGGTGTATACTTTTTTACCCCATCTGTCTAGTGCTCGGGAATCCCTATCCGGGGGGGTGGGATTCTTAGCAGAGATTGCTTTAATTCCTTTAGGCCCTTGAGAAATTACCTCAGGGTCAGCAGTAGGATTTTTTAAAATAAATTTGTGTGAGTCAGGGGCTCTCTAATACCTATCAGGTTTTCTGGGTGCAGGAGGGAGGGTGTCAGGAGCTGAACTGGATTCCAGGAAAACATCGTCCACAGCATCTAGGACTTGGGGAATGACCAGGGGTCTGTGCTGTGGAAGATCTAAGAATTTCCTGAGTCTCTTTTTAGACTGAGGGTAGTCTTGACATTCCCACTGGAAATGCTCCCTTAAGGTAGAAAGGGTTTCCCCAAAGGAAAAGTCCTCGGGTGGAGAGTCTGAAGGAATGGAATCCTCTACATCAGAATCCTCATAAGCAGAGAGGTGTTGCACGTCTTCATATTCAGATGCATCAGAGTCATCAGACTCCGGTTCAGACAGAACTACTGGGGACAGATCTCTTTTTCTTTTGGAAGGGGTAGCTTGGCTTCTCCTGATCAGCATGATAAGGTCTTCTGCCATTTTAAGCATTTGAGACTGAGGCAATGAAGCAGGTGCCTGAGATTGGGTTGTCGGTTTCTTGGGTGTGGTTCATACCCTGGGCCTTAGAAACTCAGTAGTTTTCAAAAGAACAGTAGATGCAAAATAAGTCGGTTTGTGTTGAGAATTGGTAGTGAGAAGTACTTCCTTAGAAGCGTGTGCCTGCTCAGCGGCTCTGGGCCCACTCAAGGGAGAGACAACCGCAGGATCCTTAGTCGAAGAAGAGTTTTGCGGCATACCGGACTCTGAAAGGGTCTCGGTAGTGGCCTGCGAATCCACAGAAGCGGGCATCAGGGGCTGTGAAAGCACCTCACTGAGGACCGGAGAACTGACGACTAGCTTAACAGAAGCGTCGTCCATAGGTTTGGACCTGTGTGGTCTGTCTCTATCTTTATCTTTATGTTTTTTTGGAAGATCTGCTGTCGGATGGCTTACCAAAGCCATATCGGAATTTGAGGACTGTAAGAGAAAATATCTAGCTACAATAAGGGCCCGATGACATATACTTCTGGTGTTGAACAAAGCACAAGAGTGACAGCGGGGGACGTCATAGTCTGGGCCTAAACAAGTGACGCAGTAAGAATGAAAGTCTCAGTGTGGTATTTGCTTTCCACAGGAGAGACAATTGTTAACTTTTTCTGACAACAGTTAGTGCAAGAAAAAAGGATCCCTAATGGGGTACTTCGCTTTAGAAGACTTTGTCTTCAATTCGGAAGATGAAACAAAGGTAGCGGCCGACCGGCACTTGTGCGAACTATTTCTGCTTCGGGCTCTGTGGCAAGAAAGACTGATGTAATGGTGTTGGCTGCCTTACTTTATACTACTGACAACCTGACGTCAGTCCTGAAGCGACAGCAACTGATGCAAAAATACTAAGCCTCTGGTATTCGGGCCGGCGGAGGGCTATCCTGGCAGGGATAACCCAAATGTGATGACTGCAACCGTGAAACATGAAGAACATCAAAAGGCTATTCTGCCTTTAGGGCACTCAGTTAACAGTCTGGAAGGCTGAACCAACTTACCTGATGAAAAGGACAATGGATAGGAGTGTTTTTCAAACATTAGTGAATAAGTTTAAAAGAAATGCTGTACTAAAATCAGTAATTTGTCTGTATGTATGGAGGAAGTTTACCAGGGAAACAAATAAGTGACCTTATGAACCTCTTTCAAAAGAATTTCAGAAATAAGTGACCTTGTTCAATTTTTATTCAAAGTCATAGTTTACAGTCAGTTTAACGACCACTTTCTGTGTAAAGCTGGCAGTCATGTTTGTGGTGGATGATCATTTCTGTGAATGCAGAAACACTGCCTGACATATGACAACAGTCAAAGACTAGAAACATCACACACAGCCAATTTCTCTCATGCACTTACAATGTATGTTGTAAAAAGATGGGAATATGTCACACACCAAAGGATTAGCTAACTGAAATGCTAGCACTAACTATATATATATATATATATATATATATATATATATATATATATATATACACATATATATATATATATATATATATATACATATATATATATTGACGTTTATTATATTCAATAATGTTTTTCTTGAAAACTGATGTGCTGCAAATTACTTTTGAAAATACACAAAAGAATGCATTTTATGTTTGTTAAATTGAATGGATAAGGCATCTGATTATTAAAATAATCACCCCTAGCAAATGACAGCTTCTGCCCATAAACTCCTCTAGGTGAAGGGCATAGACTGGGGTTATGTGGTAAACTCTGTAAATTGCTAAGCTTTATTACATGGAGATATTTCCATCTATATATAGATTTACACACATGTGCACACACACACACACACGTATACGTAATTTATAGAGCTATATCCAAATGAAACAATAAAAATGTCACACAGATGAATCAATTTTATATATATATATATATATATATATATATATATATATATATATATACATATACATACATAAACACACAGACACACACACACACACACATATATATATATATATATATACATATACATACATACATAAACACACACACACACACATATATATATATATATATATATATATATATATATATACACACACACGTGTATATATATATATATATATATATGTGTATATATATATATATATATACCTGTGTGTGTATATGTATATATATATATATATATATATATATATATATATATATATATATATATATATATATATATATATATATATATATATATATATATATATATACATATATATATATACATATATATATATATACACACACACATAC